>NC_136013.1:9630551-9940551 GCF_048128805.1 Centroberyx gerrardi | reverse complement strand
ACAGACCACACACACACACACACGCACGCACACACACACACGAAACCAAGATGTATCAGACTAATTGTGTAAACAGCAATATTGCTCTCAGACCTTCCTCCCCGCCCCCACTCCCCTTTCTCTCATGGCCATGATGTAATTACCCAGGCACTTAATTAGTCATTGAGAAACTTGGAGCGGATGCAGCTAGAAAATGAGATTTACTACCTCCCGATGCTAAACCAGAATCCTCTGTTATTCAATGAATGCGGATCACAGCCACAATCATGTTAGGCAGTGTAGGCCCGGGCTGTTTTAGTAATACAATATTGGACTGTAAAACCGTTCGCTGAGATATACACCAAAGAAAAGAGAGACCCGCCTGGACAATGGTGAGCATTAAAGAAAAAAAGAGCTCTCTCGAACATCTGTTGGGCTTTCCTTTGAGAGCCCCATAAAGTTTCACCGCAGAGTTTTCTGGTGATTTTCTGGGTTTCTCTATGTATCCCTATAGGGAGGCAGCAGTTTGTTTGGTGAACCGTGTTCAGTTCAAAGCAGGGAGAGGAGTTCGAGGAGTGTTGAGGAGGATGATGTATAGGCCTGCAGAGCAGACTGGACCACCGGGGTCATGGAACATGGCTTTGGTGTACCCTGTGTGTGTGTGTGTGTGTGTGTGTGTGTGTGTGTGTGTGTGTCAGAGATGGAACAGGGGGAAAAGAAAGACACATATAGTACATAAGCGCGCACACACACACACACACAAGGCAAAAGACAAAATTTATTAGTATTATGTGATGGATGACTTCACTTTAGTAACAACAAGGTCATTACTTCTATATTGTTATTATGCTTCATTGCTATTAAAACTGATCTGTAAACTTATTTGTAAATAATCTAAAAGAATGTCATGATGAGACAACTACTAAAATGTATATCAATGTCACTATAAAGGAATAGGGGCGACCACAATGTTGTTCGTTTCATTTCGAATTGCAGTTAGCATAACTCACATCCCAGAGACACACATGAGAATCACATTATATTGTCCCATATAAATATTGTCCCACATAAACAGTGAACAAGACCAGAAAAGAGGAAAAACAGATACCAGAATCAAACATCATCACTAAATGCTGTGTGTAACCTTGCTGGAGGTGTGGTGGGTTTAGGGTCAGTAGGAATTCATAATGCTTGAACTAGGATTGGCTGGAGAATTAAAGAGGCGGTATGCTTACAGCAAAGTCAAACTTGCCCTGAAATAGAAAATCAGTCAAACAAATACAAATTAGTGTATTCTCACTTCGGCTTTGTTTTGTTCGTTTTATTTACACTCCACGCCAGTGGGGGTACATGAAGATTGAAGAGGCCACCATAACCTAGGAAAAACGGAAATAGCAGCGACCAAAACTCAGAGAACAACAACAACAACAATGGCTGCGGTGAGAGAGCAGCTGGGGGAATGTGAGGATTTAGAAGCTGTTTTATTATATTTTGCACTGAAAAAGGAAAAAGAAGAAAAAGAGGATGGTATGTTCGTCTGCTAAATCAAACCAGGAGACAAGACGGAGAGTTTAGCACGAGATGTTAGCACAGAGATCTAAACAAAGGCAATCAACCAGAAAGGCAACACAAGTGAACACGTGATATTTTCGACCAATTATGGACAGTCACACAGTGGGGGCAGAAGGATTTGACTGGTTTGCAAATCTGTGCGCACTGCGGAGTCCGAAGCCAATACGGGGCTTCGTTGTTTCCGCAAACCTGCCAAAATTAATTTCCGCAGCAAATATATTGCCCGCTTTAGCGTAAGCAGGGAATGTCAACCTTAATGTAGGGCTCAATGAAACATCACACCCAATTCCCAGGATACACTCAACAGACTTGGTATTTCCGTTGCCTCCTCCTTGTGTATAGTTTTGTGTCTGCATTCTCTCGTGTTTTTCAGACTTTGTGTCCATGCATGTTATCGACTCTTATTTGCATACTGGTGAAACAGTACTTATTTTCCCATCACAGAGAGAGGCAGGTTATGTATCCACATCTGTGCATAATATGTGCTCATCATGGAGGCAGTTGGAGGTTGCTGTTTGTTTTTGTGTTTAAGTGTACATGTTTGTGTTAGGTTAATTGGATTAGTGAGGTTTTGTGGGTGCGTTAGTGTATCCATCACTCTAAGAATGTGTGTGTTAAGTGCATTTGTATGTCTGTGAATTCCCCGCCCTTTCTTTTCTCTGTTTGAGCGGTTGTATGTGTGTGTCTGCTCTTAATGAATACGGCCACAGGAAAAAACAGCCACATGACACACAATTACAATTAAGGACATATGTGAAACATAAGGAAAAAAGCGAGTGAAACAGGAGGGAGAGAGACGTTAAAGAAAAGGGCAGCAAAGGAAGGGAAGAGAAGAGGATGAGAGAGAGGGAAAGGAGAATAAGAAAGGTGACAGAGAGCCAGAGAAAAAGAGAGCAAGAGACAGAGATTAAGGAGAGAGTAAAAGAACGAAAGAGAAGGTGAGAAAGAGAGCGAGAGAGAGAGAGAGAGAAGGAGATTACTGCAGTGGCTGGTCTGGCCGACTCCAGGCGCTCCCACGTCCCTCTGCTCTCTCCCCTGGACGACCCTGCTCCCCTCTGTCTGCGTTGGGGAGAAAGGAAACGGACGAAGGATTTACTGTTGGGTCCTGACTTGTACACATTCCTGGTGTTGTTTTTCTCCCCTCGGCCCCTCGGCCATACCAAAGGCCTCTAAAACAACAGGCTGTCAGGTTGTGACAGCTGGCTTCAAACAGCTCCTACAGCAGCCTTGCACCCAGGTTCCCAGCCTCACCAAGGGGCTGTGTGTGTGTGTGTGTGTGTGTGTGTGTGTGTGTGTGTGAGTGTGCGCCTACATGTTTGTATCTGTCTGTCTGTGTGTATGGGTATGTGTATGCGTGTGGGTGTGGACATGTGTGTGTGTGTGTGGTGGGTGGCTAAGTGTTTGTTTGGTCTGTACATGTGGATGTATAGCTGCTTGTCTCGGTGTCTGTGTGTATCTATCACTTTGAGATAAGTAGGACTTCAGTCGCTGAGACTTAACATTTAAACCCTTTTTGGTGTGTGTGTGTCACATCCACACACACACACACACACACCCCTCCCTTTTCCCAGCGATGAGCCCAGGTGGCAGGGTGGCTTTGAAGCAGTGCGAGCCTCCTTATGATTCCCCTGGCCGTCCAGGTGTGTGTGGGCTGGCCCGTCTGTCTCAGCCGGAGAAGGCCCTTTTTGTCTGAGCTTTGTCAACCAGGAGAACGCCATTGATCCCCGCGACTCCCCCTCTCCCCTTTAGAGTGCTGCCACACCTCTGAGATACTCCCCGGCTTCAGATGTGGGAGCTGGGAGAAACCAAAGCTGTCTGGAGGGGGGGGGTGTGTGTGTGGGGGGGGGGGAGGGGAGCGGGTGTGGAGGGTTGGGTGGGCTCTAGGTGAGCAGGGGGCAGCCCCTCTTAGCACTAATGGGATAATTGTTTGCACTCCACAGGTGCTCGCCTGCCAAATGAGGTCACAGCTCAAGTGTGGCTCTTCAGAGGTGGAAGAAGATTGGAATTTTTTCGTCAGAGAACTGGCAGACGAGAGAGACAAACACACGCACGCACACACACACACACCAATGTACAGACACTGATACACAGACGCATTTACACCTGGCAAAAACACAAAACACGCACGTGCAGTTGACACACTGTAGGTGTGACTCAAGAAAGCAAGAAAGCACCTGTAAGCATGAAACTGTGTGCAGAAGTAAAATGCAGAAAAATTAAAGAGCGTGGAAATAGCATGTACGCTCCAAGTGAACTTGTCCGTCTGAACACGAAGCGGCGGGGGAGTTGAGAAAGGGGGGAAAAAACAATACTAAAGAGATTTTTATTGTCTTTGATCTCAGTGTCAGTTGGATAGTTGGGGATTTAGCCTGCACTCTGCCCTGCGCTCACGGCAGCGAGGCCTCTGGCTAAACTTTAGTCCAGATGAGAAATGGAGAGGAGAAGATGTCAGGCGATTACATGCAGATAAGCAGTCTGGTGAGGAATGGCTCTGAGGAGCTAACACAGCCTGCTGCGCCTCTGAAGCGCTGTAGACAGACTCTAACAAGCGAGAGAACAAGAAAACACACACACACACACACACACTCTCTCACAAATACATACCCAAACACACACACACATGCACAAACAGCAATACACACGTATACACTCACACAAAAATACACACCCCCACCGGTACCATTGTTCTGCACCTTTCCTGGAGTCATGCAGGTATTTTCATTCTGATATTTCCTGTGCTTTTGAATCACTCATTGTGTCTGTCTTCCATTGAGTCTACAGCCTTTAGGAAAGCACCTTGATATCTTTCTTTCTTATCCGCAGGTATTTACAGTCACATTTCATAGGCCGTTTCATTCCACAGGAAGCTGCCAACATACAAAGGTGGGGGGGAAACTGTCTGATCAACAGTACATATCCCAGAAGCTGTGTAAGAGGAAGGAAAAAAGTGTCGTTTTTCCAAAGATATCCCACACTCTACTATTTTTCTTAACCAGTCAGTTGTCGATGAGGAACATTAGAGAGTCAGGTGCAATATGGAGGGTTGAGGAGTGAACCGCTTCTTGTCGGTGTAACTTTATCCCCTTCCGCTGCCAATTAGCCATTAGGATGAATAGGCGGTATTGAGAATTGGGTCCTGCTGAAGTCCTGGGCTGGGTTGGGAACGGCCATGTGAACATTGGAGCCGGCCCAGGGAGCTCCATCACCCGGTCAAAAAGAAAAGGGCTGTCATACCCGCCCAAGGGGTAGGGTGGCTAGAGGGGATGTGGGAAAAGAGGGTACAGTACTAAATCTCCACACCAAGACTTGCACTATGCATGAACCATAACCTGAATATGGCCTTCTTGACCAAATTATGGAGGGAGAACGAGCCTTGATTTCAAGAGTGTTCAGAGTGAATGCAAAAAGAAAACATAATAGTGAATGAAACAATCCGGAAAAAAATAGTACGCTACAATCCTCATCCAATGGAAGCAGAACATAAGATCGTACCTTTTGTCATTCTGCCTGTATCCTCATCTTAATGGGGTAGTATCCTATGAAGGCACATTTATCTGAATCTTTTTTGCTAAAAGGCACATATTTTTACCTTTTCTACATATAGTCAGGAACTCAGGAGTCAGGAATAAAGGTATGAGACTGTACCTTTTGTTTGGCTGAACCCTCTTGTCACTGGGTCAGCATCTATCTGTACCTTTTTTGTGAGAGGTCATATATTTTACTGAAAAAAAGTGCATGATTGTACCTTACGGACCATTAAGGAGTAAGTTAGTTTATGACTTTGTGATATTCTGTTTCCACGTTTCCTCCACAGGGAGGTCAAAGGTCAGGGTCAGCTACAGATCAGCACCCCCGGAGCTGGAGAGGGATTCAGTGTCTTGCTCATGGACACTTCAGCAGGGCAGCTAAACTTAAGAACAAAAACATTACCCTTAACTGATTTCTTCCGCGATTGTACATTAAAATGTGTTTAGAGCGCTCAAGTGCACTTTGGAAACCATAATGTGGAATTTAATAACAATCCTTCAGACCCGTCTCTTGGCCGGACGGCCCTTTCGGCTCGATGCCACAGTGCAGACTGAAGTCACAATGGGAGACATCACAGAGTCACGGCCTGTAAATGTTAGCTTTAGTTTCTTTTACATCAACAGTTTACCCATCTCTAATTGGAACATGCCCCCCTCCCTTCTTTTTCTATCTAAACACATACACGCGCACACACACACTTACACACTTATGCGCGTGCAAACACACACACACGCACACACACACACAGACGTACTCACACACACTTAAGCATGCACGCACACATCAGCCGAATGATGAGAACATCTGGAGGAGCTCATCCAATGCACAGACAAACGTTTCCTGGAGAGCGCCAAAAGAACCATCAGAGAGGCTTCAAACAGCCCGCCACCACTAACACTAACACACACACGCACACACACACACATACACACACACACCGCTTGGCTACAGAGGTAAAGGCCAGATCAGATGAGTGGAGGGAACAAAGAGCGTCTCTTTGCACTCTGCGGTATTGCGGCACTTAAGGTTAACTCTCCTAACACAAGGGCCGGCTTTCTTCTCCCCCAGTGTCTCTTCTACACATCCTCTAATATACTGCCCTGCCAGGGTCCCGGGCCCACCAGGACACACAGAAAGCCAAGGGGCATGGGGAGCTTCTTGTGAAACAATTTCAGTATGTCGGGGTCAGGCTGTCTGGCCTTTGACAAGCCCCTACAACACTTAGAGTGTGCTGGGGAGGGAAGACTAAGCCCTGTATAGACTGAATGGGATGTGGAAGGCAGAGTGCTATAGACAGCATGAGGTGGACAACTAACACACAAACACCAAACTTTTAGGAAGTCAGACACAGGCAAACAGAAAGACAGACACAGCTATTGGCAAACCCATTGAGAGACGAGAAAATAAGACATTTATATAAACAGGCAGAGGAAAAGAGACAGACATGGAGGATGAAATGGCAGCTTGAGACTTGGAGACGAGCTGGGTGGATGAGGATCAGTGCTTTCAGGGACTGGGTGGTATGGACTTGTATTCTAAATTAAATATTCAGACTACTGCATTCCCGCTTCCTCTTAACTTCCTCAATGTCATCACTCACCTGACATGGCTGAAACGCTGTCGGAAATGTGATCTATTTGAACAGAGAGATCAAAAAACACTAGGTGAAATACATTTTCTCAATAATAAAGGCAATAATCACTCAAAAAAAGTCAAAGCCACGTCTATATTCTGCCTATGTTTTTGTTTTCTTCTTTCCATTTTCGCTCTTACTTTCTCTTTCTCCATCTCTCTCTTTCTCTGTCACACGGCACAAAAACACAGTTTATCATTATCACCCCCTCTCACCTGAGACCTCACCTCTTGCCTCCCCTCTCACGCTACTTCCTGACCCCCCGTACCCCCCCCCCCACACACCCTCACCCTTTTCACCCCTCCTCTCCCCTGCCACCACCCATCCCTTCACACATCACCCCCCCACCCTCCGTCCCTCCCTCCCCCTCCCCACCCTCCTACCACCTAGTGAGCGCATTTCCTCACTCCCAACAAAGAAAAAAAAAAAAAAAAAAAAAAAGCTTTTACTCATTAGCGGACGACCCTTGCCCCTAGGCCACATTTTAAGAGGCTCTACTTGACTCCTGACATGGCCGTCAGCAATCAAAACATGTGCGTTCAGTGCATGCGGACCCGGGAAAAGGGGGGGAGAAGGTTGGTGGTGTATTGATGCTGGGCTGGATGTGTGTGTGACAGCAGTCTGACAGGAGACAGACAGGTTCACTAACTACTGCACAACCTCCGTGCTCGCTCGGTCCCCGGGCCGGACTCTTGACGGTGACGGTTACCTAGAGCGGAGGTGCCGAAGATGGATAGGTCTCGCTCCTCGTGTGGCCTGTAGCGGGAGCCCCATTAGCTTTATCGCCACTGAGTGTGTTTACTTATTGGGGAAGGGGAAGGGTTTGGGCATAGCGTGTCAGAGTCGGTGTAATGGTGTTGATGCTTTTCTAATTGCTCACAGGAGTTGGATGTGGTCAGCTTGTTTAAGGTGTGATGTGTTTGTGTTACTAATTTCAGAGGCAAGATGCAAACACACTCACACTGTTTATCTCTCTCTCTCTCACACTCACACACACACATACACTGCTACATATATGTAAACACATCACTACTGATCTTATTTTATTATTAGTGTTAAGTAAATGATAGAAAGCCAGCAGCAGAGTCGACCTGAATATGTGAGCTAACCCCAGGCTCTCTCTCCTGCTCAGGTCAGTCTTTTTAATGAGGAAGCTGACAGCATACTCCCTAAGGCAGGGCACTGCTACTGTAGTAATAGCCCTTCATTGCTGACAGATTCATACACGCTCCTCGTTTGATGTGGCTCTCTCCCTCCGCTTCAACTTTGACTTCTCTGGTTTTGGAAAGTTTTCTTCCAAGGAAAAAGGAACTTTTCAAAGGACAGCAACCAAGCAATTAAGGTCCTCTTTAACCTGTTTTACTGTGTGGTAATGTGACATACCTCTGGGTGTTTCTGACACTATGACGGCCCCTAATATGGGAATGGAGGCCTGCCATTGTTGCTATGGCATTTTGAAAACAACTGGAAGGACACAGAAAATCCTCATCTGTGGTCCAAATGGAGTGTTATCAAGTTTCAAACCATCTCTTTGGAGGAGATCTTGCATATTTGGGTGAGAAAGACGATAAAGAGGGAAGAGAGTTAAATTCACACAAGATTTAGATCGGTTGGAGTTGGAAGCCTGAGTTGGGGGTCAGGGTCGAGGTTTGGCCCTGGAGGGATGAGGAGGAGGAGGTTGTTGGTGGAAGTCTGAGTTGTCTGGTCTGGGGCCTGTCCTCACCAATCCACCACCCAACCCCTGTATTTGGACAGGGTTTATTTTCAGCCTCTTCGTGGATGTTTAGCACGAAACCCTACCCTGCAATATCCACGCACTGAGCAACAGAGGCGACATGTGGCCACCAGACTCCCTCAGACCTAGTTCTCCTCCATTCTCCCCGTCTCTCCCCCACCACCACCCCTCTGTTGCTCTTGCTGTTCCTCTGAAAACATTGAGTCCCATGGCATGAGCAAACATGTTTGGCCATCTTTCCTGTGAACCTGTAGAATGGCAGGACCCCCCTCTTTGCAAAGCCCATAAGACACCCCAACCACCTCTCAGCGTAACTCAGAACTGGTGAGACAACAAACCTTGAAGTTGGCTTTCTGTGACCTTTTAAAGGTATTTTAATGGCCCTATCTCTCCGCTATTGAAATATTTGGTGGGGCAGGGTAATTTTATCTCTGCGGAGTGGAAAACACCTAATCCTGCTTGAATAGGCTACCCTCTAGTGTTTAAAGTTATTATGGCTCACACCAAGGGTTCAAATGTCTTCATACGAACTAGGATTAATCACAGCTGATCAATCCATGCACCTTCTGCTGGTTGAAAGAAACAATAAAATGGTAATAAAGATAAACAAAAAATCCAAATAATTCCTTTCAGGATGGTAGGGCAACAGTAATGCACTGTTACCTGTTGAGCAAGTAGTAAATAGTGGGATTCCTACAATGGTGATACCTGCCTGCATAAACCAAGCTTTTAATTAATTGTTGAATTTACAGATTAGCGCCCCTCAGATGCAGAGAATTAGATGAGAGATGTTCCACTTTGATCTACTGAGCCACACCCATCTATTTCTCGTATAGCGAGGAGCTGACCTGTGCTGCAGTCCACTCTTTCATCCTCTGACTATATACAACATTGTGTGCCAGGTGATTGCTTTCCAAACACAGCTACTCACTCATATCCAAAATGGCTAACGTCAGGGACTGAGAAGCTATTGTTAAAGCAGTTTGTTTTTTTATTGAGAGGGCCTCTTTTCCCTCTGCCTCAGTGTCGGTGCAGAGTGAGGTCCGTATGATGTAGTCATTAATTTGGGGGAGTAAAGGTCAAACAGAGCGTCAGCATTACATGTACCCTACACTCTGTCAAGTCAAGCTTCTTGCATCTCCCTTGGGTGTGACTTGAGTCACCGAGGAACAACCAAAAGAGAGGGAGAAGAGGCATTAGTGAGAATAACAACTATGAAGGAAATGAAAGAGTGAGAAAAGAGAGAGGAGTGGAGACAGAGAATGGAGTTTAGTGTCATGCTAAAGAAAAAAAAGTTTATCCAAGACAATTATTACACAGCTTCTGGCCAACACAGGCCAACCTGCTCAGAAGCATTTGTAAGGATACATGTTGTGTCCATGTTGCCAAATTGGAATAATGTAGTGAGTCTGAAGTCATTTAAATGGCAAAAGACCTCCTGTCCTTATGTGATATATGTACTTGAGTCCAAATATTTATGAGAAGTTCAAATTAACAATCTGAGAAATATACGTCTACATTATTTAACTCAAATGTCCATTAAGCAAGAGCTGTGAACAAGACACGAGGTTACATGGTATGAGGTCATCAGGAGCGAACTTCACAGGGAAAGAGCCGCATGACTCTGGAGTAACGACGCTTTGTGTTTGCTTTGGTCACTCTCCCATGGACGGTGGACGGTTGTGTCAGCCTCCACTCTCAAACCAGGAGATGACAACATTATTGTAGTAAGGTCCCCGAAGGGTTACGGTCAGTGTGTTAAAACATTACACGGGCCGTTGTACCGGACGGTCGGGAGGTGAGTAAGGACCTCTTTTCACCTGCTCTCCTCACCGTAGGAACCGGCAGACTCCCATGGATGTGTGAGGTCTTTGTCAGGCTCTTCATTTGTCTCCCTCACCGCTGATAGTGGAATACAGTAAATATTTGAGAGAGTTATTGCCTGGATTGGATTAATTACATGCAGTCTTGAGTTTCTGCAATGCATCCTTTGTTCCCGGAGAAGTCACACAACATTAACAAGCTGTCAAGCTGTGAGCTGACATGGTTTGTCTCAGTGACTTGTTGTTGGGTTGCTCCAACATTTTGTGTGTGTGTGTGTGTGTGTGTGTGTGTGTGTGTGTGTGTGTGTGAGTGAGCGTTTCTGTGCCTGTGTGTGAGTACACCAGTTGCAACACTGAGACTGCACACACTGAAACTCTGTGAATTTTCATGTGCCGGAAGCTGTGTTTGTGTTTGTGTGTGTGTGTGTGTGCAAGATAGGGAAAGCGAAAGAGAATGAGAAAGAGAGATAGTGACAGACAAACAGTTTGAGAGAGAGAGAAAAGAGCAATAGAGTTGGGGAGGGAGGGGGGGGGGGGGGGAGGGGAGTAATGGAGCTTGACTAAACCAAGCGCTTGTACATAAATTGACATGTGCAATTAGGGAGATGTACACAGTCCCCCTGGTCTGTTTAAGATCCGGAATAGTTTCCTAACAGCTTCAAGATGCCCTGTTTTGGCTTTGGTTCCAAATCTAAATCGGGTTTGACCTTGTTGAATAATGGTGCTGGTGAAGTTCCCTCTGTTCTCTTTGGCCAAATTCCAACTCCACACCATACATGATGTGCTCAACCTCTTACAACAAACACTGAACAAGCATCGGTCTCACTGGAATCCGTTGAATGGTGAATGAAATACGGACCTGAACTCGGATTTTGCAATGCGGTCATAAACATGTTTGGTTTGGGTTTCCTGTTTATATGGTGTATAAAGGTGGAGGAGGCATTAAAATTGGAATAGCTGAAGGCTTAGCTAGCACACTCTGCCTGGAACCTCTCACAACGAAACGCTTTAGGCAGCTCTCGCAACTTTCTCTTTCTCATCTCTCCAGCACTCCTCCTTTCTTTTTTCTCTCTTGCTCGCTCTCTGTTTCTCTACTTTTTCTCCCACATCCGATCTCTCTTTTCACTAAACCAATACTACTAGTTGTGCAAAGTCTTGGCAATTACACAACCTTTCTCCCCAGCTTTCAACAGGTCACACAGTGAAGAGTGGCAAACTGTAACTACAGAGTGGCATCTAATGGGTTAAAGACAGCTGCCAACATCTGTAGCTGTGGCTAGCTTTTAATTGTGAGGCCCAGCAAGTGAGCGAGCAGCATGGTGGAGAGGGGGCTGGCAGGCCGCATATTTCAGCCAAGTGTTCACAGAGCAGCTTTCCGGCCAGCCATGTGGACTCAATGATGGCGTCCAGGGGCGTGCTGTGTTCCTATGAAATATTAAATCTGCTTGGCCCCCAAGTGCGGACAGACCACCTGCAAGCAAGCGTGGCGTGCGGCGAGCACGGAGATCAGATGTCCCTCAGCAACACACATGCACAAACACACATGTACGCATGAAAAAAAGACACTCACCAGTGTCCCTGCACAGGACAGGCCTGTAGGCCTGCACATGCTTACTCTAATGGACATAAACACATACAATGAAAAAACACTGTGTACATGGAAACACTCAAACTAATGTGGGAGGAGACATCCTCTCAAAGCCCTGCAAAAATGTATTTCCTGACTCTTATAAAAAGCATTGCTGCAGATTGCCAAGAGTGTTAAACACTTTCACTGATCATTTGTGCATACAGTCCCCCTCTGATAGGTTTCTGTTCAAAATGATGCTTGAAATGATGGCTAGAGTGGCAAAGCTATTTAACCATAAGGCTTCAAATTCACCCATGTAGCTCACACACAATGAGCAATGAGCAGGCTACCCCTCCCTCTCCCTCACATAACAATCAGCAAGAGCAGAGACCCATGATGATGAAGGACAAGAACAAGAGGAAGAAAAAAGACCATGAAGGAAAAAGCTCCATTTGGAATGTTCAGAGCCCCATGGAGGAAACTTAAGCCTCCTTGGAAAAGCGGCCAAGAGGACAACGGGTGCTTGTCGACTGCCGTCCCCTTCAGGGCCTCGTTCATTTACACGTCGTGCGGTCGGTCCTCAGCCTCCCCTCTGCTCCCCCGAGGCGTCCCTGCCTGCCCAGATGTGCAGCTGTTTATGTGGAGCAGCGATCAGGGCAGCTGGCCTGCACATGCCCAAAGTGAGCAGAAGGGGGCGCCATGTTCAGGAAGTACCGCTCCAGAGGAAGGAACTGACTGCTCTGATCACCATCTTTCTCTAACAACAGGTTCAGGATCAGTTTGTCTTCCTGCTCCTCTCACCTTTCAGCCATTTAGAGTAGCCCAAGAAAAATTATTCTAAGAATTATAAAGTGGTGTTAGGGTTGTTTTGGGAACTTTTATATATTTAGTGATTTTGGTGATTCAAGTGGAACTTTTTTTCTCAACCTGCCAAGTTCCATTTCAGTCACAAAATAAAAAAAGATGGACCCCAGCATCCTAATTACTAGATAGGATGCAGCTGCTGAGCTATCTAAATGATGTTATGTAATGGAGTACATGTAAGCGCCTGCATGTAATTTGACTGCAAAAATGGTAATGATACAAAATGATGAGCAAATTTCCGCTGCTAAAGGAATTAAATCTAAGTGGGGTAAATATTTTTCTAAATAATTCAATTTGAATTTTGTATCCTCGCATTCATTTCTGGCATTTCCTTTTCAACTTGACTAAACACACAAATTTACATTTATTTTCTGTCCTGTAAATTCTGAAAAGCTGGAAAATAAATAAAAACATGTAAACGTGCATACTAGCTTTTCTGCTGTAAGTCTAGGTCATTTATTTGCACTTGATCCATGCACATTTTACCAGCTGACTGACTGATAATGAAACCTACAGTAGTTTCATTCAGAGGAAAAACAAGCTAAGCAAGGAAAATACCAATCAGTGTTGTTATATACTAGCAATACATGTTGTTTCTTTAATTACTTTTGAAGTAAGGAATTGTTGGCAACAATATGCCAAGAGCAAATAGTTAGAATGAGGAAAATAGATAGGCTATATGGAGAGGAAGACCTACGCACCATGTTTGAAGATAACCGACACAACTTTTCGGTTAATCAATGAGTTTTTACTTATTCACGTGAACAATTAGAGTTGTTTTTCATTGGCATAGGGTTTATTAGATGGGGCAGCAAGGAGGCCTGATGGTAAGAGAGACGGTTACAGGCCTCTACAGGTCCCATAACAGGAAGGTCAAAGGGTCAGTCCCTACAGCCAATCTGTCCATCCCAGTCAAAGTGTCCTTGAGCAAGACACTGAACCTGCTGCCTGCTCTGACCCGTCTGCTGAAATACATAGGTGTGTGTGTGTGTGTGTGTGTGTGTGTGTGTGTGTGTGTGTGCCTCAGAGAGATGGGCAGAGAAGCAAATAGGATCTACTTAACTACACTCTGTGATATGGTGACTGAGTGCTCTAATATAATCATACTCAGCCACCAGAGGAGGGCAGTGTAGGAAAAGAGAAGATCAAAAGAATGCTGATGCCAAGTGTCACTTCACACCACAGGGATACACTGCAAAATTATCATTTGAACAATTCGTTTAATCCTGACCTCAGTCCTTCTCTTACTCTTCTGAAAGCCAGCGTAACAATCTGAACAATGAGGTCATTTCACTTTTTTCCGGTGCATGTCACCAGTAGTGGGCTTATTTATTTTGAAGTAAGGCAGCTCTCTCCACTTGTTTCAAGATCTCGAGACAAGCTGAGCCGCATTTGTGAAGTGGAAACAATTGATCTCATTCTTTTGTTCTGTTTTGTTTTCAGAGCAAGTCATGTAATTTTGCAATGTAAGAACGGTGACAGCGGTAAATATCGAGGCAATGGGATGTGGCAGTTACAGTAGCCAGAAGTACTGATTGGTTAGTGTACAGTGAAGCATCAAAATGAGCATCCAAGCCCTGAAGTCTTCCACACAAACATCCCTCCAAACACTGAAGGTTGTGTTTAGTTTAGAGCTGGATGGGAATTTGAATTCAACAAGCCATCGCACTCCAAAAGTTGTTTTCCACAAAAAAGTGACTCCTATTGGACTTATGCTTGATGGAATTTAAGCGGACAAAAAGTTATTTAGATTGCAAAATTAAGGATAGGCCTGCTAAAAACTAGATAGGCCTAAACTTCTTAATATGACGATTCAAAATAGTTGTAATAATTATGATTATTTGTCTCCAATGGATGACATTTTGAAAGAAGCTTTTTACAGTCACTGGAAATCCTGTAACAAGAGTAGAGTACACTGCAATGCTCAAAAACAGCTAATTCAAGGTGTGAAATGAGTGGGGTGGCGGTAGTTTAGTATGATCAACTTAAACAAATATCTTAATGCAAATATAAATTGGTCACAAACATGCATATTTATTACTATTAATATATTTCTAAAAACAAGCAAAGAGAACACCATTAATCTAGCTTTTATATTTCAAAGTGGTGTTGGTGTCATATGTGGAGTCCCATACTTTCCCGTATTTCATAGACACTAGCGGTATCCTGTGGCCATTTTGTGTCAATGGATCTTTCCAAATAACTGTCTTTGCTTCCATTTTGACTGTTATTTGCCCACTCCTTGCTAGGGGGCGCCGCTAACCCGCGCAACTGCACAACAACACAGACACACACAGCAGCAACATGGTGGATCCGAGAGAGAAGGCACTGCAAGACTACAGAAAGAAACTGCTTGAACATAAAGAAGTTGACGGGCGTCTTAAGGAGTGTACGTATTTTTTTCGCTGTTAGCATGAGTGTCAATGCGATGCGTTGTAGCAGCAGCATCTTCTTCACTAACGTTAGCTCCAGCTGTGTAGCACTGCTGCGTCAGTGTCACCAAAACAACAGCTGCCCATGTCAGTGGCTGCTTTTATCTGTGTCAACGGCAACTTTTTCCTCTTGTTAGGGAGCCGTTGATTTAACAGACGTTTGGTTTTAAGACGTATTAGCATGTTAGTATATTAGCATACCCTTGCTAAGTTGTCTCGGCACACCGCAGCGGCCGTGGCGAGGTGTCCCGATTTAAAATCTATGCTAGTAAGTTAGCTTTAATGGACGCAACACGAGCGTCAGTTCTGATTGGCAATTATCCCACTTCCTGAATTCTGAACGTCACCGACAAGGAAATATCTGTAGTCAGGTGTAGGGAATGGCATATTCGTTTAAAATAAAATGAACAAAAGACAGTTTGGAAACGCATAAATAATTCTGTTGCAGGACACAGCTACTTTCTGGATTTTTCTGTGGAGCAAACAAGGTCTACATTCCCACGGCTCCCATATGACGTGAATGCAGCATCAGCAACCTCTTGGTTTAGCTGCAGTTCAAGACCAATATTGCTCAGTTTAAGAAGTCATTATTTTTGTTTTAATTACCGTTTAATAATACAATTTCTTGAACATTTGCGTTTTCTTTTTAATCATTAGATGTTACTGCTCTTTTATAATAGCAATAATCCAAATGATGCAGTGCTTTTAAGTGATTTTAGAACAGCTCACCTCTCCTGGCTTGTTGCTAATGATCTTGCCAGCCAGCAGCGAGCTGTCAACACTTTCAGCGTCTTGGCAAGAGGATTTAAGGATATAATGTTGGCTAGCTGTTGCTGAGTGTGTGTGTTTTTAACCCCCATCCAATCCACAGTACGTGAGCAGCTGAGGGAACAGACCAAACAGTATGAAAAGTCCGAAAATGATCTGAAAGCACTTCAGAGTGTTGGACAGGCAAGAGAAGCCTTTTGTTGCCATCTATTCAATAGGCCTACTCAGCCATCACTTCTTGCTTCCCATCAATAACTGTTTCTGTATTCTTTAGATTGTTGGCGAGGTCCTCAAACAGTTAACAGAGGAGAAATGTAAGTCACAACTTCCTTATTAATGTTAATGTCTCAGTGTGATTTATACTTGTCTCTTCCCTTCAGACTGACCTATCAAACTGACTCTGACCTTTGATTTTTCTCACAGTCATTGTCAAGGCAACTAATGGCCCAAGATATGTTGTTGGCTGCAGACGGCAGGTAGGCAGCGGCCATTATTTGTCTCATCCGTATCAGTATGAATGCACAAAGGCAGCTTATACTCTCTTGCTCTGTCTGATCACACTGTCAAGTCCTGTGCATGAATTTCTCATGCAGAGCAGCAGCTAACTTGAAGTGTCCTATTCTTGTGATACAGCTGGACAAAGCCATGCTTAAACCAGGTACCAGAGTTGCCTTGGACATGACAACTTTGACCATTATGAGGTGAGTAGCATTGCTGATGGTGCAGATTGTCAATTATCAAATCTTGTATATAATACTACTAATAGTAATAATAATAAAAATAAACATTGTTTTTATAGCACTTTTTGAAACAAAGTTACTAAATACTTTATATAGAGTAAAACAGCAACAAAAGAAACAAAAGAAAGAGAACAGAAACAAAAGAAAGAGAATATTAGACCACAAAAAAAGAAAGTAATAACGCCAGAAGACAGTTAGGTATTCATATTTCTTCAGGTAAGTTGTTCCAAAGTTTTGAGGCCCTGGTTGCAAATGCTGAATCACCTTTTGACTTTAAACTAGACTTAGGAAAAGTCAAGAGAGCTTTGTCTGTAAATCTGAGGCTACGTACACTGGTAGGGAGAAAAGCTCCATTATATACTGTAAGTTCTTGTGACATACATATACAGCATACAAGACAGGTTTCTATAGTCCCTCTAGTTTATGGCATAAGAGCTCATCACATGAGAATCTGTGTATTGTTAATTCAGATGTTTGGGTCTCATGCAGGTACCTGCCTAGAGAGGTGGACCCGCTGGTTTACAACATGTCACATGAAGACCCAGGCAGCGTCTCCTACTCTGAGATTGGAGGCTTGTCTGAGCAGATCAGGGAGCTGCGAGAGGTATGCTGCATTTCACAGAGCTACTCTTAATACAAGAATAAAATAGCTTTTTCATTTCAATCATTCATAGTACAGTTGAAGAGAAATTACCTCTGATTGTTACTGTTTATGTGATGGTATATTATGATTTATGTGGTACAAAAGTAAGTGTGTATTTACCAGTATCCAATGCAAATGTATTATTTCATAGTTCTGTGAAATTGCCCCTGAAAAGGATCAGATCAAGGAGGCAAAAAATGCCCTGTGATAAAGAAGTTACTTTGTTACCCTGGTTTGTAATATAATGTCCCATTATCAGTTTGTCATCACCTGAGTTGATGATGTGCCTGTTTTGTTGCAGGTGATTGAACTTCCCCTAACCAACCCTGAACTGTTCGAGAGAGTTGGCATCATTCCTCCTAAAGGCTGCCTGCTCTACGGACCCCCAGGTGAGAAGCCACTTTGTTCCATTGCACCTCAACATTTAGTGTCTCAAGAGCAAAGCTTCCTAGCATTTAA
The DNA here is from genome assembly GCF_048128805.1 of Centroberyx gerrardi. NCBI lineage: Eukaryota > Metazoa > Chordata > Actinopteri > Beryciformes > Berycidae > Centroberyx > Centroberyx gerrardi. The sequence continues at coordinate 9,922,805 of NC_136013.1, read as the reverse complement.
TGTTGTTATCTTTCCAATAGTGACAGACAGTTTTCAGTTGTTGCTTTTTTCTGTCCCATGATGTTTAGGAACTGGGAAGACCCTTCTGGCCAGAGCAGTAGCCAGCCAACTTGACTGTAATTTCTTAAAGGTGAAGCTGTGCTCTTTCTCTGATCTCTAATTAGACCATTGCTAGCTGTCAAAATGTACTTGCTGAAAGTGGATGCACACCCAAAACTTAAAGAGGTGCAGACTCATGTAAAACTAGGACATAATAAAGGAAAAGAAAGTTGCACAGTCTTAACTTTCTTACTGTGTTTTTTTTAATATGGACTAACGTTTTGGCAAGAACGGGCATCCCGATGAAGGCATTTGTACCGAAATGTTGATCCTTATTAAAAAACATAGTAAGGAAGTTAAGACTGTGCAACTTTCTTTATTATGTATTAGTTGCTGTCAAAATTGTCATAGATGTTATCCGATCCCACCAGAACCTTCTCTCCGGTGCCTCCTCTACTCTCAACTTTCCTACCATCTTCCTCAGTGAAGAAACAAAAAATAATTCACTCTCACCATTTCACTCATTTTTTTCTCTTTCTTACTCTCCATCATATGCTCAGGTGGTTTCAAGCTCCATTGTGGACAAGTACATTGGAGAGAGCGCCAGGCTAATTAGAGAGATGTTTAACTACGCGAGAGACCACCAGCCTTGTATTATCTTCATGGATGAGATTGATGCCATTGGTAAATAAACAAAATATATAAAGGATAACGCTGTTGTTTTTTAATGCATTTCTTACTGTCAACAAATCCTATGAAAATAGCAAAATCAGCAATGAATTTGTTTTGCTAACAAGTCTCGTCCATGTAGCCAGTGTCCAATAAAGCCATGTCCCAGCAGCCATAGAATTCCCTTGTATTAAAAAAACGATTAAAAACTCGTCACAGAGCCATGCTGCTGCTCTGGGCAACATATTTCATCATCACGATGCACCGGGCCAGCCGACTTTTTCCTCAAACAACTTAATAAGCCGACCGTAAACACGTTTTCCATCTTAGCAAAGTAGTTCCGTAGCACAGAAAATAGTCCACGTCGTAATGAAGAATTTGTTCCCATTTGATTTGGTAATAACTTCAACAGCCTGACTTTTCGTAGTAACAGTTAGCGATTTTTAAAATGTAAACTATGTCTTTGTGAGCTGTATTTAAAGGCTTTTAGCTTACAAGTGGAGCCAATGACTTCCGGTTTGAAGGCTAAAAAGGGAACGTGGGAAGTCGGAAAGTAACGGGAGTAGAGCAAACGCATTGTTGATTTTGTTATTTTCATAGGATTTGTTGACGATAAGAAATGTATTTATAAACACCAGCCGTATCCTTTAACTTGTAGCCTATATATAAACCAATGTACTCTCAACACACATTTGTTGTTTTGTTTAACGGAATCCCATACATTTCAAGCAGTAGTCATAATAGTTTGACTCTTTGCCAAAGCCTTTCTGCTTCTGGAACCTTTTTTTTTTATTTGTAGGTGGCCGTCGTTTCTCAGAGGGAACATCAGCTGACAGAGAGATTCAGAGAACTCTGATGGAGGTGAGTTTGCATTTTACTGCCATATCATAATAGATTTCTATTATCTATTTTTGAAGATGGTCATCTTTATAAAATTAATGTTAAAGTTTTCTGCATAATTTCCTTATTTCCCAGATGTTTATTCCTGCAGTTATAGCTTGTATAGTAATCTGCTTGTTTATCAGTGCTAACTCTCTCCATGTTGTGTGTCTGCTGTAGCTGTTGAACCAAATGGACGGCTTTGACACCCTGCACCGAGTCAAGATGATCATGGCGACCAACCGGCCGGACACACTGGACCCTGCCTTACTGCGACCGGGGAGACTGGATCGCAAGATTCGTACGTCACATCTTTAACCATTTATTGTAAATTATGCCATTGGACTGGATCTCTAAATTAGGAAATTTCCTGTCACACACTTTCAATACATCCCTAACAATCACACAGGGAGAAATCCATCGTAGAAGAGGAAGAGATAGCAGTTTCTCCTCCGGCAGTAGCTTCAATAGACCAGCGGAGCAACTTTCATTTTTTGTGGAGTGGAAAACTACCGCTCTTACTACACTATTACTATCACTCTCTCCACCTACATGTATAACTCACAGCTGAATGCAACAAGTTCAGGCCCGCTCTCTGGTGCTTGTCCAAAGTCCTTCTGGGAAATCACTAAGTGGAGTAGAAGTAGACAAGGCAGGTTGAGGGAAAGTACACCAGAAAAGTAAATTATATCACAAAATAACTCCTGGAATGAACTGAACATCATGAACTGATGATATCTAACTGTAAGAATATGGAGGGTGGATTTTTCCTTTTAACTAGCTATATTGGTCACATTTTTTGTTCACAAAGAGTTTCAGAGTTTTGTGTTTTTTTTGCAGATATTGAGCTTCCTAATGAGCAGGCACGCTTGGACATTCTGAAGATTCACTCTGGCCCAATTACCAAGCACGGAGAAATAGGTCAGTCCTGGAATTTGGGTATTTTTAGGTTTTTCACTATGGAAGTCCATGCGCTTGGACTAATAATCATGGTGAATTATTGTGATCACAATATCTAGCAAAATAAATCGGGATTATTAGTTTTGCCATAATGTTGTAGCCTTAGGTTTGTGTATCTCCTCATCACTATGGCAGAGGTCTATGTTATTATTTAATCAAACTCATATTTCTATGTAATTTCTATGTATATTTGCATGTAATTCTCTCATGGCTCTTTCTTTGATGACATGTTGAATTTCTCCTTTAGATTATGAAGCAATTGTGAAGCTGTCTGATGGATTCAATGGCGCTGACCTAAGAAACGTGTGCACAGAGGCAGGTCTGTATCTACCTCAATAAAAGCGAGATGCACTGGTTGTATTATTATGCTCATCCAATCATATCTCCTCACTGTCTGATACTCTACCTGTTGCCCAGGCATGTTCGCCATCCGTGCGGATCATGAGTACGTCACCCAGGAAGATTTCATGAAGGCCGTTCGCAAGGTGGCAGATTCCAAGAAGCTGGAGTCCAAGCTGGATTATAAACCCGTGTGATGTTTTGTGCCACCAGGAAGACCATCTGGGAAAATCTAAGGATATACTGTTCATGAAAGGCCTCATTCCTAAATATTATTATTATAAGTTACCTGATTACCATTGATGACGTTCTCTCAATCATCATTGTTTTGTAGCCAAGGCTATCAAGATGGCTAATAACTTAAAATTCACCATCAATCATTTTGTAAAAGTAAGTGTCTTAACTTTTCCATGGTGGGAATGACAACATGAACTCTTCATGTTGTGTTTGAGTCAGATAGCAGGATTAATCTTTGGGTCTTCAGAGTAAGGTGGTAGATAACTGCCCTTTGTCTTAATGTACAATGTATTTCCTCATATAGACATCCTTGCAGCATTGTTTTTTTGTGTGTGTGTTGTTGTTTTTTTGTGTAAAATATCCAAATACAGTATCAACCATCTTTCCCACCAATGACTTTCAGATTCAGCAATATGAAACAAATTGTTAAACCTTTGGAAGAGGAAAACCTTTAAGAATTGTCATGCTTTTTGTCATGCTTTCAAACATATTTTCAGATGAACATGCACTTTGGCTGAGGCACCATAGAACCTGATTTGACTTTTGTAAAAAAAAAAAAATGTATTAAAATATCTGAATATGGGTGAAACTTGTCAGTTTGCAGCTTGTTATTTGAAGAGACCATATTACATTCTCTACCTGCTATAATGAACTATACCAAAGCCTTTCCAAGGCTCGGTTTGTAATCCAGATGAGAAATAAAGGCTAACCCCCGCCACATATACATCCTAGTAAATCCTAAGTAAACATGGGTCTTAAAATGTGTTTTGAGGCTGCAAACATTTTGATTACTTTAAAAAGGGAGGATGAAGCTGGGAAGATATACCAATGATTTATTTGCTTGAAAATATCTGGCTTCAGTTTTACTTTCATTTAGCACGGCAATCAGTTCCTTTGAAGTAATGACAGTCCGATGCAACTAAATGAAACCATCAGAAGACAGTTGTGAACCAACTTAGCCAGAGATTTGTTTAGACTTAAGATTCTTGCCCCAATTTGGGAATTTTGCTCAGTGTTATGCAATATGTTGAGACTGAGACAGCTGAGAAACTGGACCGAAGATAACATACAGCGCCACAAATCGTCCTAACTCGGGCACAAGGTGGCAGTAGAGGCCTGCTCACTGTCTACCATCTACTCCTAAAACACTAAACTGTCCTCTGCACCTGCTTCCTCACAGCCAAACTCACAGTGTGTGTTGGGCAAAAGCAACCGGGCATTTGCAAGGTGTGAAGGCCAGCTGTGTCAAAACTCCTGACTGCAAGATTTATTCGTGGAGAATGAGGCTCGTATGTGCTTGAAGGATGTCATAATTTTGGCAGCTCTCAAATAAGTAGGAAGCAATGCAAACTGTATAAATCTGCAATCTGCCCTCCTCATTTTTTATGATACATAAATTTAAGAAAGGAACACTGGTTTTGGTTTCATTCATTTTTATTGAAATATGCAGACATTGACTTGCCCTTGGAATATATTTGTGAATGAGCCCAGGGAGGGGAGCTCTCTCTCTCTCTCTCTCTCTCTCTCTCTCTCTCTCTCTCTCTCTCTCTCTCTCTCTCTCTCTCTCTCTCTCTCTCCCCCCCCCCCCCCCTTCATTTGGATAAACGTCACGGACTGCCTAATGGCGAATCAGTGTGGTTTTGTCATTCAAGCGGAGGCGAGGCTGTCATTTTGTTGCCTTGGCGACTACAAATCAATAGCATCCTGCGGTATCTTGTCCATTCCCAATGAGAAGAGGGTTCGGTCGTTGCTGCCGTCACCGGGGGGGGGCGCGAGACACCTGTCCTCTGATTGGCTCCCGCTGGTAATAAGCTGCCATTGAAGATTTCTGGCCCGGGTGGAGAGAGGGGTGTGTCTCTTTCGACACAAGTCCACGCCCCCTCACATAAATACTCAACACAACTGTCTCACTGATCAGACAGCACCAAATTACAGCGCTGCATTTTGCTCGCAGTCTGTCAGTCTTTCTCACACTGTCACTTTCGGTTTGCCCGCGCGTGCCTGTCCCGCCTTGGAGGAAACAAACAAACAAAAACAAAACAAAAAAAAACATAAAGAAGACAAGTTGGTCTCTGAGAAGATTCCCTAATCGCCAGAATAGACAGCAGGTGTGAATTCATGTCTGTGTATTCCCCGCAGATATACTGGTGAGTACTCGCACCTTTTCGGCTTTGAGTTTCACCCTGTTCGTTGTACCTGTGTGTTTTGCATGCTTTGTGCTTTTCCTGGGGGCGTGTTCACTCTGAGTAGAAATTATTTTAAGCAATAGTTGGCGTTGCACTTGACATACAACGAAATAACTACCAGCAAATCAAGCAAACAGATGCATTTAATTTTGCCTGGTGATAAGTTCCCCCAGAATAACTTTGATTACCTTATTGCTTACACCCACTATTGTTTCCTTTTGAGTTTTGTTTTTTGCTGGGGTGTTGCCTGTGAAATTGAAAAGGTCACACAGCCCTAACCAATTAGAAAGAAAAGCCTTGAGGTCTCTCCTAATTTTGCAGATTTTTTTGCAGCTCCAATTCAGAAAGGTCAGGATGAACACCTTTTGAGAGGAAGAGATGGAGTGTGTGTGTGTGTGTGTGTGTGTGTGTGTGTGTGTGTGTGTGTGTGGTGTTTGGGGAGGGGGGGGGTCGTCTGCTTCATTTCTGCTTCATTTTGAGCTTGTCTCTATTTAGGGATAAAATGCACTTTAATCCACTTTTCAGGGCCTTTCTTGGACCATGAAGCACATAACTCTGCGCTCTCCTTGAGCCTCATGAGGGGAATTTGCACAGTTGAGTCGAGCAGACAGTGGTTTTCATCCACTGCTGTTTAGTGCTGCAGGTGCACTGCAAATGGATGGATATACTCTCTCTATATCCGTTACTGTAATCTGAGCTGTTTTGCCCCATTACCATTGCCAATCAATACTGACACCTTGATTTACTTGACTTCTTGACAGTCAGCATAGCGAGTGGGTGTTTATTTTATTTTATTTCCTCCATTTAGTACTCTTGTCTGTCAAGAATGTTTCTCCTGTCTGTAGAGAGGATATGCAAGTCACTTTGAAACATTGTTTTGCTTCTCTGTTCAAACCTCGGCAGGCCTCTGGCAGTCTGTACCAGGAAGTTCAGACCCGACCTCTTTACTGTAACCACACTCTGCTCTCTCTCCGCTGCTGCTTACACTAGGCCTCTGCTTCTCTGTTCTGTAAAGATAGAGTGCCATAGTGCGTGGAAAACCCCTTCTCTGCCCCCTAGCCAGACTTTCCCCATTACTTCAGGGCTGATTTTATTTCAAAGACGAGAAACATTTGAGAATCGTATGAAATGGACTTGCATGCTGCCAATCACGGCTGTGTTTTGAATGTCTTGCGCAGCTGCTTTGTACCTATATGTGAACAGGAAGGCCTTGTTGTTCTCATTGCAACACTTGACAGCAGAAGCTTGTTTTCACCAAAAGAGGGCATGGCATTATCCTCTTCCTAACCTGTAGTGTATATCCACAGCTTGGGTTTAAGTGGCCCGAAACGGGATCAATAAAGTTTCCCCCTCCTCATTCTGTATGAGTAACTTTACCATCAGGCACTGGAGTGGTAACCTGACCTTTTTGATGTGTGTATTCAGCGGCAGATTCAATCCACAGCAGTCTGGATGCAACCCATTCATTCCCACACAGTCCTGGGGGTCTTACACAGCCCCCCCACCACCACCACCACCACCACACACGCACACCTCCGGAGTTGTGTGTGACTTGGCTGGCGGGCAGCTCAGCGTTGGCATGGAATGGCAGCAGCTTTGCCCGGTCGCCACACCGGCTGAGATTTATGACGCGCGTAGCAAGAATTGGGGGGTGGTGGTGGGGTGGCACAGGGGAAACAATGTGGACAATGCAAGACGTAATATCCCGTCTTGTGCGTTGTGTGGCGAGATTGTTGGGGAGATCACTTGGGTTCCTGTCAGCACCGCTACGGGACAGGCACACAAACCCAAGGAGCATTCATGATCTGGGTCTTTTTATAGTCTGGAGACTGGTGGAGGACCATGGGTTTAAATACGCTTGGATGCTTTGTGTCGCGCTTAACATTTTGTACTAAGAGTGGCGGTCTATGGACACCCTCAATAGAACGATTCCACACAGATGAACGTGTGAGGCCGGTGTGACAAATAGCTTTACTCATCTCCAAACCATTATCCCCATTAACATGTCACCGTCCCCGACTGATCATATGAAATGCTATAGCTTAAAGCAGGGATATTAGGAATATGGCCCCTAATAGGATGTAGGGTTGGTATTCTTTCGAAGCAAAATTGCTGAACACACAATGTCTCCACTTCCATTTGTCACTGGGTCAGTGCATTTTTCCACCCTTCCAGGAGACAAAACCAGTGGAATAAACTGTGTCACTTGGCTGCAGCATCCATGGCATCCATCCACAGGGTTATTGGAAGTCATCATCATTACAGTGTCCTCACGTGGAGTAGAGGAGGGGAGGCGTCGTCTCTGACACGAAGTACATAGGGCTTCAGAAATGCACTGCAAAGGGCGTTTAATTATGAATTTCGACTTCATACGACTGTGTCTTTTAAAAAATACCGCATGTATGTCAACCCCGGTAATCCTTTTGATTTGTGTGGTGTTCTGGACACATGGCGCACGACTGAGGTTGTCTTGTGCCAATAACCTGCGGTCCATCTGGGTCCTGGCTGGGACCGGCATTAGGAAGCTGGCAGGACTAGGTGTGCGTGATCTCTGGGTCAAGAGGTAAAGAGGCTTACTGATAGTTATGTCGTGCCGATAGACACACGAAGACGGCGGAAGAGCGCTGTATTGAAACTATTTGCCTTAGGATGCGTGTCTTGTTGCTTGGTTATAGTCAACCTGGCTATGTTGAAGTGTGCTGTGTATTGTGGGATCCACTGCACATTCATAATTGTCATATGTGTCTTCTAGGCTATAGGCGATTGGTCCGTACTGATCTAATGTCATACATTTAAGGTTTGGTTGCTTATAGAACACTTAACGTGTCCTCTCTAGGAAGAAAGTATCCCACTTTGAGAAAGGGACACATTGTTCAGCCTCGCTTGACACTTAAAGCAGTAATAGATGTGACCGGTATGCATGTATGTTTGTTCCCTCCCAGGTTAACTTGTTACTTGTGCACCCCCACTTCCTTCTCATTGTGCCCCTTTATGTTTTATTAGGCCGATGTTCTGTTATTCTTAGCCGAGCAGGATGTTTATACGATCCCCGAACAGAAATATGACTGGCAAGGCCCGAGTGTTTATCTTTCTTCCCTCCCTCCCTCTCTCCTCCTCTCCTCTGCTCAGGTCTTCACTGTCACCGCTCCGTGTTCGTCCCTCCATCCCCCTCCTCCCCTGCTTTTTGCTTGTCTGCCTCACCCTCCTCTGCACCCCACTCAAGGATGAAATAAGTTCAAGAGCAGCCTCAGCTGACATTATTTTTTCCATGTTAAACCTTGCATATCCTTCAAGACTCCTTTTTTTATTTTTAGATATCCGGCTATTGTTTTGGCCAAGCAAGTGTCATCCGACTAGTGCAGTGAAGGTTTAGGATGATTCAACCAGAAGCTTTTCGAGTCTCACATTTTTAAATCAACCATCCACCCTAAGCATCCCCTCTGCTGTGATGTCAGTGTTTCCTCATGTAAGGCGACAAGGGGTTTGTGTAAATTTAGGACTGGAAAAACTGATTGATAAAATGGCAGTTGCCATTGCTTCAGGGTTTAATGACACCCTGCTGTGATTATTGACTCATGTCATGCAATGCTCTCCTCCTCTGGATAAACATATTATTTTTATTCTGCTTCCGATTGAGTAGACTTGATTTGATTTTTTTATTAAGATAATAATGGCCCAGATGGGCTTCTCTTCCAAGAGTCTTACATTAAAAACATGCTTTAATCAACACAAAATAAAACGCACCAATAAAACATACAGATAAAACACTCAGAAAAACATACAAATATACATAATATAGCTTCAAATGGATAGATTAAGATTAGATAGATTAGATTAAAATATAATGAAATCTAGACCCAGTGACGTCTGACATGTTTTTGTTTTTTTTAATTTTCCTATAAACTCTGAGTAGTATCAGGAAGCTTATTATGAATAAACAGCTCGATAAGAAAAGGTTTGTTTACCACGTTCATGTTTGGGATAACATAAATTGCAACTGCTGTGCTGACAATTTAGTGCCTACTCTTTACAAGTAGATAAAGACTGTAGATCTAGGTGTGTGTGTGTGTGTGTGTGTGTGTGTGTGTGTGTGTGTGTGTGTGTGTGTGTGTGTGTGTGTGTATATATACAGTATTTGTCTGTTTCTGAAAAAATATATATACCTCAACACATCACCAATGTGATAACACTGGTTCAAAAGGTTCTAGATGCAGCTGACATGTTGGAAAAAAAATTAACATCCCGGGGGCTTTATCTGAAATTATTGGATTTACGGGAGTTTAAAGATTTAATCTGGGGCCTAATCCCCACTGAATAATGGCTGAGCCTCCGTTTTTTTGTCTTTAGCCTGAATTTGAGACCGAATTGAAACCTCATTTCTAATTTATTTATTTATTCCCAGTTTATTTGTTTTGTCCACAACAGTTTCAGTTATGCTTACAAGTGGATAGTGTCATGTTGACAGTGTGTGGGGAGAAAACATTTGTCAACAATAAATATATTCATATTAATTCCATTTTATGATGAATTCACTTGCAAGTAAACATGGAGACATCCAGACATCGTGACAGAGAGAGGATTCTCAGTAGAATGAGTTATTGTATGACTCATGAATGGAAACAAAGAGTGAATTTCTAATGGTGAATATGTTTCATGCTGCACTGGCAGACGATTTGCAAACTGAAAGTGATACAGGGTTTGCCACTGTGGTTACATGAAGGGTATTTCATGTGTTTGTCTTTGCATGCCTTATCAAACACTGAATACGGGGTTGTTAAAGTTTTTCATTTTGCAAATGTATCGAGTACACTTAACTTTTAAGCAAGAGGGGTTTTAGATGAATGAGACTGTGGTGAAATTACTTCAGAGTAACAAATCTTTTACATAATCACGGTTCCTTTCTAAACCATTTTGTTAATCACTTGCGCGCTGAAATTGTTCACCAATCTGCTGTCTCCAAAAATAAACATTTTTATTTAAGATTCAAAGTAGGTCAAGCACAGCCCACACATTTCTCCCCCAAAAAACATGACTGTAGAATCAGATAATGCGACTATGTAAGTGAGCTGCTTGTCATGTTCTGTTTTCTTTGTCCTATATGGCTGGTGACCACACTGACCACAAGCCTGTGGCCGCTGACCACCAGGCACCAGGCTTTAAATAGAGAGCGTGAGAAGGCCGCTAGGCATCTTGTCTCAAGGCAGCGTCTATGCCGGCCCTGAGACTTGCTTCAAGTCATTTTTTTTAAGCTTTACTACGACGTGCTGGACAGTGAATGCGCTAAACATAGATAAACAAGCTCTCGTTACTTTCATCTAAAATGGAAAGTTTGGCCAAGCTTTGATGGAACTGAGTGCATTGGGTTCCGCCCCAGTCAAATACCACTGCACGCCCACAGCGCACTCTCACAATGAGTGTGTTCCCTCGCTGCTAGTGCAAGAGCACATCATCCTGTATTTAGACACGGCCACCTTATGCAAACCACATCATGACTTGTGCAGTTTTGCAGTGCAATAGCGCAGTGGGGCATGGACTGGATGCCGTGTTGTGGTCAAGGCAGGCCCAGTAAAAACAAAACAGTCGAACGTGTGCAGAGAAGACTTTAACGACTGTGTGTGTGTGTGTGTGTGTGTGTGTGTATAGAGGTAGTGTCTGTACATATATGGGTCATCTGTCATTCTTGTCTTGATAGGTGTTTTTGCCTTATCTCTCAACATTGCCAGGTCTTTCCATTATCAAGATGTTTAGTAGGCTATCTATTTGTCCTGACCACATACAACCAGATTGAGTGTCTTCTAGCACATTTTCCCATGATTTCATATGCTCTGTCTGCACAAATAGGTACCAAACATAAAATATTAAAAACTTTGATAAAGGAAAGATGGATATAATATGGGCTTTATATGTGAATCAGTACTATTGACCTTTTAATGTTAAGAAGGCTTTGGTGTAGCTTTGAGTTTTCTCTTGGGATGTCAGGTCAACACACACTGAAGTTCTGCTGTTTAGTGATTGAATTGAGGTTTTTTCTTCGTTTTTTTGGTCCTGATCAGGTTGCCATATGGAGCAGTGACAGTATCAGCATGATGTATAATAAGTGTATGGTCATAGTTGCTGTATAACCTCCCATTTCTTTTCTTCTTTTGACCCTGCAGCCCAGTGTTTGTGCCCAGCCGAGATATGACTGAGGTGATGATCAACAGCACCCCCATGGAGGACATGAGGCTCAGCCCAAGCAAGGACAGGCTCTCCTTCCAGGTAGAACACACACACACACACACACACACCTGCGAAACACTGCATCCGTCCCAATTCTCAACCCTTTCAGTCTTATATGGCATGGCCGTTTGTACCCGTCTTCATCCATTAATTATGTACTGAATTGACGTCAGCATGGACAGGCGGGAGCTGCCACTACATTTCCATTTGTGATTTGTGAACGGGGTCTATATTTAGGATGGAATGGTGGAGAATCAGGACGTCAAAAAAAAAATACAACACTAGAGAATAACATATGAGCAATATGTTCTAGGGTTTTGAGGGAGAGGTTGGTATTAAAGTAGGACTTTCTGTTCCAGCGCAGCTCTTAACCTGGTAACCCCACACAACCCTGGGCCAGGCTGGTTTGTTTTTGTATGACAAGACCTAATCATCACTTCTATTTTAGTTTGTTATGTAAGCAAGACTTTTGTGAGGCTAATGAGATTGCAGCAATTATTTTGTCACTGAAGTGTAATGGCATCTAGAATATTTACTGATCTGTCTGATAAGTATGATTGGTTATTAAGTGAGAACGCCCACCTGCCATTTTAAATGCAACTATATACTGACTGCTGTGGAATTACAATGCTACAGTAATATCACAGCAAAATGGAGCATGCTCTATTTCTCTGGAGGATATGAGCAGTAAAGGGGTTTGTAGGTTATTGTTGACCACACAACTTTAAACATGCAAAGGAAATGTATGTTCTGGGAATCCTGTATGGTTTACTGTGGTCTGCCGCAAAAATAAACCATGCAGACGCAGAGAGATCAGTAGCAAGCCATCAGGTGGTCTTGACAAGTTGTTTCCAGCGGCTTTGTTTTATTGTCAACTCAATAGGGCCATCTTGGAAACAAACCTATTTACATAGCCAGGCTATTGTGAGTTAAGTTGCTTGGTATTCTTAGCCTAATATTTGTACATAGGGTAATATAATACTACTAATAATAGTGTTAATATATTAATACTCCAAACCATTTACTATACTGTAAACCATTTACTGTAGAAAAACAAAGATTGATTGAATCAAAACTGTTGATTTTGGGCAGGAGAATGGCCTAGTGCAGTGAGTCTCAACCTTTTTCATATCAAGGACCCCTAATTTAGTCCACATTAAGGTCACGGACCCCCATTTGATGAGATTTTTTCTCTTGGACCCAAATCTGAGAATATTTTTATTGTTGGATATGATTTTGTCCAGAATTCCATGACTATCTGTATTGTAGGTAGAGAGATAACAGTGAAACCATGACCAAAATAGTCATTCTTCTACATTCTCTAATTGTGTTAACTTCTTAAAAATGAAATAATGGTGAAGTTTAACAATTCAGCAATTTTCTGGGGACCCCCTGGAACCCCCGCAAGGACCCCTGGTGGTCCCCAATCCCCACGTTGAGAACCAGCGGCCTAGTGGTTAGGAGGACCAGGGTTTGAACTGGACCTGAAATATCCTTGAGCAAGTTCGCCCCTACCTGCTGCAGGAGTCAAAATAAACAAAATCATTTTGTCAATTTGTATTAAAGGCAAGCAATACGGTATATTTTAAAAACGTGCTACCATAGGCTGCTCATGCTCTGCTGTATGCAGAAGTTGCCTCTGAGAGGATGTGGACTGACCCATAGGAAAAGGTGGGCTTCCTCTCTCCACAGCTCACACGCAGCTGTGAGTCTGTCTAAGAGGATGGGAGAGGTGGATGAGGGGGAAACGGGAGAAACGGAGGGTGCCAATGTGCCACTTCCTCTCCACTTCCCATCTCCTCTCTATGATTCCTCATCTCGGGCTTTTTGCCCAAGGTCCCCGCCAGTCCTTGGCGAAGTGACACATGAAGCAGTGACATTACCGCCAGTCACTTCCTCCACTGTGGATGCCGGTGGCTTTGATCCAAACCGCGACCATCACTCAAACGCCAGCTGCACCTATACATGGTATTGCGGTAGATGTTAGACCTACATAATGGAGGAGTAAATGGAGTCACTGAGGCCTGAATTGCCTCAATAAACTCAATAAACTGTCATGATTCAGGCTTACAGCTTGCGCCCACCTCCCCCGCCCCACAGGAACCTAAAATAGCCAGCATTGTGCCTCGCTCACGATGTGTCGTCGTTTCCTGCCCCTGGAAGTGAAACAAGCTATGACATGTGTTAGCTAGGGGTCCAGTGGCAAGGTCACTCGCTGCCTAACTCCCCTCGGTGCTGACGCACAGCGAGGACTGGCAACGCAGGCAGGAAATGCAGATATACCCGGCCGCCACACGAACACAGACGCACTCACACACACATAATCACACCTCTTGAATGGTTCTATACGCAGCTGTTTTCAGAGAATGCATAAGCTGCCTGCCCACACATACATGATTTCAAAACCTGACACATTCTCACACTCGCAAGGCATGTTTTAAAGCATTTTGTCTTTTTCCTCCCTTCTCATCCCTCTCCTATGGAATTCGTGGAGACTTGGCCACAGCTGGATCCCCTCGCTCTCTTCCCCTCTCCCCGTCTCCGTCTCTCTCCTGCCTCATCTAATGCTTTCTTTCCACTGGGCTCTTTGCCCAGACAGCGACATCGCTTTCCCCCTCCAATGTCTCGGAGTGAAATATGCAGGTCTAAAAATATTCTTCCACTTTATCCAAACAACAGCAAAAAATGCTGTTCTTGGACCAGGAGTGGCAGGCTTTTTCCCCCGGGCCATTTCTCTGGTTCCTGAGAACAGAGAAAGTCGGAGGTTGATGTCCAATCTTGCCAGGACAGGGAATGCATGTAATCTTTCTTGTCAGAATGTCTCTCATGCCCTTCAGTTCAGTTCCAAACATTTGAGTGTGGCAAGCTGCGTTTATACCAAGCTCTATCTGGCTGGATTTGCAGATACTCAGCCTATTTTATGTTCTTTCCACTACGATTTTTTTGCGAATCCATCTCCACATGGGTATAAAGTATTTCAAGCCAAATGCTGACTATTATGAGGGTGGTTGATTTATGGGTTGTTTATTTATTATTTAAAGCATGTCCCAACAAACCTTCCACCTGTTTCTGTCTAACTTACCATAGCAGTTGCCATGTCTACAAACCGGTTTTCTTGTGCATTTCCAACTTACTGTTGATTTGCAATGCTATGATTATGCTCTTGTGTAATCTTCTGACTAGTGGGTGATGCGGTGTTGGATAAGTTTGTAAGCAGCTAGGAGCTGCTTTGGCACAAGTGTCTTTCAAAGCATTTAGATTAAACATGATGCAGCATTTTAAGTCTCACCAGACATGCCTCATTTACCAATAGACAGACGCTGATGTAACCATCCCTTCTGCCATTTATCGGTGAGCACCTATGTAGACACGTAGCTTGGATGTTGGCAACAGCAGGTATATCATTGGGACGGCTGACCTTCCTGGCTTCGACTCGCTCTGCAGTTCAGAAACCAAATTGTATTAAAACTCCTAGGGTTAACAGAATGTTTTGCCCTTGTCTTCTTCTCTTGTAGATATTCCCCGACCCCTCAGACTTTGATCGCTGCTGTAAGCTGAAAGACCGTCTGCCGTCCATTGTGGTGGAGCCTACAGAGGGAGAAGTTGAGAGTGGGGAGCTTCGCTGGCCCCCAGAGGAGTACGTGGTCTGTGGGGAGGAGGAGGAGGAGGAGGAAGAGGAGGAGGAAGAAGAGGAGGAGGAAGAGGAGCAGAATAATGGCAGCATCCAAAATGGACAGCCAGCGCAGAATTCTCAGCACTAGAGGCCAACATGCTACGCCCGTACGCCCCTCTCTCTCTCTCTCTCTCTCTCTTTCTTTCTTTCTTTCTTTCTTTCTTTCTTTCTTTCTTTCTTTCTCTCTCTCTCTCTTTCTTTCTTTCTTTCTCTCTCTCTCTCTCTCTCTCCCCCTCCCTCCCCCCATGCCCCTACACACACTGGTTATATTGCACCTCAGCACTCCAGCAGACTAACTGGCAGGCACGTTAAATGTCTAGTGATGCCATCTCGTTTCCTTTGACACCAAAGCATCACTCCTACAAGAGAAGCAATACATGCATACACACACACACACACACACATACATACACACACACTTTCTCACAAATACACAATCATTTATCTTCCTGGACTTCTCACCCTCCCAATCAGACTTGGAAAGAACAGACACGCACACTTATACACTTTCTTTGTGTGTCTCGGCCCAGAATGGACGTCCCGTCGGACAGTGGCAGCTCAGTGCTCCATGGACAGCTCTTACACTGCAGGGGGTTACTACTGCTCCCGTTCTTTACTCCAAAATGGCTGGCGTCATGACCCCAGAGACTTCAAACTCGCATATGTAACTGCTGTGGTACCCGTGGGGACTATTGTCTACAGTGTATTGTCCATACCTGTGTTCAGTTTCTGGATTGATATGTTAGTTATTGTGATTTCCATCGCCGTCTATAGATTTGTCTGTTTTGAGAAGTGGGGTTTTTGTGTAAAATGTCACTGGGATTTTGCTTTTGGTTTTTGGTTCATTTTGGTGCATTGTGACAAGGGTAAAGGATTCCTCTAAACGACGCATAGTGTTTTTTAGCTTACATCAGGCTTTCACCTAAAAAAGGACAACCTGGAATCATTTTGGAGAAGTAGAGAAAGTGAAAGAAAATAAACCGGTAGTCGATGCCCTGCTACGCTAAACACATGATGAATCCGTTGTACAAAGGCTCGTTATGCACTGAGGCACTCACATGCTTTGATCCTGTCCTCACCTTTGCCCCCCTAGAAGCCTTATGATGAACAGTATTTAGATCACAGAGTAAAACCGATAGCGCTCATAACTAAATGTGATGCGAGCAGGTTATTGTTCAAAGGGGAAAGCAGAGAAAGAACTTTTAATAGATGGAATATTGTGATTTTGAAAAAGGAGAGGCCAGGCAAAAAATTATGTACAGACGCAATGAAGGACGTGTAAATACTTGTTCCCGATGAGCCAACCCCCCGAGGCCTTGTAGTGCTTTGATCTTGTTTGTACTATGGGTTTGGTCTACTTTATTCTCAAAGAAACTTGTATTCAAGACGGAAATGAGCTCTCAACTGTACACCGTCCTACCTATCTAGTCTTCCTGTTCTTTTACAAACAGCCATAAGTTTTAACGCCGTCAAATTCAGGTCACAGGGGATACACAATGTAGGATCAATGAGTTCGCAAATAATGATACAGGCAATATCTGAAACAATATTGTGTTATACGGTAGGGTAAAAACTTGAAATGTGCTTTGCAACATTAAACTCTTGGTTCATAATAAAACTAGTTTCTCAAAATGAGTCCAACAAAATATATTTATGGGGAAGTGGATTTGTTTCCCTTGTAATCTGTACGATTTTCAAAGTAATGTTGGTCAGCTATTTGCGTAGAGCTCATTGATCCTGCTCTCTACAATGACATTTTGGTTTTTTGCCTGTATGCAATTTCAAAATTTGAGGGTGTTCCTTTTTTTCCCCCTTTACACTCATTTATTCCTCTTGGAACAACTGAGACTGTCAGAGTCATTTTGTGGAGAAAAGATTTAACTTTTGTGTACACATAATCTGATCTCTCTGAGATGCTGTTGTATGAACATGTCTGAAATGTGTCTCTGTGTTCTTTTGTAGTTTCCCATTTGACGTGGCATTAGGGCTGTGTACAGAACATCTCTCTGTTTCTGCTGTCTGTCACCTACAGGTCCCACATTGTTTTTGTAAAGCTCAGGGAGATTAGCCGCCATCTTTCTCTTTGTTTTTTTTTTGTTTTGTTTTTTGTATTTAGACCACTTTCTCTGTGACAAATACAGAGGCTGTAAATAAACATTTGAATTTGCTATCCAACTGTGTGAGAATATTTGACTTTGAAGGTTTACTGCCATTTTTATGACATGAGGTGAAAGCGCTTTTCACATGGGTAATCCTCCGGTGCATCAAAAGCAGTGTTTTCAAGAGACCTTTACTTTTCTGTTGTCTTTCATTTTCCCTTTTGTGAAACCCCCCTTTTCCCCCACTCACTTCACCTGCAGTGGTTAGAGATGAGCAGTGTTACTTCCTGCTCGGCATCTCTCACATCTCTTACATACAGGATCTCTCTCTCTCTTGCTCACTCTCTCTCTCTCTCTCTCTACGAATGAGGATACATGTTTCAAATATATATAGAACCGAGAGGAGGCCACATGCTACTTCCTGTCTTCGAGCCCCACACAAACACAAATACACAAACCTCACCCCTAGTTACAAAATCTCATTCCTGCACCCTGTTGTGCACTGAAAAGCTCAGTTCTGCTTTGATTTCCAAGTTCTTCAGAGAACAATGGCACATTTAAAATGTTCAAAACAATACCATCCAACCATATGGAGTACATTGGTGGGAGCTAAAAACCTTTGGAGGCTTTTACTGTAGCAGAAATATCAAGGATAGTATTGGTATAAAAGCTTGTGGAAGCAACTCCTCACGCTTTACCCATAAACACTCACCACAATGATACCAGACCAATAAAAAGTGGTTGAGTGGAAAAGCACTAATGGGGAACTGGGGGATTTACAGGAATAAACACAAAGCTTTCTGATCACTATTACAGTGGAAACTTCTCAGGTGATTTGCTGCTCTGTATTAGTGACCCACTTAGGTCAACTTTGATTGCCTTGTACCGGGAAGAGTCCATCAAAGTTGCTGTGGTAGGGCCTTTGGGGGCCAAGAGCCTCATAGATTGGCCAAGGGGGTACCATGAAGGCCTTAAGGCCACTTCCTGGAAAGAGAACAATGCACTGGCACTCTATCCTGCTTCCTTCTTCCTGGAAAAAACGGAGCATAAAGAGTTATTAATACACACCGACTGATAACGGTTGAGGGCGACTGCAGAGCGAGCGTCTGGACCAGGGAGTCAGAAATTACAGCTTGCTTTGCCCCGTCAACCCTGGGTCATTGTCAGAGCACTAAAAACTGAGTCTGGGAACAGTAAACACTTAACAGGTCAAATGTAGCTAATTCATCAAACATGTTCATCAACATGTTTTTACATTTGTACAAGAATTATGTTTTAGATTCTATTTCGTACCGTTACCAGGACAGTTCTCTTCAGATTAACTGGCACGTTTCTCAGCTAAGATCCAGGAGATCAATCTGCATACATCTAATGTTGCCTTATAACCATATTATAGTTTGATTTGACTTCACTGCAGATTCCAACCCATCCCTTTACCATTTGGATCTCTTGTATGAAAGTCATTGCTTTATACTGTAAATCTGCTCATTAACCGCCCTGCTGGTGAACAGAGGTGACGGCGTTCGTTTTGCCAGTGATAAGATGAGAGTACCTCGGTGACATCGAGGGACGGATTGTGTCTCACACACCATCGTTGGCGAGCGACACTGTATGTTTAAATGTGTGTGACGGCGTGTGTGCCTGGCGATGTATTAAAACTGTTGTCAGAGTCCTCTGAGTGAAGTCACTGATAGCTCTTCTAGCTCATTCTTGGAATTCTTTCCAATGGAAACAATCCCATCGCTGATCCCAGTGTGTCAGCAGAGTCTGACCCGCCAACCCCTGAATTCTCTCTGACTCCCAACTATAGTCCACATCAACACTGTTTCTCTCTCTCTCTCTCTCCCTCTCTCTCTCCTCCACACATAAACTCACACACTCACACCCGGACCAGCCCCCTCATGCACCCACAACATAACCCCTCTCACTCATATCTGGCATGTCACGAGGGGGGGAAAAAAAGGCTTATCCGATGAACTCTTTTTCCATTCCCTCTCGTTATTTTGCTTTCATTCTCCAGTTTGGTGAGATGTTTTCTTGTTCTTTCTCTCTATTTCTCCTTCTCCCAGACGTTCATCCCGTTCTGTTGTTTCAGCAAGTTTTCCATACTTACATGACTGTAGAAACATACTCCACATTCCCACAGTACAGGTTATGTAACGGAAGTTAACATTTCATTTTAAACAGTGCCTCTGTTCTTATAACCTTGTTATTTGAGCATTGCAACAGCACTGTATGTCACTAAGGTTCATTCTGTGCGTCTGTGTGTGTGTGTGTGTGTGCGCGTGTGTGTGTGTGTGTGTGTGTTTGTGCAAAGCTCGCAAAGGGGTGTATGTGCTTAGAGATTTTGTGTATAACCGTGTGTGTTATTATGAGTGCCATGTGCGTAAGGGAAAGATTCTTTTCCCATGGTTCCTCAAGTGTGAGAAGAAAGTAGAGCTCTCAGGACATGAGGCAAAAACTCTGCTAGTTATTTATAACCTGTCTGGAGACGGCCCACCAAGTGTAGACACATATCTGGCACTGTCAACAAGGGAAGAGCTAGAATAAGATACGCAGAGAGGCATACAAGAAGAAGATAGAGGGAGGATAAAAAGGTGAAGGAGTCAGCGAAGGAAAGAGGGATGTGGAGGAGGTTCATGAAAGAGAGAGCATAGCAAATGAAGTACCTGCGCTGCAGCACGGGTAAATCACGGGTTTGAGATCTGGTGTCTCCCTTGGTAAGCCAACTGAGATAAGACTTGGTGAGATAAGATAAAATGCAAGCACAGCACAAACTTCTGCTGGAGAAGTCGCTTGGTGTCACTTCGCCTGCATAAAATTGAACAAGTGTGATTTTTGCAAACACCAAAAAGGCATCAAGCCCCCATGAAGACAGACAGGTAACTTGTTTTTGTCACCTGTCCTTTCCCTGAATGTGTTTGACATGTGAAAATCCCACAGCCCCAGTCGACACATCCACCGAGAATAGAGGACAACGACGCCGTGATTGCTATTCAAAACAAAGCCTCAGCGACTTCACAATTAATCAAAGTCAAGCACACTCAATACTCTGCCAAAGCGCTCTCTGCACATGCACTTCAACAGACCAACCTTGGAAGACATAATGCAACTGCTGGACTCACAACCGCAGCACATATTTGGACAGATGACTCTAAGCACCCTGGGATTCATTCTCGTTTTAATAGGGTGATGTAAGGGTACACTGCCATCTTGTCCTCGAGCTTTTAAAGCTTTGATCAATAGGGGTCTATTGGCGTCCACTTTCGTATGTACTTTTGTGTGTTAATGTGCTAAGCCACAGGCTGCTGCTCTTCCATAGGCTGTTGTTGATATAAATAGACAGCTTATGGTCCCGCCACTCTAATCCTTATTGCCTAGAGACCAGGATGGAAAAAGGGAGGAAAGAGAGAGAGAGAGAGAGAGAGAGAGGGGTGGAGGGGTGGGGGGGTCAGACAGACAGGGACATGGACAGAGACAGACACGCAGAAATGAGGAGGCAATGTTGGAGATAGAGTAAAAAGGGACTGGAGTGGAAATGCTGTGTTACAGGTGTGAGACAGAGAGATGTGTGTCGATGCAAAGAGGAAGTGAGGAGTGAAAGGGAAGAAGACTCGAGTTAAATCATCCATGTCCCCTCTTTGAACCCCTGCGACCCCCTTTCTCTTTTCCCCGGCTCCACCACCAAAAAGCACAAGAGGTCATTAGAGGCAAGAATGTTTAAAAACAACAAACCAGATGAGTGTTTTTTTTCTTTCAACAAAGCACAACTCGTTAAAGTGCTATCAATAGACTCCATTCAAAATAAACCAAAAACACAGTGTTCAATGCCCGAAAAAAGTCATACAGTCTCTCCCACATAGACTAGCATAAGTGGAATGGCATGTCTAACGTGTATAAATGTTCTTTGGCCTCTACCTTTATCTATTAATTCACTCCTAACCTTCTCTTGAGAAAAAAAGTCACGTTGAAGTTGGCCCGCCTCCCACCTCCTCTTGTATCAGTATTGTAAATGAGAGGTTTAAAAGGTGCATGTTTTAAAATGTTTTTCCACAGTTTAAAATTACCGTGACGGGACTTTGACATTTTCTCAAAGAAGTGTGATTAGGTGTACCTGATCAAATTGCTTTTGGTGAATTATCTTGGACAAGACTCATTAATTGTGTGGATGTACGTACTTCTCTGTTGGAGGTGAGCTGGCACCAAAGTGAAACAATGATAGCTTGTTTCAAAGAAAAGCTTTCCTTCTCCCTCTGAAGTGATGCGCTGACCCTTGAGAAGTTTATACTGATAAAGCTATACAGTTCACTCAGCCTCTCAGATAGAGTGCATGCCATAGGGAGCAGGTCATGGAAAAGTCTCCAGTTTGACTAAGTGCACGCTCTCTTTTACGCTGTCTGTCTGTCCGTCTCTACCTCATTCACCACACACACACATACACACACACACACACACACACATAGTGCATGTGCACAGGCACGTACACACATTCAAAGACACATCCATTCATCCATATATACACACACAGACACACACATGCCAGCACACACACACACACACACACACACACACACACACACACACACACACACACACACGAGTGCATACACAGATACGCACGACGCAATCATCCATCCACACACACACACATCACTGAATGCTGAGGTAATTCGTAACAGTAGAATGGCTCATAACTGTGGGTAAAAGAAACAAATGACACATGCTAGGATTTACACTACTTTAAAAGGTTATGTTGGAGGACTTAGTCAAGAAGTATATCATCCATAGCATGCTTCAGATTTGAATGAGTTCAGACATATTATTAACACGGGGATCTTGTGGGAAAACATTGCTTAAATTATTACAACTACGTCAACTAACGTCGCTATCAACATCTGAAAAGCAGATAGCGTTCAGGATGAGGGGCACACCTTGACATTTGCATACAGTCATTCCACATGCAGGCTGCAGTTCACTGTCCACACCTCAACGAACAAACAGCACCCCCTGTTGATGTCTGGGTGCAAAGATAGGTGAGAGTTAGAAGTTGAGAGGTCGATTTAGCAAAACGGTATGGCGGCTATATTCTGCAGTGATAAGTAATGCACATTTAGAAAGTGAGGTGGTTATGCAATTATATTTGGCTAAGCTAATTTCTCACGAAAAATAATCAGACGGCTGCGAAAGCGTTCCATGTTCTTGCGGGCCTCGAGGAGTGGTAACGTTAACATTTGTTGATACAGCTTAGCTAGCTAGCCAACGTGCTAGCTGGCTTGCTAGTATGTCGCAACCGAGTTGTTGACATGATATCGTATAGCCGGACTTCTTGGAGCTAGTTCACCTCAGTGGCTAACTTTGATTCTGAAGGAAGACAAGACATTATAAAGGTGGGTACGGTTGTCGTTTGCCATTCTGACAGTTGTGCAATTAGCCAGTTCTGCTAACATAAGCTAGCGTTAACTGGCTCCTGCTATTTTGAGTTGGAGCTGGCTAGCGAATGTTACCTGTTCGTGTCTGCTCGTGTTAACCTAGTAACGTTGTCGTCGTCAGTGGCACCAGCCCAAAACTGCACTGCAGCCCAAGACTGTCCTGTCAGCAGCTAACCTTGTCGGCTGATTTTGCTAAGTTAGCGTTAGCAAGTTCATGGTAAAGTGGTCCTAATGTTAGCATTGGCTATCAACTGCCAAGTCCGCAAAAACTTGGCTGCATCAAACAGCGTAAATTATTTCATACCGTTAGTTTGTCATACTAAATGTTGATAAATCTTGATACCATAAGCCTTCCACTCTATAGGTATGGCAATTAACCAATTTTGGCTATTGAGATTAATAAAGGTTTTTAATCAATGACAACGTAGTAACAGCAAAGTGATTATTGGATTATTGACAGATTGTACATGACGTAACGTTAGCTGTACTCGGCACATCTAAGGGTTAGCGTTAGTTAACGTTATCTTATGTCTGTTTGTGCAACCAATTTTTAGTTTTTGCGTTTGATAAAGAAACAACATCAACACAGTTTGACATTGGCTAACCCATGTGTTGTCTTTCATTACGGTTAAAATTCCTGCTCCGTTTCTGCCCCACCCTGGATTATGATAAAAATCAGTGTGTGTATGGCAGTGGCGGATCTTGAGTTATAGGGACCCGAGGCAAACAACATTCTTGCCCCCACATGCTGTCAAATAATCAGATAACATAGACTGTAGGCCTACTTAATTAACAAACTTGTCCTTATGGCTATCTCTTTAGAAAAACAAAAAGCATTGGCTCACAAGATATAAGCAAACAGAACCCTTGGACCAATTCTCCTGATTTTAGTTTTGTTTTATTTTCAACAGCTACATGTTTTTTTCTCTCAGATCATATGTAGAAGACCTAACGTTACAGACTTTTCAAATCAATTTGTGCATTCAACTAAATTATCAGGCAAAGTACTAACTGACAAAAATACACCCGGGGCAGGATCTTCACTGATGGATTAGCTATGTAAAGCAAGTTTCAAGTCTCTGCAAGTTGAGTTTTGTACTGATGTACTGTACTGAAATGGAGACAAATGGCTGCATGGGAGGAAAAACACATTCAAATATATGAAAAAGTATGGTATGCTTTGGAAAACGATCGGTAATGTAAAGTATGCCTGCAGGGTAGTAAATGGGCTAAAAGATGGAAAAAACCTCAATATGGTTCTTTTAAAAGAAAGATTTTCATAAGTCATTATTTAGACTACTTCTGCTAGTTACATGGACTGAGGCCTACAATATTTATTGGCCCCATGAAAGCAAGTAGCACAGTCGTTTGTGAGTAATGTGTAATATATTAGTTTTCTAGTAACGACCCCAACACTGGTGCCAACACAGCCAAACCTTTTTCCACATTTGCCTGGATAACTCTGAAATACTGTTTTTGGATATATATGCAAACAAATGAGCTATACAGTCTGACAGGCCCCACACTCTTAGAATCAGTTTTTCTCATTTTAAAGGGTCTACTGAAGCTCTCACATAAGACTATAGTGCTGTCCTCTCTTGCACAATTCTTTGACACTTTATTCTTAGAAAATCCAACAAAGTCTTTGTCATTAGGCATTTATGTTGGCATTATGTCTTTTTTATTATTGTCAGAGTTTTGGGTAGCAGAAGTTATGTTAGTTTAGGTACCGTACCTATGTGCAATGAGTATGCTTGCACAGTGCAACTTGCCTCCATTGCCTGCCTGTTGGACTACTAATGTGGTTGAACACTAAAGGAGATCATCAGGAAAAAAATAATTTTATGATGTGCAGTTTTTCCACTCTGGCCACAGGAACACATCATCATCAACTCAGAACAATTAGCTTCTCACACAGCAGCTGGAAATAGATTGCAACCCAGTGTTTGAAAATCTTCTCTGTTTTATCCAGTTCAGCTTCTCTCGGTCACTATGACCACTAACTACACAGTGGATGAAGGATGCATCCCATGTAGTTTTATTGAGCCTCCTTCCTCCTCTAATTTCTGTCTTCTCCACACAAATATAGTTTAAGAGCCTGGTTGCTCTTGGCATCATTGATTGGCATAGAGTGAGAGAAAGAGATTTGAGTAATAATGAGGTTGTTTAGCCATTTTAGAGTTGAACCAGTATTTCTCCCAGTTTTTTACTTGGTGAAGTGGAAAGGCCCCTTAGGCAGCATTTGGACCCTGTGACACCATTGAAGTTAATGCAGAATTAAATACTTAAAGGTGGGGTGCTTTCTGGTGGCCTGGTGTCCACATCTATCCAATGTTTGTTTTTGTTTTTTTTTCACCCATTAGTTTGTCTGTCTGTCTATCTGTCTGTCTGTCTGTCAGCAGGATATCTCAAAAACTAATGAACGGACTTCTGTACCCTTTTGGTGGACAGATAGGCCTTGGGCCAAGGTGTAATGAATTAAATTTTGGTGATCTGGATCTGGGATTTCCGCCATTAGACGAAATTAAATTAAATTAAAATTTAAGTGATGGGAAAGATGTTTTTGAGTGTTAACAGCAAGCTGTACTCTCCAAGTGCCTTCTAGTTCATAAAATAGGCTTACACTTAAATCTATTTGAAATAAATTTTGCAACCTTATCTCTCCTTCATTCTTTGCCACAAACACACACACATTCTTACATGCACACATACATATGTACACACACGGCTTGAGCTGAATGTTTAGCCTAGACATGGGTGACCTCTTAACTCTGCTTTGCTCTGTTGGGATGTCTGGTCTTGGCTTAAAGGAAGGAATGCAGAATGATTGCCAGAGAATCTAGACTTGGTCCATGAGTAGTATGCTGTGTATTGCATGTGGACAATGTTTGGGGAAGTGCTTTCAGGATCATTACTATGGTGATTAAATAAATGTTAAACCAACCCAAATAGATGAGGCTAAATCAAATTCACAAGTGGTACTAGCCTAGAGTATGGAAACAAAGTGTTTCCGTGGGAGCGTTGTGTAAATAGTCAGACATCCCCGGTGTCCTTGCTGGTAGGAAGAAAAATGTGTTAACTTCACAGTGTTCATAATTCCATTCACCTCTCACATCTCTGACTATAGGTGTATCATGCCTGTTTGCCATGTGTGTGGGAGTAGGCTTGTCTGTTTTTTCCAGCAAGGGTGTGTGTTTTGTGCTCGTTGGGACATAGGCTAATTGTGACAATTGTGCTGAGCCACTTTGTTCCTCACCTCTCTCATGCCTCACATTTTCCGTTGTTAAAACCAACAACCCTTAAACCCTTGCTGCTTGCATGTATTTGAAAATGCACCTTCAGCTACTTTGCCTGCTGCTGTGAGTCCTGCTGTGTCATGGTGCTGCGGTTGCAAAGGGTGTCAACGAGGGCAAGATGATGGGAGGATTGGGGGGGGGGGGGGCAACTGAGAGGTCGGAACTGAAGGCTTGTGCAATCATAACACTAACTGAGGTGGAAAGGTGTGAACCAGAGTTCGTACGAGGGAAGAAAACACCTGCTGGATGAAATAGCTCCCTGTAGCATCAGCTCCGACTCCCTGCGTCAGCAAGACCAGGCCCTAATCAAATTAAGACTCATCAGAGTTTCCTTTTTACCTGCAAGTCAGGGGACTTGCTAGTAATTGGATGACTATAGCGCTAAAGTTTGGTGTATCCTAGTGTTTGTCAAGGTTGCTTTCAAAACCAGCGATGTCAGCAATGTCCTGCTTCTTATAGATAAGAATGGTGTGACGTTTCAAATGGGCCACGCCTACAAAGTGCGGTACAACTGTGAAACCGTATTCATTTTATATGGGCAAAACAATAAATCAACATTTTCTTTGGTTGTTTTTTCTGTGTTATAATAATTTATGTGAAATGTATATGGTGTTGTTAATTGCCCTTAACCTTTTCACATCTGTCAAACAACTGCATGATCATCATAATTGAATTATCTGGAAGTCACAAAATGCTGAAAAGCTAGCAACCTACCGTCAAGTTAGCATTTTGACACTTCAAGAAAAAAACATTTTAATGATCATGCTGTTGTTTGACAGCTGTAAAAAGGTAATGACAGAATATTTAGGCTACACCATATACAGTACATTTCACATTAAATATCAGAACAAAGACAAAGCAACCACGGAAAATGTTGATTTATTGTTTTGCTCATAGAAATTGAGGGTCTCGCACTTGTACCGCACTTTGTAGGCGTGACCCACTACAATCACAATCTTTTACTGTTGGCCAAAGGTCAACACACTGGAGCATTTGGGGGTTAAGTGCCTTGCTTAAGGGCAACTTGATTGGGTTTTTATTGAGGGAGGGGAGAGTGTTACTCATTCACTTTGCCCCAGATTTTCATCCATTTGTTTGTCTGCATGAAAATGAAAGTAGGTCTGTTGGGCACTTCCCTTGTTTTTGCTCAGTGGGGATTTTGGATGTTTTTTGAGAGAGACATGTTGCACAAGAGCAACATCGCCGCTGAAAGCTAGATTGCTCGCCAGTGATGTCATTGAAGAGACAAGGGAGGGATAATGGATCGCTACAGGCATGTCCAGATGAGCCCCTTTATCCTCATCTGATATGTGGTGGGCAAATGAAGGCCTCATTACTTGGTTTTGGATTTCAGTATGTTTACACACTCGGTTCACTCCCCCAGGGATGTAATGACCATGTAGTATTTTTGCTATGTTGCAGCTACTGTTACTAACATGCTTAACCAGTATTCAGTCTACTTAAATGGTCACTTGCCATCTAGAGACACGTGAATGCAGCAGAAGGGTTAGGGTTCATCCCAACCAATCACTACTTCAGCTTATTTCTCTGATTACTTCGTCCTCTTTGTTTGAAGGTGTGTTAATCACTGATATCAGCTGCTGTAGTGTTTGGTTGGAATGAAAACCTGCAATCATTTGGCTTTTGATGGCACATGGTTGGAGACTATTGCTCAAAGTTGGAGGACCATTCAAATATATTGTAGGTTGAAGATGTGATTGACTGGCCTGTGACTTGGAACTGTTGCAGTAAAAACACCAAGGCTATTCTTGAAAATTGTACCATAATTCTGGCCCAAGCCTATCTTTGCCATCACTAGTAAGTACAGATATAGGACTTAAAATTAGGCTTAAATTTGATAAACAATATACTGGAACTGTAGTAGGTATTTGAGTGTAGGCAGATGTTTTTTTCTGTTGAGAACTTATTCCACAGTACAAGCTGGACCTTTTGTGAATCACGTTGAAGCCACTCTCCTTGAAATGTTGATACAGTGACTGTGCACCCACAATTTGTTACCCACAGTAAGAAAGGTTCCCCTATTTACATTCCACACTAGGAATGTCTGCCTCGGATTTTCCACTGTTTGTGGGAAAATGTTTCGGAAGTACAACAGGACAGGAGGCTTTGCTATTGATGAGACCGTCGATAATTCCATTTGTCTCACGTTACATAGTTGCTCCACTTCAGCTCCACACTGTAGCAGAGATCCGAGTCAAGAATGAATTCCACAAAATATCAACATTTTTTCCCCCCATAAAGGATTTCTTTATACAATAAATTTTGACTGCTCAGGACCATTTCAATCATTTAGCTTTTGTTTCATTATTGAGCTAATCCCCTTGTCTCACTGTCCTTTCCACAGATATGGCTGTGTCAGTGCGGGGCCTGTACTTCGTGGTGACCCTGTTTTTGGGTAGTTTCTTTGGAAGTGTCTTCATGCTGGGTCCGGTTCTGCCCCTCATGCTGCTTTCTCCTGCTTGGTACCGCTGGATCACCGACCGCATCGTAGCCACTTGGCTCACCCTGCCTGTGGTGTGTACTCCAGCTCAGGAATCACTCTACTTGGCCTACTTCCGTGTATCACATGATCTTTAGTTACCTTTGTTATTTACCTTGTTTGACCCCGTCATGACGCTCTGCGTCATCTTAGCTCATCCTTGTTTGTGCCTCTAAGCAGATTTTATTTTTATTGGAAGTGCACTTTGTTTATTCAAATTCCCCTTGAGCACAATTATGCAAATCCTGTATACAGTGACCACATGAACTGATGGCATTAATTCTTTTTTCCCTTTGCCTCACTCTTATCTCTCTCTTGAATTCAACTCACCCCCTTTCCTTCTCTCCGTCTGCATCCTTTCTTAATTATCATTCTTGTCTCCCCTTGATCATCCGCCTCCATCCATTTTTTCCATCTTCCTCCCCGTTGCCCTTTCCATTCTTCCTCCCATCTCCCTTCTCCGCCTTCATCCTCCCGCCATCCCATCTCTCGCCCCCTCCCTCCACAGTCCTTGCTGGAGCTGGTGTTTGGTGTGAAGGTTGTGATAACGGGCGATGGTTTTGTTCCGGGGGAGCGCAGTGTGATCATCATGAACCACCGCACCCGCCTGGACTGGATGTTTCTGTGGTGCTGTCTGCTCAGGTACAGCTACCTTCGTCTGGAGAAGATCTGCCTCAAGGCCGCCCTCAAGGCTGTGCCTGGCTTTGGTGGGTATACAGTTGATGCTCTATCTCCCATTCTTTCACACAAACACACACACAAACACACACACACACACACGCCTCTGCATATCGCAATGCTTACTTTGTATAGCACTTTTTTTAAAACAGCATTGCAAAGCAGTTTACATTTAATAGAACAGCAGGGAAACAATTAAAACAGAGACAGCTGAAGGTAAAAAGGAAAATGGGAACAGCAGAATGGAAATTCAAAGCAGTACAAATGCAAGAAAAAAATTGGTTAAAGTAACCAAAGCACTCACTAAAAGCGAGCTATTTTTTTTCCCTCAGGCAGGCTGTACCAGAGCCTAGGCCTGATCGCAATTTGTTCTCAGATCACAAAAAGTGCTCTGCCTAAGGAACGCCTCGACCCTGCCTGCATTGAAAAGTCTCATAGATTCAGTTGAGCATGCAAAGTAATCAATTACACATGTAAAGACTCCGCATGTACTTTGCAGGCTGGGCAATGCAGGTGGCCTGCTTCGTCTTCATTCAGCGTCGTTGGGAAGAGGACAAGAGACACTTGGAGAACATGCTCGACTACTTCTGTGACATCAGGGAGCCCCTACAGCTGCTGCTGTTCCCCGAGGGCACGGACCTCACTGGTGAGAAAACTAAGAACGCAACACTCCATCCATTCATGGGAAATTTTGCACACATTTCAGTTGTTATTCTCAGGATGTGTGACCCACCAACCAGCTTTCCAGAGCTCAATATGGCCCTACACCTGCCTTACGCCTTTGCACCAACAGTTATGCAAACACAGTTTCAAAGTGATAAGGCATAGCCAAATCCCTTCACACACACCCCACTACAAGAATGCTCTGATGTCTCAATCGAAGCAACGGTGACACCAGTATCTAAAGCCCTTTCTGATCACAACTAAGCCAATCAAAGTCCTTGAGTGGTCTTACCATGGATAGCTTATCTTCTCTTCAGATATCATGACGTCAGACATAGTCATGCAGGGCTCCAGTGACGTTACATCACATTGGGCAGCAGCAGCTCTAGGGCTTTAAAGCTTTTTCTCACTCTTGTGTGTTGTGTGTGCATGTGCCTGTGCATGTGTGTGTGTCTGCACGTATGTGTGTTTAACCCTCTTAAACCTCAAGGCTTGACCTAGGAAACAAGGGGCCGTATATGTTCTGACGTCTTAAACGGTAGCTGCCCTGTTCTTTTCCTGCCTTGAAATACTTATGCTAGAGACATACATACAGACCTCCATCTAGAGGATTTGGATCAGGGTGCGCTTAAGCCCCTTTAAAGATTTCCATGAACCCTTTTGGAACTGAGGAAGCTGTGTGAAATGAACGAGGGATTGTGTGAGGGTGACAGGTCAGAGCTTTGTCCTCCTGGGAGAGCAGATATCCGAGGCTCTACAGACGGAGGGCCGGCCTTAGTCCTTTTGTCGGCCTGAAGGAGCTACTTGTTACATAATATGACTTATGAGTTATGATATAGTTTCCATGTTCCTACAACAAGTTCCTGAAGAATGTTTGGTTAATAAACAGTCATCTCTCCTGTGTTTATGTCCCCTTGCGGTTGTTACAGATGTAGAGTGTGTCACTGGTGGGTGTGTTTCATAAGTGTAATCCTATCCCACCATTATAATCCCTAACCAACATTATTGTTATTTCTTATTTTTGTATTATTATGTTTTGTCAACAAAGTTCTGCTTTTAATGAACGTATGCAAGTGCTATGAAATAAAAAGAACATAAAGACTGTGTATCAATGATAATTGTCTTATCACAATGTGATTATATTGTACGTCTATTCTGTAGTTCAGCAGCTGCTAAGTACACAGTCAAAATGAAGCCAAAAAGACAACTGATACTGCTGGCATGTTAAGAACAAAATTCTGAAATGATATTGTACTTCAATAAACACATTAATCATACTACCATAGAATAATAGAGAAACAACATTATCATTTAAATGCAGGTAAAAATGTAATTTTCAATTGTGCCTTAAAATAAAACGAGATAATTATACATGGTTTGTCTCTCAGGGGCTCTAGCCAAAAACGTATACAGTAGGTTATTGCGTAAAAATAGTCAAAAAACTTTATATAGGCTCCATATACATACACACACACAGTTGAGATTGTTCCCAAGTGAGAATAACTTCATCCTGTGTCTGTTTCTCCTGCAGAAAATACAAGAGCAAAGAGCGATGAGTTTGCTGCCAAGAACAGCCTGCCAAAATATGAGTATGTGCTGCATCCCCGCACCACTGGATTCACCTTCATTGTGGACACACTACGGAAAGGTTAGGGGTCATCCAGATCAACAGTTTCCGAATTAATGA
Source organism: Centroberyx gerrardi (assembly GCF_048128805.1). Lineage (NCBI taxonomy): Eukaryota > Metazoa > Chordata > Actinopteri > Beryciformes > Berycidae > Centroberyx > Centroberyx gerrardi. The sequence goes on along the minus strand of NC_136013.1, from coordinate 9,891,252 downwards.
AATGTCTACATTAAACAGGGCAATGATTCGCTTGTTAGAATTGTGATTCATAGAAACCATCGTTGTAGTTGGCTGGCAGTCGAACAGCTGACTAGATTTGTTATGTGTTTATTCACTGGTAATGACTGTCATTATTTGATCTCAAAGAAAATAGGACACAAAGCCCATCAGCGTCATGGAAATGTATTATCAGCAAAGCTTACAGTTAACCACGGGAAAATGACCTGCTACCATGATGATCTTAGTTATTCCAGTGACGCCTTTATTTGCAAGGGATCATACCTGTTATTCTTCAAAGTCTCAGACCAGTGCTTCATCCCACTGCCAGCCATTACAACACCCCTGGGATTCTCATGTTTCCCTGTGAGCTAATTCTGGCAGCCCTCCAGAGGTCTTAAATACCACCTCTGGCCCTGCTGTCTCATCCCCCACACGTCCTGGATGCTGAGCATGGCACTAACTCTGCAAGCAGGTGTTGTGAATCAGTGTGACGTCACCAGACTTAGCTAGTTCTCTACTCCCTCGCCCTGCGCTGCTGCTGACTGACATGTTGTGCATGTGGTCTTTGTCTCAGTCCGCTGTGCCCCTCTCAGCTCTATTTATACCGGAGTAGAGCTGAGTAGAGCTGAGCCGTACAGGAGCAGGCGCTGGCAGGTGTCATCCTGCCGGCTTGATATTTCATTCAGCTTCCATTGTGTGTTGTAAGGACAGGAGGCCAAGCTTCTGTAAGTCAGGCTAGTGATGATGGTGCAGAGCTCATGGTGGTTTAGAGGGAAGGGAAGGGATGATTCATGCAGCACTAAGCCCCTGGATAATTAGAGGTACATGTGTAATGGAGTTAAGAACTGAGATTTTGAAGGGTGCATGACACAGTCCCAATTACCAGTTTGGGTGAAGGGATAATATTAAGACTCCCTGCAGTCTCATGTCTGATATTGCAGAGTATACAATAAGTTAGGTCTGTATGGAAGAGTTTTTTAGTGTTGAAAATGAGTATTTTATAGTGGTTGAAATTGATTTGTTTGCAGTCTGTTTCACTGTCTTGATTGGTTTTGTCAGCATGCTATTGGTTCTTTCATAATCTAAAATCTTCCTCCTGCCGATGCTAACTCTTCTCTCCTTTCCTAGGGGACAACCTGGATGCCGTCCATGACATTACCGTGGCATACCCCAAGAACATCCCTCAGACAGAACGCCACCTCATCCTGGGGTTTTTTCCCCGTGAGATCCACTTCCATGTGAGGCGCTATCCTGCCGCCTCCCTGCCCACCTCCTCCTCTGCCCTGCAGGCTTGGTGTCATGAGCGCTGGGCCGAGAAGGAGGTCCGTCTCCGGGACTTCTACTCTGGCCAGCCCCGGGGCTTTGACAGGGAAGGCGTGGCACATGTGCCACCCTGTAAGACGGAGCTGCGTGTGGCTCTGATCAAAGCTGCCTCTCTGCTTTACTGGAGCAGCTTCATTGCGCTGTGCTTCACCGGCCTGTGGCTGTGGGCCCCAGTCAGGTTCTACTTCCTGGTGATGGTTGGGGTTTACCTGGGACAGCAGAAGCTGATTGGGGGGCTGGAGCTGCTGGAGTTGGCCTGCCACCGGTACTGGAAGTCCTTGGCTGCTAATGTGGGTGAGAAGAATAAGATGCTAGATGGGAAGATGCAGTGAGGATGAAAGAAAGGGATGAATGGACAACTAAATGTTTCCACCTGTGTTCAGCAAGGACACCGAGGACTCGGCTGTCTTGGCAGGGCTCAGTCCAGAGGGCTAGAGGATCCTCCAGGGGCCCAGTCCTGCTCTGCCTTAGACAGGGAGGAGAGAGTGCACCTGCTGACAGTATGCATGGCTTCAGTGAAGGGAGCTTACCTTTCTTTGGAAGAGGCTAGGAGACAGTGGAGAAAAAAAGGAATGATATGTTTTTATATCTGTGTGCTGGGTTCAAGGAATTCATCACTCATGTTGTGTCAGTTGCCCATTGTATGTGTCCTTGTTGTACACAGTCACCCTATGTCCCTTGCTCTCAGTGCAGTTTATCAGTTTATGTTGTTGTTTGTTATGGTTGTTCACCCAGAACCTCAGTGTTGACATTTGTGTCATAAAAGACAGCGGTTTTAGTTTTTAAATCGGTTATACCATCGGTTTCTTTAAATGTGGTTTTATTTTTTATATGTTGCCATTGGTTTTGTATTTATGTCTTTTAAGAGATGGAACAGAGCCATAGTGCAGAGCACCTATACATATGAGGACTTGACTCATTTAAACAATATTCTAGTCAGCACTGTAGTTAGCCAAATTAGATTATTGACTAGTCTAGCCAAATGAATCACTGTTTCCATTAGTAGTCTCTAGCCAAACAAATGTTTTTAGAAATCATCATTCCCAGAGAATCATCAATGAGTATACACAACATGTGTACCATTGTTTACCTTGATTAGATATGAATACCCTTTCATAAAAACTGGTGACGGAACTTTTTCCATTTAGTCCATAGAGATAAGTTACGTGGTGTTTATTACTGTTTAGCTCTTGAAAGAAAAGTTATGTCCTTATGCATGTTCGCTCAAGTAGCTTTTGCACATAAAAGCCAAAGGTGAGAAAAGCAGACATGATGTAAAAAAGTAACCAAACAGAATGTAGTCTGTCTTATCAGGAAAGGGCAGCTTCACCCATAACTGCCAAGGGTGCCTGCAACTGGACTGAAGCAACACTTGTAATCATCAACTTGAGAAGATCAAAGATCTGACTGAGATCTGACGTCTGGGTAACTGTAGAAGCAGATGAGCTTTCTGCCCTTTCTGGGAACGAAGGGATGCCTTGTAGAGGCAGGATGTGGGTGGTGCTGGCGTGGAAGAATGTCCTGTTGGGACAACATTACCCCTCGATGTGCAGGGTGGCACAGAGGACCAGACTTGGAGTGGAAAACTGGCCCTGAACTCAACTTAATCCAAAAAAGCCCTGTAATGCCCACCTCTCCCTGTGTTCCTCTCTAGGGAACTGGCATTGATGCGCCTGCTAAACTCAATTAGCAAATGACAGCTGAGAAAGCTACTCCAATTGTGCCAAAAAAGGACAGAAATTGAAACATTAGATTGGAGCGGCGTTTGATCCACTCTTTTAGCCACTGACCCTCCTTGCCATTGCTCTCAATACCGCCTCAAGCCATGCCATATTCTGAGAGTTGTGAAAGATTTGTCTCTTGGACAATCTACAACAGTTTTTATGACACTGTGCAATGTCTGATCTAACTGACCACCTCAACTGCTGCAGGTCAGGCGATCCTGTTTTGTGAAAGAAAAGAGTCTAATGTCACCCAGTCAGCCACACAGTAGAAGGTTGACTGAAGTGCTGTTTATATGAATCTGAAGCTCCTTTGGTTAAAGTGTAAAGGGGCTGGTTCCAGTCACTGTGATCGGCTGTTAACAATTTTCTCATCAGCATGTCAATAGTTTACCAAACATAGTACCTTTCCCCTTTCTTCTTCCTAACTAGAAACTCTGAACCAGCTACAACCTACATGTATATCTCTGTCTCTCTCTCATGCAATCTTTTGTTGCTCATTTTACAATCAACTGCTGATGCTGGACCTCTTTAAAGTCACTGTCCTCAGGTAAATACATTGGGCACTGTTATCAATCAATTTCTTTAAATATATATCTAAATAAATATACCATCTCAACCCATTCAAGTCTCCCGTCGTGGTTCTTTTCTGTTTGTATGACCAAGGAAATGTTGACTAATGATTATTACTGATGCTGCCTGTAAACTCACTGTCATGCCACTTAGCTTTTTAGTCAGCCTTCACTTCAATTGTGATATTTTTCAAACAGTAATGAGAGATTTATCTGCACTGCAGGTTTTACAGGGCATGTGGCAACTGGTACTGCAACATGTAGTATCATGTCAAAATTAAATAAAATGTCTGGAGCGGTCATATAGCGATCACTACACTGCAGTGAATGAGTCAACAAGACCCTGAATGTCCATGTTACACAACACCGGGCCATAGTTTGCCTGCTCTATTTTGCACACACACACACACACCCATTCCAGCCTACCATAGACAACCAAAAAGGTCAGGAGATTTGAAGGTGAAGTGCGGTTGCCATAGCAACTAATGTTGACTCCCCCGTTTCCTAGCAACGGGATGTAGAGTGATGTCAATGGAAAGCATGCTATTTTCTATCTCCTGCTGATGGAATGATGTCATTCCTTTGTGTGTGAGCGAGTGGTGGAAAGGGGGAGGTTTATTTCTATATTCTATATCTCTATGGTCTTATTTTACATCACAGAAAACTCCTGAGGGGACAGAGAGGGGGTGTGATGCTGACATCTTGTGGAATTAAAGGACAAAGCGAGGATAAACTATGATGGTTCATATAGAGGAGCTTTAAAAATAGCTATCCAGGGACTATGAATCATTGGCCAATTAAGGGTGCAATTACGCTGCCAGTTCTTTTTTTTGTTTCCTTCTTTCTCCCAAACATCCTGTGCATCTGAATAGAAGTTAAAATTCGGCCTGACAGGTTTGACAGTGGGTGGAAGGAAGATTGATGATGCATACAGACTCCATCATCCTATATGAGACACAACATGAGTGCATCACTTGACTAGGACTTCTGTTCTCCCTATTATTAGATTTGTTCCAAAAAGATCGCCTCTGAGTAATAGAGTGGTTGGAGGAACTGATGGAATCCCTCAGGGACTCATGGGAGCCCAAGGTTAGCGCCCTCAGGAAACCTCAACGTCTCTGGTCCTCCCCAAGAGCGATGTGGAAGTTTCTGGAGGGTAGTGGAAAAAGCTGTCACTACAAACACACACACACACACACACACACACAAGCACAGACTTTGTCATCTAGATTTGTGCCATGTCTATCCTATTGCATGCAGACTAATAGGATGAACAAGGCAGTGTAATTAACCTTATCTGGCCAGATGGCTTTTTCAATAAAGGCAGCAGCGGCTCAATTCTGAGGTGATGCAGGGACAAAGTCAAAGACCCATATGAATTAAAAAGCAGGATTGTGTGATCTCTGGAGATGGAGCTTCATTTTTAGCCCTGTTATATCTGGTCATGTCTGGCATTTATATGCCACTAGATACTGGCATGAGAATAATCACCTTCCCTCAGAAGAAAACAAGCAATAGCAATGGATATAGAAATAGAAATGGACGGAAGTTTGTTTTGCTCAACAACCTTAATTATGGCCTGTCGTGAGCACCTCTAGGAGTGACTGCAGCAACGCAGACCTGTTGTTGATTCCACCACTGTGACACACACACTGTCAGACACACCAACAAAGAAGCCTTCCAACAGGATCAGAGCTATAAATAACTCTATGCCGGCACTGCAATATTAGTGGGTGGATTAGGACTGTATCGTCACTGCCTATTATTAAACCAAATGTGCATGCTATCAAACCTCTTCATAATGGGCAATTTGCAACTAATACTGAATAGGTTGGAATAAAATGGTAATTGTAGCTTATGTGTAATATCTTTTTCTCCTGCCACAGCTGCACAACTTGCCTTTCTCTCCTGGTTTAACTGCAGCTGATTCAGTTCAGTTCATCCCTTCCCTCTGCTGCTGAGAATAACATCCCTGACATGGATTTGCAGACTGCAGTGAAGCCCTACAGACCATGTCAAGCAGTCTAACGTCAGAGACGAGGCTCAGCATCATGCTTCCCAGGGAAAACATCCTCAGAGCTCGCCCTAATTTCATCGATATTCTGCCGCCACCTAGAGGACGAAGGCTTTGACTACAGGGCTAATCTTCCCCTTTCTCTCACCCATGTAAAACCTTTTCTTATGAACATAAACCAAGCTAGGCTGTGATTCTGCTTTATCAGCTTTCATGTCAATATTCAAACACACAGTTTATGAATCCACTTGTGCTCAGAACTGATGCGCAGACAAAAAGTGGGGAACTAAACAAAATTAATAGTGTGGTCTGCCCTCAAATGGTGCAATATGCATACTTCCTTTTTGTAAAGAGTTTAATTCTTTCAGGAGAGAGGAAGGAAGACAGACATTTTGGCACTACATGACACTGATTATAGCCTGATGTCAAAACGCCTGCCCTCTCCACTCAGCCTGGAGGAGTGAAACTGAGCGCTTGCACCCTGACTAGAGTTCAAACACTATTAACAATGACCAAAACACAGACAAACCCATGTAACATACACCCACTGTATCATGCTCTAATTTACAAAACATGTTCTAATCTACAAAAACACAAACAAAACTAAAGAGGCAAACCAAACACAAAAGACAAAAAAATATATACTCAGCAAGACTATATCTTTATTCAGAAATCACAACAGAGGAAATCCTGCTAGAGCCAAAAGAGGAAAAAACACTTGCTTTTTTTGTTTTTAAACATATCAAGAAAAATATATAGAATAAGATGAACAAATCACTCAATAAAATAATAATCCTACAAAGAGTAATGCAATAATAACAATTAGCCTATCAATAAAATGATAAAATTGAACAATAAAATGATGATATTCTGTCATGTCCATCGATTGCACACCGACTTGGGTATTATGAGGATATCGTCAGTGTCCTGAAGAGGCCTTGTATCTCTAATTTAGCTTTTTTGTGGAACTGACAACATACACTGTCTTGCTTGTGTAGAATATGTTTCATGACCCTGTAAAAGCCAAGCCAAACTATGAACAAGACTAGACTGTCCTGAGTTATGTCTGGACCATTCTGGCCACACCTCCAGGCATTCGCACTTCAAAATGTTAAACTTAATGTGTTAAACCCCAGGGCCATGTATGACGCAGAGCCAACGGCCCAGCCCAAAAATACACTCCAAAATGCCCAAAAATGCCTGGGTGTCATGTGAAAATCAACAAGTTTTTGCTTACGTTTGAAATTTGACATTTTGAATGAAATCTTGGCAGGACACTGAATATATGAGACAGAAGCTCTGACCTTGTCAGAAGAGGAGAGACAGCTTGACTTAAAGAGTAACACTCCATTGCAGCTGGCTGGCTTTGTGTTAGAAGAAACAGTCCATCTTAAGACCAAATGTGCCTTAAGCCAGTAGGCAGCCAGAGAATGAGTATGTCTACATCGGGGCTCAAACATATTCCTCCTTCTTATACTGAAGACGCACGACTGGAAGGTACATGATCCTGATAAGTCACCAAAGTGACATGTTGCTCCTCACACTGCACACGCACACAGGCATAGCATCCATGCTGACAGATGGAGAGTGGTAGAATTGAATAAATCTGTGAGATGTCCATATTGTACAGGAGATCACTTCCACACTCTAATCAAAATCAAAATAAACGCATATCATAGTAACCATATCTAAATAAAACCCCTACCATCATCAAATACAACAATGAATGCTTAAATATGACTTGAATCTGTGTATTCCATACTGTATCATGTGGAAGAGAACGTATGTTTAAACAATTTCACATTTTTCATTACACTACCAAGTAAGCAAGAAACGGTAACTGATATGGAAATAACAGCTATCATGGTCATAATAAAATTCAATGCTCACCAATGACAAATGCTCACATTGGGACAAAGTTCACAACACAGAAGCACAAGCCCAACAAAAACCATGTGTATAGGACAACATCACACCATGGGTTTATTTAAGCTAACAGTGTTCTGTAGAGTGGGCTAGTTGCTTTGCCCATGTCTGGATGCTAGACATATTCTATTTTACCTATAGTGCCTCATATCTAAAGGAAAGGTGATGTAATTTTTTATGTGGTTGACCATGTCTGCTAACATACATGCATTTAAATACATATGAAAGGGTGTGTGGTGCATGCCTTGTGCAGCGGTGCTGAAAGTTTTGTGTGAGCGTGCATGGACACTTTAGCAAGTGAAGTTAAAACTCCCTATCTGTGTCCCCAGCTGTTTTGGGGGTGCCCTGTGAGAGATACATCAGGAGGTATTTTGGGGAAGCCTATTCAGCAAGAACAGATCCAGCCAATCAATCTTCCAATCAACAGAGGTCAAAGGTCATAGGCCAGAGATTGGGGGGGTAGAGTTGAAGCCAGGACTTCACTGACCACTAAGTCTGCAGATGGTAGTATGCAGTGTAGTGGCAAGGGGACAAAGGAGAGGGAAAGGAGGACATGGGAGCGAGTTTTCCACAAGTTAATCCAAGGGTGGGCTCATGAGTTGTCTGAGGGGACGTGCTCTTCGAAGCCCTCGCTCTCCCTGACCAGCGCCCTCTCCAGGATGACGCGGCCCTCCTTGTATCGCTGGCTGTCCTCGGTGGCAAACTCATAGATCCAGCCCAGCTTGCTGTTGCAGTTCTTGCAGCTGACGTCCCTCACCATGTGCCTGCCAGTAAGCATCACTCTGTCCTGCACCTCACTATACTGGAGGTTCACCACCTATTGGATTGAGACACAACAGCATTTTTGAAGCAGGAAAACTAGGTGCTGTGTGTACCTGGTTTTGGAGAGTAGTGACAGTTACAATTACAATGTGTTTGTTTGTTTTAGGAGTAAATGTCATGAGCGGCATCTGCTTGGCTAATGCCATGTACCTTGTTGAAGAGAAAGGCTCTGCCAGTGGCTCCTGTGAAGCGCGTGGAGATGAGCTCAGACCGATTGGTCAGGATGGTGTCACAGTTGGCACAGGAGAAGAGGCGTGTTCCGCCAATGTGGTCCAAGAAGATACGCCCCATCGTTCAATAAGCTTCTCTGGGAGTCAACTAAGGCTGGGAAATGAGAAAAGCAAAGGGCAACCCCAATTTATCTTGGGAAAAACCAATACAAGTAGCTTAGGCATGAACAGCCATGAACAGGAACAGTGTAGTAGCTAAGTTACAAGTTGAACATTCCCCTTATTCCAACTGCAAAGTCAAAAATAGCTGTCTTGGCTTGTCATGAGAATTGTTGACAGTAGATGGCAGCTGAGCTTTGAACAGTGCTCAGCAATTTCAGAATAAAAAGCCAATATCAATGACCAATATCAATCTATCCAGTCTTGAGAAGTTGGATACTTTACCTAATTAACCAAATGTAACCCACTTGCTCGGTTCTGCTATGGCTTTGGACATTTTAGCTGAGTTCTACCGTGCAGTCAGCCAGAAAGTCAGAATGAGCTAACGACGTTAACGTTACGTTAGCCGTTCAGCTAACAGGGCTAATGTTAACAAGCTAGGAAGCAGGAAGACAACAACAAAGCGAATTTACTGGTTATTTCCAAATAACGGTTTCCTACCTTTTCGAATTTGGTTTTATGGAAACAAATGTTCCCACCAGCGATGATGTCACCGATAGAGTATGTATATTTTAGGTGCACAGCTGTTGTTTGTACGGTGGTCGTCGTCGTCGTCGTCGTGGCTTTGTTGTTCTTTTTCAGCTGTTCCTGTCTGCGCTCGCGCTGTGCTCACAGCCAGTATCAACATCCGGTTGTGACGTAGCTGCTGCATCGGTCCAGTGGTCCAGACGATGTCAGCAGAGAGGAGAAAACCTTCATTGGAGTGAGCACACACCACGATTTACTTTACCCTCAGGTTGCAGGCTGTGTAATGTGATGGGGAAAGAAACAAGATGGTTTACTGCAGTTTTCTACAGTTCAACATGTCTTAATGTTTATGGTGTATTCATGTATTCTGTTACATCACCACGGCCATCTTGGTAGGGTACAGGTGATTGTAATAAATTAACAGGTGATTATAATGAAATGATAGCCACAGCCAATGAGCTGTATATGATAAAGCACCATTGGTAGGATGTGACATAAGGGGAATACGTATGTGGTGGCCTCATGAGGTTAGTAACCCAAATGCTGCTAGCTAGTATAGTATCCATTTCTTTCTTTCTTTCTTTCTTTCTTTCTTTCTTTCTTTCTTTCTTTCTTTCTTTCTTTCTTTCACAAAGAAAACCTAAGGTTATGTTCTGGCTGTAGGAGATTTTGGATAAGTGGATAACCTTAAGTGCTCTTTGAACCCAACCTATCTTATCTTCCATCTCTGAAAGGTTATTTTGAACGTAGCCTGCCCTATCACCTTTGAATTATTCCCAATTATTCCCTTTACCCATCATCCAATTATTGTATTTTTTTATTTGTTTTGGGCAAAACAGAAGTATACAACATTATAGCTCCATGACAGCAGATCAAACTGTTCCAGAAAGCATGTTGTTTCATTCTTCCCTGATTCCAAGGGTCAGGCTATCTGCAAAGCCCATCTCAGGACAAGGTCATAAAGCATTTAGCAATCTAATCATATCTCATCACATCATCTCCAAAGGTTATCGCAGGTCCCTTGCTGCACATGTGCAGAACACAACCAGTAAGCCAGGGCAGTACTGTAATGTCAGTGAAGCAGAAATAGCATGACACTCCCTCTGCAATTTTATGTGCTTTTACTGGAGAATTCCATGTAATTGTTGTTTTTATTGCTGGTTGTTATCATGGTGCGACAATTCTAATTGTGTAACACTAGTAAAATATAATAAACATCAGGAAGTAGTTACATTTACCATCACAGGTTAAGTAGTGTCTTATGAATGTGCATTTAGTAAAGGACTAAACTCATCTGGAGTCAATAGGTTTTTTTAGTCAATATATGTCAAGATGAACAACCCTCTCTAAAAGCTATAAATCAAAGAACGAAGACTTTAAACTCTCATGACAAATTCTGGAGCTGCAACACTGACAGTATGAGAGGCAGAATATTTTATGGTCTCATAAAATTATTGTTTGAGCTTTTACACCCAAATGAGCTTTATGTTATTGTTGCACTGCAAACAGTTATGAACCAGAAAATGTATCCTTATCCCCTTATATCCTTGTCACTCCAGTTACTATCACTGTGTCCACAATGTCAGTCTCCTGTTCATTGTTAATGGAGCAGATCCAAAATGTGTCACTTGATGACGTCGCAGATTTGAGTTCCCTCGGTTCAAAGAGATGTTTATGTGAACAAGTCACAACTTAATTATCTAAAATAAAAGGAATGACATTTCACCTAAGCCTACAGTAGAGAAAGATCAGGGAACTTCTTCTCATTAGAGATGCTTTTTTAAAGATTTATGTTCAATCATTGTCCATACCAATATGTTATTGTATTATTAATATTATTGAAAAAACATTGTATTTGATCTTGTGTTATATATTAGGCTAAACAGTGGTACAGTTTGTCTCAACGTTGTCAAAATGAAGAAACAGAAATTTAATGTGACAATCAAGACACTAGACATCTAGTGCTGGCTAGAGATTGATCTATTTATCGTTCAAATCTGTTTTCCTTGTGCAGAGGATTATTATGGATTATGTATTATGCCTCTTTTATCCATAAAATATACAATAAACAACATTAACTGACATTTCACATAGAGTCATAGTGACAATCGTAAAGATGACTCCACCTCCCATACACCGTCCATAACGTACCACTGAGGTCTGTTGCAAGACCTGAGGATGTTCTTGTGATCTGCAGGCAAAGTTGCACAGACAAATTAGTTGGCAGATGGACAGACAGGGAGGGGGGAGGTACGACTGTAGAGATCCAGCTGAGAGATAGGCAGATAAAGTGATAAAGAGAGGGTGGGACTGAGAATAAAAGTGAGTGGCAGTCAGTCAAAAGTTGAAAAATAGCATGAATGAATAGTTTTCGTTTAGCGTAAGAAGTGGTTCTCTCCATATTTTTTTTAAACTTTGCCTTCTTGGGGACCCTTTGCCTTCTCCACACCCATTACAGGTGTGCTTTTACTGTAACAGTCAGTGAAAGTGTACAGCCATTCTGTCTCTGAGGCTGAGGAAGAAGGAGAGGCTACAGCAGAAACCTTCAGTGTGGTGGCTAATCAGTATCACTCCACATCATGACTAGATCTGGACTCCTGATTCTGGCAGCCCTTCTGGGATCCTGGGCTCAGTTTACAGGTAAAGTAAATCATGTTTACATCCAGAATTGGTTTGACAAATTCATCACACTGAATCATTTGCTGCAGTCAAGGACCTTTAGATGCAAAGTAAAAAACGACCCAGTCATGCCTTGAGATCAGAAATCAAAACTCAGCGACTATTCTGACATTAGATATAAGCCGACCTGCTTTTTTGCTGTTTGTTGTGGTTATGTTCACACTGCTCGGTGGAATATATTGTACTTTTTCTAGCATTTTTTAGCCACTTGCCAAACACGTGGATCAAATTACATCCTCACTCTGCACAATACTTGTTGCTTTAATTGTGGATTTCCAGAGTTTGAGCTTTCTCAGGCATTATGCGATGCAGGGTTAATTTACTGATGATTTACAGTGTGAGGAAGGTTTACAATAGGCTATCTCAGTTAGATATAAATGTCCACTGTGCGCAGAGGACCTTGGGCTGCAAATACCAGAAAGTTGAAATCACGCCACAGTTTATCACAAAGCGTGAGCAGCGTCTGACACCACAAGCAGAATGATAAGGTTGAGTTCAATACATTTTTGATAGATCAATACTCAATGTTAGGTGCAAAGTACAGGAAATGCCATGAAACACACTGCAACACTATCTTTAAAGGAAACTTCCCGGCATGGTTTAAAAAGAAACATATTATTGCACCCTGTATGTGTCTTTTTATCCTTATCTGTTACCTTTTTGACTTTGTGTGTAAATTGTGTGTAAATGTTTGTACCTTGAATGGGAAATTATTAAATTCATTTGTTTTATATGTCACATTTAGATGCTGTCACCATTAATGTACGAAAAAATGAATTATCAACAGAAAAATCAGAAAAGGTATGTAATTTCAAGCTATGCAACTTTGATATTGATTTTTGGATATGTATAATATACCATATATACAGTATTAGTGACAGTCTGAGGATTTGTTTTTCTCTGTTACAGGGAGAAAGTTACATGTCACTACTCTGTTCTCCACCTGCCTCCTTCCCCCCATCCTCCTCCGGTAGGTTTCTACTTTTTCTACTGCACTCAAAGACATGAAAATATTTCAAAAGACATCAATACTGCATTTACCAATTTGAGTGATTTCTTTGTTTCGTCTTTGTCTTTGTTTTAGTCTTTGATTTGTCTCAAATTTCAACCCACGTAGTTACTTGAATGCAATTGATCTAACAAATGTTGTCCAGTATTGCATCATGACATCATCAATCACTGCATTTCCCCCTGTTTCCTCTCCATCAGTTCATGCTCTCAGACCTGCTGACGTCTCAGTGGTTTCCGCCATGGGAATGCCACTCTCACACAGGTACATAGCCAAGATTAAGATGTGCAAATATACTTCCATGATATGCTCTTGCCACTTTGCAGCTGCAGGTATTCTTTTGTCTGCCTTTTACTAACATTCACTTGTCTCTATCAATGTGTCTGTCTCCATCACCAGGACTGAGGCATCCAGAGTTGTCAGTAGATTAGCTGGTAAGTCTAAACGCTCACTCATACTACAGCATTTCCTACTACTGGGCATTTCCAGGAACTGTAGAAGTCTTTATTCCTCTAAAATATATAGCATTTAATATTCATTAGATGATGATGTTGGTTTTGAAGGTGCCTCATCCTTCTGGCCTTGATATTGGCCATGTTCCAGCTCCCTTTTACAGATGATATTTACAATGACATGGTGACTGAAGGTTTCTTGAGTTTGCACCACATTAGCATATATTACACTATTAGATGGTATGTTATGGTAGGTTATGTGTAGGCATTTTGAATAAATCTTGATTTTCACATTGAATAATCTAAGATTGTTGTTTTCCATATTTCTCTGATTTGGCAACATAGTTCACCAGTGGATGGCTTTCATATACACTCCAGAATTACAAAAGCTGTTATATTGAAATATCTTTCACAGAATATACAATATGAACTTTGAATTATTTCCTATAGTTGCGTCTGTCACAGGGTTATTACAGTTTTACGATTTCAATGATATTTTATTTTTATTTCATTCTCAAATTGGATTTTCTATTTCACAGTTTCAGATGGCATTTGTTAGATTTGGTTTAGTTTTTATTTATCAAAAATGTTCAGTTTTAGTTTCGTTTATTTTTAGTTAGTGTTGTAGTATTACGATGGTCATGCCTGTGTGGAGTGTGCCAAAGTACCTGTTTTGTGTTCACACTGAAAGAAAAGAATGCAGTAATACGCATCAGTGTGTTGATATTTGATCAAGGCCGTTCATGTCTAGATGATCATCTCTTCTCTTCACTCACGTGGCACCGGTTAAAAGACTGAAAACCATTCAGCTTCCTAGTTAGTTTTGAAGGCAGACATCATAGCTTCCGTTTATCTTTAATGCTTTCAATGAGTTAAATTTTAATTTTAATTTCAGCTCACTAAATGTCTTTTCATGCCTAGTTTTGGCCTTTGTTTCCATTTTGGTCAACCATAATAACCTTGTTCTGTTATTTATTAACTTTTAGTGGATTTTAGTGAACAAATCCTTTTCACACTGTTTGGGGGATCGTCTGATTATGTACTTGAAAGTAAGCAATTTGTGGAGGCTTAAGATCTTTATCTAAGATCTAATCTCTCTGAAGCCTGCTGTAAAGATGTCTTGCACCTCAATTTAAGTTCAATCCAAGGTCAGAGTTAAGTCAGATGTTACAGTAAATAAGGGGCAGATATGGGGCCAAATATGGGGCATGTTTATGAAAAGAAATGTACTTCATACAGCAGGGCAACAATCTTGTAGCTTATAGTCAGTTATCACAGCAAATAATCACCTTGTGTCTCCTGAAGAAAGACAGAGTCTGATAATCTGCATAGCAACAAATGAAAAATACCAGCAAATGGTAATTAAATGAAAATGTATCCCATCTTTTTATATCAACATCACAATGGGCTCAGATAAAAATGTCAATCAACTATAATACATGTACCACATAACAGGCCTGATCTAGACTGTCTTTTCAAAACTCACCAATTTCCTAAAACAGAACATGCTACAAACTGTAAGTTGCTGATAAATCTTATCTGTGGGGATAAGAGACTGAGACATAAACAGAGGTTGTTGACCTCCATGCTACATAAAAGTAAGCATAACTGGCAATATGAATATGAGCTTAGGGTTTACCAGCTTCCCTTTTCACAACAGCAATTACTATATGATTTTATAATCCGTCGTCTGATTGTGTTGTAAACACCAAAGGAGTATCATTCCAGAGTGCGGGTATTTCTTTCTTTTTTATGGATTCATGGTTTAATATCAAACGCCTGGCCTACTTTTTTTTTTATAGATGTGCATACACTGCCTTTCTGAGACGTAGATTTTCAGAAATCTCTACAATTGTCTCTCTGTGTCTTGAATAGAGTTGCTGTCCATGTTTAATCCTGAAGTGATCACTCAACACTTGGATCAGGACTCACTGCAGCACAGGTAACACACACATGCACATGACAGGCAACACACAACACACACACATGCACACAGAAATGCAGGAGAATGCTGCATGTGTACTAGCTTTCTGTGTGTGTGTGTGTTGCAGGAGTGTGTTGGAGCAGGCCGAGGAACTGTCTGTGTCCCTTTCACATCACCAGGTACACTTTGACCCTCATAACCCCTTTACCCCTCTTGTATTGCCTGTCATAAAAATATATATTTTAAGTATTTTATATATTTCATCATTACAGTCTTTAGATTTAGTCTTTATATTGTCTTTGCACAGGGAATACGTGCCAAGAGAACTCTTAGAGTGTGTTTACCCACTATAAATAAGAGTTATATGCAAGGATACATCGACTTAAAGCAGTATACCGATCCATTTAAGAATTCGCATGAGCTGCTCCCCTCCCTTAGGACAGTTCAGTTAACAATAGGGAACACAGGCAACTCTCACCCAATGCTAGGAACCACAAAAAACAGAAATTGTAGCCCCATCTGCAGAACATCCCCCTGGATAATCTCAGTGTGATCTATTCAATCTTTTCCATGACACTACACTGAAGAGAAAAATCCACAGATTCTGGGGCAGAACAAACCCTTCTCTCTTATTTCTGGCTATCAGAAACTGTGTTTATGTCCACTAGTAAAAATTGATCTGCCCTAGACTGTATGAAAAATGTACTTGTGCTCTCCAATTTCATGGTATTTCCATCTAAACAAATGATGAAAAAAACAGATATTTACTTTCAATGTGCCTGATTTAGGCCAAAGAAACGGTAATATGTCAACTATTACTGCATGTCTTTGCAGGTCACAGACTGGAAGTTGGTGCTACTGTTTGTCCCGGCAGATTCTCTGTGTGCCTGTTCACCACAGGTAAAATTAACACTCACATAATCTTTCCACAAGAATTAAAACAAAGCAAACAATTGTTTAAGTTTCATAACTACAGCATAACTTCATAACTACAACAAAATCATGCTCGATGTTGCATGTTGTAGGTAAGTGGAGGTGTTTAGGTAGTAAAACTCTGTCTTTGTGCCTCAGGTTGCTGCAGAAGTTGAAGCTGTTGTGCAGGAGGTAGAGGCAGCTCTGCAGCTGTTGCAGAGCAAGGTATGGTACTTTTCATCATGTGAAATTTTGTCGTTATGGAATAAAACGGCAGTTCACTATAGAATACGAGAAACACCGAGTCATTTACGCTGTAAAAGTAATATGCCAGTTTGATGTTTTCAGTTGCATCACACCATTGTTCATACTGTGGTCTGGAGCGCACATCCTCAGCAGGACAAGTGAGTCTATTGATTTCTTTTCAAATACACACTGGGACAATATACTATAAATTCTATTATATATTTACTTAATAGAACTCCTGATAAAACTTAATGGAGTTATTTATAGCCTGTCGTCTTGTGATCCTGTTAATTGTAAAAAGGATGTGGCAGTGATGTGCTTGTATGTGCTGCGTTTACGCCCTTTTTATTTATGTATTATTTATTTGCAGCTGGTGTCAGTGTATGAAAGAAGACAGCATAAACCAGCGACTACAGAAAGGCACTCTTATAAAAGCGCTACAGGTAAAGGACATGTAAGCGATTGATGTGTGTGCATGTGGCTCATGCTTGTCTGAATCATGATCGGTCGCTTGCTTGATTTAATCATCCATTTGCCTCATTTTTCAGGACTCTCTTAGTCACGTCTTGGAAAATCCAAAGTGGCGCAGCGAGAGCGAAGACTTCACTGTCCTGCTGCAGTCGATCCCGCTTTTCCTTGAGCCCATCTCAGATTCCGTAAGTAGGGAGAAAGCTATACCCAGAGGCCAGTTGTTATCAACAGTATATAAACAGCTGCAGATATGCATCCTTGCTGCCAGTAACAATCACAAATGTATACATGAAAGACCCTTGATATGGCTAATATGTAACCAGCAACCTCATGTGTTTCTTCACAGGAGGAGAGTTCATTCTCTGACTTAAACCAACTAGCTCTTCAGCTATGGACAAACATGGTATGTTCTCATAAATCAAAACCATGAATGTTAATCAAATGTACAATATATACCTTCAGCTTGTACGCCAAAGCAGCAATAATAGTTTCCATGCTGACAACTCTCCATGTTGATTTCTATGTCATTGTGACCCTGTGTCTCAGTTGTAAAGTGAGTCAACAGGGAAGAGTCGCCCATTAAAGCAAAAGGAAGATGGAACAATGATATTATTTTGAAGGGAGATTAGATAAGAGATGTACAGATCTTCATGAGATTATCCGTGACTTTCTCCGACTTTGTTCACTCTGAACATATACAGTATATCTGTACATTACAATTATCTAATCAGTACCGGCGTCTGGCGCTGTGTGGCTGTTGGCTGCAGCAGATGACCTGACTCTAACCCAAACCCTTAACCAGTCATGACTGTTTCTCTCCCAGCTCCAGTCATTGAAGGGTGAGGCAGAGGTCAAGGACAGCAGTCTCATGATGATACCTTGCCCTACTGAGGTGAGGCATGCCATCATGCAACAATCTATTCTACCAAATCATCCCTAAATATGTTATTACCATGTGTCCAGTTTAGCTTCGATCCAAAAATGAAAAAATGTATCACAAAACTACTACTACTACTAAACTATTTCAGCAGCACTTGGTACTCACACCAAGACTAACCCTAACCCTAATCCAAATGATAGTGACCCAATGATTTAGGTTTTTCTAGAGTTTTTCCTTGTATGCATTGAGGGTCTAAGGCTGGTGGTGCCAGGTAAGTTAGGCTATCTAGAGTAGGTAGGCTGTTATGTCTTGGTAAAATCTGCCTCTATGTCTTGTGCTTTTTCTTATATCTTTGTCCTATATCATTCTGTTCTATGGTTGATTGCTGATCAGTTAGATCTAGTTAGGCTCATTCTCCTACTGAGCCTGACCAACCTAATTTCAAAATATCAAATCAGACAATATGGCTAAAACACTGACATGTCTTCTTTTTCACTCTCATCTCAGGAGCGTCCTTTCCTGCGGACACAGAGAAATTCCCCCACCAGCGGAGAGGAGGAAGTTGACAGCAAAGCCACAGATTTTGTGAGAACTTTTTTCTTTGACTCCTTTATGATCAAAACTACAGAGTGGGAGCAGACAAATATTTATACTTATGTTTTCAGGTTATGGGAACCGAGATACCTTGCACAGACCGTAGTCCATCTCCTACTACGCCCACTTCTGGTAAAAAAATATTTCACTGCTTTTACCCTCCCAACACATTTTGGGAAGCGTGGCTAATGCCGACTGAACCCAACCAAATGATTCTGTCTCCTGTGCAGTTCATGAGCTCCGACCTGCAGACATCAAAGTGGTGGCAGCACTAGGAGACTCTCTGACGGTGAGTGTGTCCCCTTCTGCTGTTTCTCAGAATGGTGCTTGACAGAGAACAGAAGACATAAATACAGATAAGAACAAGAGATATATACAATAAAGAGCAAGCGTGTGTGTGTGTGTGCAAAGGGACCAACATACGAAAATGAATGGCTACAGGTAGGACTTTGGGTAGAATATGTACTATACTATATGTACTGTATATAAATATGTAGGCTATATAAACTGTACTAAATAAATGAGACAGTGTTTGATTCCCTGACACTTACAGCTTGTTCCACAGGAGCCAATCTACAGTATATATTATGAAGCTCCACAATTGCAGTGTATGCTTGTGGTTCTGGTTCAATATATATCACCTCTGGTTTCAAGCCGTCGATTTTATCCATAATCTGATTCTGACCATCTCACCTCTCGATGTCTTCTGTGCAGGCAGGCAACGGTGTGGGCGCCAAGTCAGACAACCTTCTGTTAGTGATTAATGAGTACAGAGGACTATCATGGAGGTAAAATAATCTACAGTTCACCTGTTTGCTAAATCTCTGATAGTGTGGGAAAGTACTGACTGACTGTTGTTTTATGAGTAGTGTTCAAAACTAACAGGTTGCGTCTACCATTTTCAGCATCGGTGGAGACGCCAACATCACCACTGTGACCACTCTGCCAAGTATGTATCTCTCTCATGTTATTATTTTACCAAAATGTATCATAGTATTCCAGGCAAACTAAATTATATAGAAAATAGGCCTACAGAAGCTCAGTTATTTATTTAATATCAGATGTCATCAGACTTCCTCTGCCTTATCTTCCTTATTAGCCTATGATTGATAACCATCTATGATTATGTTATAACTACCACAATAAAAGTTATAGCCAGTGAGCTTATCATAATCATTTACAGACCTCACTGTCTAGCAGACTTGCTTTTTAACTGAGGACCTATTTGAATCAACTACATGTTTTAGGATGCCTCTGATTATCCACAATAAGCTGCTATATATTCAGAACATGTTAAAATGTTGAAATAAAATTCACATATTTATTTTCACATTCTCATATTTTCTCATCTGCATTTGTCTATATATTTTCATTTATTCTCATACTGAATATTTCATATATTTTCACATTTTTCATTTATTTTTCTTGTCTGCTGTTATTTTGCGCATCTTACATATACGCTGTAAATTCATATATTTTCTTTTTTTCCGTTCATATATTTTTTATTCAGTATATTCTAGTATTGTAATCACCAGTTGCGTTATGTTTGATTCCTACTCTATTGCTACTTAGATCCTGCTCTTCCTTGCTGTATTCTATTTGCTGCTGCAGTGACACAATTTTTCCACGGGGATCAATAGACTTTCATTCAATCCAAAATCGAATCTAATCTAAAACGCAATACTATGCCTCGCTCTAAACTCCATCATAGTTTTACTACTCTTACCTATAATTGTGCCATGCAGACATCCTGAGGGAGTTTAACGGCTCGCTGACCGGCTTCTCAGAGGGAGTCGGTAATGAGGAAACCCCTCAGGCCTTCCTCAACCAGGCTGTGTCAGGAGCTAAGAGTGGGTCAGTCATCTTCTCTTTACTTCTATTTTATATATTAGTTTTCCCTCTTCTTCTGTGAATCCATCCACTAAACAGAAGCCACAACACATCAGATCAATGTATTTGCAGCCACCTCTTGCTTGCTATTGACCTCTACCACTAAAAATGCTTTGTGTTTTCAGTAACATGGTCCAGCACGCACGCGTCCTAGTGGACAAAATGAAAAATGATTCGGTAAGGCATTAGTTAACTAGTAATAGTCACACTTAACACATCAACACACACATATTCCCTCACCTAACTTTTGTCTCCATTTTATTTTCCTATTAACAAACATAGAACTAACCAAACTAACCCTACATTAACTTCTTTACATTAACTTCTTATCTCCTTCACAGCGCATTGATTTCCAGAATGACTGGAAAGTGATCACCATGTTTGTTGGGGGAAACGACATATGTGACTTCTGCACAGATACTGTGAGCCTTCTTACTGAGTTCTTTGATTAACATTTTATTAATGATAACTTATTTTTTACGCTTTTTTTAGTAGTATGTTGTGTTATTCCCTTATGAATAGTAAACTGTCTTAATGTTTCTGAATGCTACATGTAGGATTTTCTCATTAATACAATTACTTGTGATGATAAAAAAAAATGTTGGCATTTCAAACACTAGTGCCAAAGCTGTACTTCATGATTTCTTTGGTCTGAATAATATCCTATGTTAGATTATGTTCTACATCACAAGCCATGGATTGTCAAAAGCATCAAAAGCAATTTGTTTCACGATGATGTATTTAGAGAAAACCACACACAGGTTATATTTGATGCTGAAGCCATATGACTCCCATAAAACTTGCTGTAGGTTCTGCACACTAATGAGGATCAATACTTTCCACAGGCTTTTTTCTCAGCCAAGAATGTGGTTGGTCGTATCCGTCGGGCTCTGGATATCCTCCATAATGAGGTATATTTGCATCTTCTCGCGTTTTGCTCCACTTGCACAAACATATGACCTCGCTGTATGTCGGGCTATTTCATACTCAGTGTACAGAGTATAAATGATATGATGTAATATGATAATATGATGTTTTGTACCCAACCAGGTGCCTCGTGCCATTGTGAATCTAGTCGAGCTGTTACACATTGTCACGCTGCGAGATCTGCATAAAAATGAAGGTCTGGGCTGTCCCACCTGGTTTGTAAAGTAAGTGAGGGTTAGTGGGCATGTGACACAAACATTTTGACCAAACACTTACAAGCGATTATTAAAAGAGTTTTAATATTGATGTTCCAGATTAGTTTGCCCATGCATACTGAAGGCTACTGAAGGATCTGCTGAACTCCAGAAGGTGGAAAACTTCAATAGAGCTTACCAGGTACAAAGATTAAAAAAAAATATTAAAAGGAAGAGTCTCTGAGTTGTTTCATCCCAAAACATTTCATTTGAATACATTTTTGTTTACTTTCCACATTTCTGTCTGCCTATACAGAAAAATCATCAGCCTTAATTTACCTCTGAGAGTGAAAAAATAAATTCTATACCAATATTTAGATAAGTCCATACCCATCAGAGTTAATTTAACCTCTTCCATTACAAACACGGCCAAGTTTTGTTCAAACCCACAGAACATTATTTTAAATTGTAGTCAAGATCCCAAGGTTTCCAAAGATACCAAATATGCCATGCTGAATTACAGGGGAATGTGTATAAAATGTCGAACAAGACCTCTAGATTTTTTCCATTTGATGTGATGGTGCAGCCATAAAAAAATGGCGTCTTGGGTTTGAATCTTTCACACAATATAAGCAGCTAATAGCTTCAGTGAAGCGTTGGAACAAGCAGATACAGAATATGTATGTGACATTGTTGTACAGTATGGAAAAAATGTTTTATCTATAACTTTGGAGCTACTTGAATGGAAATTTAAGGGGGAAATACCTTTAGACTAGTTTTGAACACTTGCCACAAGAGCCAAATCAGCTCTATGAGTGGACAGACAGCTCTCTAATCAATATTTGTCAACTCAAAATAACTGTCACTGACAAATCAACGCTTATTAATGCAGGGACATTTGCTGTGTGTTTTTCTGTCTCTCCTTCCAGCATGGTATGAGAGAGCTAATTGACTCCGGACGGTACGACACCCATGACAGCTTCACTGTGGTACTGCAGCCCTTCTTCAGAGAGGTTGTCCTTCCCAGGCTAGAGGTAAGAGCTCGACTGTGTCCTCACACATGGGCTGAACGTGATTCGAATATTTCTAATGCTCTTTTCATATATTCATTTCTTTTTGTCTGTACCCCTTTTTCATTTCTGCCATCCCTTTCCCTTGTTTTTTTTTAAAGAACGGCCGGCCTGATCGCTCCTACTTCTCTCCCGACTGTTTCCATCTCAGCCAGAAAGCTCACACACTCATGGCTCGGGCTCTTTGGAACAACATGGTATGAGATTTCTAACACTCTGATACACATGGTTACATTTTTTTTTCTCTTATCCAAAATCACTGACTCTCACAATCTCTTAGTTAGAGCCAGTGGGCAACAAGACTTTTACCCAAGACTTCATGGCTGGCATCGATTTGAAGTGTCCTTCTAAGGTAACATAGCATAGGTTTACACTAATGACATTCATTGAGTCCAACAATTTATCAGATAATAGACATCATGTGTTGTTTTTCATTAAGTTTATGTATAAATGTGTTTTTGTTTCGTTGTTAGACCGTCCCGTTCTTTAGGACCGCTCACAACAGCAACTACACCTTTCCCGGCCCTCCTCCCACTCCTCCTCCTAATACGGTAGGCCGTAGTTCCTGTCATTCATACACAACTCCACTCTTGATTGGCCATTAATTAGCATTAATGAATGACCCAGAGTCATAGATTATAATTGACATATAATCTGTGGCTGTGGGTTGACCCTGTAAACCCCTAAAACAAACGTTTGTCATTCTTCAGAACTGGGGCAGTGACTTCTCCTGCGTTAACCTCGCTCCATCTGACTCTGTGCCCACTACAGGTAAACATTCAAGTGTTACTCAGGTATTAACCCATGGAGGAAGATAGAAGTGGTATATTAAAGATATACTCACATTGATCTTTTCTTAGTTCACAGGGTGCGACCTGGAGACATCAAAGTCGTGGCTGCGCTGGGAGACTCTATAACGGTGAGTTTGTACACAAGCATGTGTGTATGTAGTAATGACATCATGTCCGGAGCGCTGCCTGACATGAAAAGGAGTAAAATAATTGGAAGGTGATCATTGGACTTGGCTCTGAATACAAAATCATGAAGAAGGGAAAAACCAAGACACGGGTTTATCCCTCTTCATGATTACGTATGTATGTAGTGTGTGTGATTTCCATGTATATCTGAGTGTGTGTGTGTGTGTGTGTGTGTGTGTGTGTGTGTGTGTGTGTGTGCTTGCCTGCGTGTGAGTGAGTGAGTGTGTTTATGCATGCACCTCTGCATTTGTCTGCCATCTATTCAAGTTCTCATTTTCTGGATGTAGACCGGCTTTGGGGCTAAAGCGAAGAATCTGCTACAGCTACGAACTGAGTACAGAGGAGTGTCATGGTGGTGAGAGAAATGATATGAAACTGAACAAACTCTATGCAGAAGCAAATCATGCACATTGCATTGTAATAATGTATCTTTGTTTTTTTCATCAACAAGCATTGGAGGAGATAAAACTCTTGACACTGTCACAACATTACCCAGTAAGTCACAAGCCTTCACTGTTTCACTCTTCCTTCTCTTGAGTGTAATATATACTGTCGCCACTAGATGGCAGAGTTGGCAAACTATCTATTGTTGCTTCTCCATAGGTTGCAACAAAACTAATATCGTTTTGCCTCTTATGTAGTAATATCTCTTCTTTTTATGATCAGATATCATTAAGAAGTTCAATTCTGACATCAAGGGGATGTCAAAGGGTCAAGGAAAACGGCAGACTGGCTTCAACATGGCTGTGTCAGGAGCTAAAATAGCGTGAGTGCTAAAATATCCTTGATCTACTATGAGGTTTGTCGTTATACCTACATAACAGTGTCACATCTAAATACCTATTCACTGCCTGGTTACAGTTTCAAGCATCAGGCCTTTTTTCAACATTTTGTACACCTATGAAACCTTACTCTTTGATTTTATACAGAGGAATCCCAAGGCAAGTCAGAAGCCTTATTGATGCCATGAAAAACAACTCTGTGAGTCTATTATACTAACTGCAATCAGCATTCAGTGATTCTGCTGCATGAAATGATACACGGAAATTATAATATTTCATATTTATGTGACACAAATGCAAGAGAAGTTGATGTCATATCTCTTCCTCTTCGTTCCATCCCCCCCCCCCCTCTCTCTCTCTCTCTCTCTCTCCTTCTCATGGATATAGGCTGTGGATTTTAACAACGATTGGAAGCTGGTGACCCTGTTCATTGGAGGCAATGACCTGTGTCAATACTGCAATGACAGGGTGAGCTCCCGCAGGACGTCTTCACAGGACTCTCCAGCACGACCTATACTAGATAAAAGATAAAATCACATTTACACAGCGCTCCCCTCCATAAAGACAACCTCCTGTCACAGCGGTGCGCTTGTAACTTCCTTGACGCTGTGTGACGCCCTGTTTAGAGCTGTCTCATGATATCACTCTCCAAGTGGAATAAGCATCGGAGCAGAATAATCAAGCATTGTGAACAACCCTCCCCTAATTGTTTTATTGTGTCAGAGTGAGATGAGAGCAGACAAGGTTTCTTTTGAATGAGCACATTCTGTCACTTTACCCCTCCAACACAAAGCACCCCACCACCCGACCCCCCCCCCACACACACACACACCCCCACCCCACACCCCTCCTTCCTCTATCTCAACCTCTGTCTGCATGAAACAAGCACACAGGCACAGTGACAGGCCTTGTTCTCTAAGAGGCATAAACAAGGGAGAAGTCAACCCAGACTCTCTTCATCCTGTCTCTGTCTCGGCCTTATCTTCCTCCACTCTCCCCTCTCTCTCTCTCTCTCTCTCTCTTCTTTCTCATTTTACCTCCTTTCTCTCCCTTTCCCCTACTCTCTCTCTCTCTCTCTCTCTCTCTCTCTGTTGCTCTTCTCCCTTTCCTCCGTCAGCGTAGTCTCTCTTTTAATGTTTGTGCTTTGAAGCAGAATATCAAAGCACGGCATCAATTTGAGATGAGCTGTGAGACTGTGGTAGTGACAGCTTAGTGTTAGCTCATCACTACTGTTGCTAGTACTCTCATACATGTTGCATGGCTTGATATTAACTTTGTAGATGCAACACGGCCAGTTTCACTCTAATCCTTTTTGCTTTTCACAGGCAAAGTATATGAACAGAGAATGTTTGTTATTCTGAAAAAGGTTTGAATATCATGTGTGCATGTGCTCACTATGAAATAGCTGTGTATATTATGTATGTAATTTTACTATAGTTCCTGTCTCAAAAACACAGGCCTCTTTGTCACCTAAGAACTACAGTCATCATTTGATGACAAGCTTGGATATTCTGCACAAAGAGGTGAGATGATGTCCATGTTATCTATCAATAAGTAATAGTTGATAATGCAATAAACTAATATGTTGAGTAGCTGCAGGTCTTACTAAAAATATAATTTAAATTTTTCTCAACTACGCAGTTTCCCCCCACAAATCAATAAGGTTCATCTTATCTTATCTTATCTTATCTTATCTTATCTTATCTTATCTTATCTTATCATTGATCCTTTAGGGGATCAATTTTGAGTTTTACTCTTTGATTTACTCATGAATGTGTTGTTGTTGCCTTATCACCTTAGGTCCCCAGGGTGATTGTTAATGTAGTGGAGATCCTAGAAATCGAAGGCCTTCGCAGGATCAAAAGGGACAGTCTTGGGTGCAGCCTGTTACAGCAGTATGTTCATCAGTCCATTCACAGCAAATCAATCAATACGTGAATCAATACCACTGAGTCCAAGGCAGATTTCTCCCTTGGGACAATAAAGCTTATCTTGATATTGATGTTAACCCCGCAAGTATTTACCAAAGGACTAACTTTTCCCTGAATCAACAGTAAATCAATGATGTTTGCCCCAGGTTGTCCAGAAGTAAACAAATAAGGTTAGAACAGTAGTGTATGGTAACGGTAAAGTAACATTTTGTTTTCCAAATTAATTTGTTTATTTTCACCCTTGACCCTCAGGTTTATTTGCCCCTGCTACCTGCAGCCAAGCGACGATTCCCCAGAGCTCGCTGAGATAAAACGGATCAATCGGGATCTACAGGTCAGTGGACCGGATCAATGAGACCAAAAAGTGTTTTTCTTACCAAAATTCAACATTATAGTGAAGCATGCTGAAATATAATAAGAACAGGCATTGCAGTAGCCTCAATAATGGTTGCGTTTTTGGTATTTCTCTCAGACTGAGACGGAAAACCTGGTGTATGGAGGCCGCTATGACAACAAAGAGGACTTTGCTGTGGTGGTGCAGCCCTTTTTTAGAAACTCCATCATTCCTTTGAACTCGGTGAGTCCTCCGTGCACAGACACATACACACGCATGCACTTGAGGACAGTGACAAGCCCAATGCCCTCAGAACACATAATTCATGCAAACACTGATGTTGTGATCCTTCTGCTTCAGGAGGGGAAACCTGACGTCACCTACTTCTCTGAGGACTGTTTCCACTTCAGCGAGCGGGGACATGCTGACATGGCCGTAGCGCTGTGGAATAACATGGTGAGTCTGGCAAGGGGAACAGTTAAAGGCTAACTGTGTTTGACAGATCAAGGTTGTTTTTGGTTGAAGTCTTCCTAAATCAGCTCATCCCATTGTAATTCAGCTGAAAATTCAGCAAAGATATATTCTGGTTTGTTTGTAGTTGGAGCCTGTGGGTGAAAAGCAGACGTACAACAATTTCACGAATGACAGAAATAACATCAAGTGCCCCACTGAGGTAAGAAAGCTGCCACACAAGCATTTCTTGCAGAATACCGCCTACCCAGTTGTGTTTTATCTATAGCATTCTTCTGTATTGACGTTAAAAATAAGATGCCTACTATACTTTCCCTGTGTGTGTTTCAGGAGCATCCTTACATCTTCACAAAGGTGAACAGCTTTCCCAGTTTGCCCAGCACCCCGGCACCCAGCACCCCGACACCCAGCACCCCGGCACCCAGCACCCCGGCACCCAGCACCCCGGCACCCACCACCCACAGCACAGCCTCGCCTCTCACCCCAACTGACTCAGGCGATGTGCCAGTTTGGGCCGCTGCCTTGCTGGCTGTGACAGGTCTTCTGATTGGCTTGGGTGGCGCCTGGCTCTTCGCCTGGCTCCTCCTCCTCTACAGAGGCAAGAAAAACAAGAGGAAGATGCAGACTGTGGTGGAGATGAAGGGCACCGGGTTTTAAAAACACTACCTACTGTACTTAGTGTGGATTCAGTTTAGTTCACACTGGCTCTCTCTTGCCTCTTCCACAGTTTTCTGCACTGAACTGTTGAGAATGACTCTTGTTCCTTTTCGAACAAAGTAGTAAAGAGGAATTTGCAAACTGCACCTACAAAACAACATTCCAGCATTCAAACTGATTGCAGAGTGGAAAAGGAAGAAAAACTTTATAGCATATTGTAGTGTTTGTCTCCTGTGACTAGTGAGCTTAATTATTGTCCTTGGACCACAAAGACTTCCTCTGGATGTAACAACAATGCATAAAACCACTTTTGGCACTTGTAAATATAAAGCAAACATTGTTGTGTGATGAATATGTGCAATAGTAACAACTTGGCATTAACAAGGAATGGTAATGAAAACTTAAATTCTTTTGGATAATTGTTTTTCTATTTATTTTTTATTTTTTGATAATGAGAATTTGCAGAAAATGTGTCATTGGTGATAGAGAAATCTGTACAGTTGAGTTTCCAATAAACCAAAGAAATGTTTTGTATTTATTCAGAATAAATTTTAAATTCAGATATAAACTGTAATGTAGTCTGACTGCTCAAGTGAGACTAAATGAAATGTCCAGACAACCAAAGACAACATAGCCTGATTGTGCAGGGAATCACCAACATCACAGTTTAATAGTATTTATTTTGGACACACATGAAATAAATCACTGCATCATAAATGACACAAACCGCCAATGCACAAACTACTCTGCTTGGAGTACAGTACACTTTACATGTATTAGCTGCATCATTACCATCAGTGATATGGTGATAATTACAAAGGCAGGTAAACTATAACCTCTAGTCAGTAATCATTATATGGCAGCCAACCATTATTTAAAATGTACTTTCAGAAAAGCACTTATTTATGCCTTTTTTCCCTCAAAAAATCCTATGCTCACAACTAATCAGTTTGATATTACTTAATAAGATGTATACTGGGAATTTACATCATACAGATTTATGTCAGCCTAAAACTGTGAGTAAACTCCATTCCACAGATAAAAAGGTGAGTAAACCGAGTTTAAATGGGTTTACCCTCTACTACATCCCTGATTACCATCTATGATGATTACTGTTTTGCCATAATAATTCATTAGGCAGTAAACAAACATTTATTGACACAACAGCTCCTCCTGGCGTCTGGTGGGGGAATTGAACGGGCCAGCGTTCTGAAACATCAGTGTGAAGATGGCGGAGGGTGAACTGAACGTGGATAGCATCATCTCTCGGCTTCTGGAAGGTGAACAATTTAGACAATCCTTAATGTTTGATTAGCTAGCCCTTTACTTTTCTGTAAGCCGGGTCTGAAGATGATTCTGCACCCACCACGATTGTTTCACAAAACCAGAAATTGTCAATTTGTCAAGCTGTTTTAATTCAGGCAGCGTTAGCTAGTAGCGTTAAGGTTAGCTAGCTAGCTCATATTACGTTGTATCGCCGGCTAGCTTTGGCTAACGTTAGCTTGCCGTGTTTATAAACAGTCCATCAGCAGTGAACGCCTACATTTTTCTGCTTAGCGTTCATCGTATTACATTACTTTTCACACCAAATTTGCTAATGTCATATGCTTTACTTTAGCATGTGGTTCAACACTGTCGGATTCGTGTTGTATTCTGCTCATTTCTTTGCCGAATTTTGGATGGTTGCTATGCAGAGATAGAGGGGCTGGGGCGGGAGACCCAGCTGTACATTTGAAGTCAGCATTTTGTCTTGTGTCATACGTAACGTTTGATTTGAACATTAAAATTAAACCTAGAGTCAGCTGTCATCATAGCACAAACGTCTCATCTATCACCTAACATTAGTTTACTAACGTGAGATCACCCCTTTTGTCCCCTCTGCCCTTGACACGATACATTTTTTTTATTTTTTTTTACAAATAAACCGCTGTATATAAGTTAACGTAATAACATACTGGTTGTATACATTTCGCTAGGTAGCTAGTGTTGTTCATGTCACATTACTGAGAGGGAAATTGTGTTGGCAGCTAGATCCTACATTAGAAATACATTTTAAAACACGAATATATGCCCAACCCCATCATCTGACATTAGGTACGATTTGTCACTACATCCTAGCTAATATGACTTATCAACTTTGTGAAGGTATTTAACCTTATCTATCTTCCACACTGGGTTTGTAGGTGTGTTAGTGGGCAGGTTGTTGTGATTCAATACACATATGCCCACAGGGCCTGCGATGTACATTCCTGTTAAATACCTTTGTGCAAGTGGATATAACAAGTGCCAAAATAAAGAAAACACTGACACAGACTATCTCTGTCAGCATAGGAGAAATATTGAAGACAACAAAAACCCCTGTGAGCCTTTGTGTTTCTTAAATCCATCACAATACACGGTGCTGTTCAAAACTAGGCGTCTTCTATATGTTAGCTTGCATTTTTTTGCCTTTGCACCCACATGGGAAACAAAGGGGATTTTGTTTAGGTACAAGGACCACGTTTTGGGCTTGGCAAAGGGGATGAGGGAAAAACCTATTGTGTTGACTGTCCACCAGCTCTGAAGTGGAAGGAGTATTTTCTGTTCCCCTGTGAGATACGGTGTTGAGTCAGACTAGACTACAAAGCATCTTCAGCACTCCTTGGCTTAGTTTCCATCAGTATATGTGACTCTTCTGGAAGGATGAGACACCATTCCAGCATATTAAATGCTAGCATTTGGGGTTTCATTGATGGTTGCTGGAAAACGTAGTCTCACCCTGTGTTCACCATGTGAGCAAAGTTTTGGACAGTCAAATCATGTATTTTTTGTTGCTTTGGTGTTGCCTTTCATAATGTTACATTGTGTTGATGAGTTAACATGGCTAGCTAGCACGTGCTAATTTGGAATAATTGAAAGTAAACCGAAAAAAAGTCAGTAACATTACTTCAGAGCTTGCCATCAACCCCAAACCATTTTCTAAGCATTGTTTTTAGATGTGTGTTCCTGCAGTCTTTCTAATAAAACTTGTAGACAACTGGGAGGCTTTGGATGGCTGTAATCAACTTCTGGTCCATTTTGCACTTGGCAGGCGGAACTATTGTTCGTGAAACAAAATTAGTAGGGAAACAAGCATGGACGGAAGTCTGATTGGCTTTTGATGGCCGGTGACTGCGAAAAGTTTACTTTTCTCAGCCGACAAGTTTGTTTGAACTTTTGAAAATAATTGAAAATGCCAATTCCTACTTTAAACCACAAGTTGCAAGAAGAAAATAGTCCTCATTTGGGCCTGGTCTGAAAACATTTAAGAAACCCTGTTCTAAATGGTTGAGTGGATCTGACCATTACAAGAACCAGAACCAGGTTAAAAAAAGCTTTGTATCCTTTGTTTATCCAGATGTTTCTTTTAATTTGGCAGTTTCCTTTATTTGAGTTGTGTGCCGTCTCACTAAAGAAAGCATTATATTGGCTCTAGATAGCTGTTTGTGTTCTTTCTACTGCCCGCAATGTTCTGTCTGTGCATTGAATTGGCAGATGTTTTCAGTTGTTGTCTTTCCGTTGGAGGCCAAGCCCAGTGTTACCATCTCAAGAGGCGAAGCAGGAAGTCTCTCTTCTGAGTTTCTCTCACAGCCAGTGTAGAAAGACTTTAGGTTTTATTCTGCATTTCAACATTACATAATAACCTACCCTATGGAAAATTTGGTCTTGAGGAACAGCCAAGTATCTGTCTGAGATTGCTTATTCAGTGGAGTTAAGCTTTATGGAACACTATGTCACTTTCCCTAGACACGTGTACACACACACACACACACACACACACACACACAATTTGGTTTATGATGGCAGCAAATCCTTGTCATTGCTTCATTTTAGCCTTTGCCCCTCGATGGTCTTAAGAACCTAATCGCTTTTAAAAGTGCCAGCCTGCAGAAGTGTTAACAGCGAAGGCTTCAGTGTTAAAGCCGAGCCGGCTAAGCAACCAAGCTTAGCTCGCTCAGTTCTGCTGCTGAGTGAAGAGCTCTGCTGCTGCAATTTCATGCTGTATGACATACATCGCACTTGGGTGTTAGGTGTAAGGCAGCACATAGATGGATGATAAGAAGACTGACTGTGTGAAATTGATGGTGTGAAACAACACTGTACTGAGGTTGTTTGAGCTTAGACTGGTATGTTTTGTCACACAGAATCTGTCTGTCTGCGGCCGTCCATGTTCCTCTCATTTAGTCACTTCTCTCTCAGATTTAGAGTTGGATTACATGACTAATGAGACAGTGAGAGTCAGTGTGAGTGCACAGTGTGTATCTAGGATGTGTGTGTGTGCGCGTGTATGTATGTATGCACGCGCACGCTAAGCTGTGGGGATGCCTCACCAATACATCAGTTAATCCATCTTAAACTGCTCCCTGTGAGGCCATTCTATAATTTGTCATCCTTTGAGGAAACAAAAAGGCAGAGAGAAAAACACTTTAAGGGAACTGACACTCTTGACTAACACAAATTTGTTTTCACTAGGCCTAGGTCTATATTGGAATCTGCAGTGGGCGTGTAGCTTTAAGGCAATACTAAAACGGCTAGTTATTACATAATTTCTCAGTCATGGATTTGTTCATCGCTATTGTGCCCATCACCAATTGCTCATCTTTCTGCAGTGCTTTGATTTTCTGTGTGTGCTGAGAAACTGTGGCCATCCATGTATTAATATCATCAAGAGGCACAATTAGTCACTGTTGACATTACAACACCATTCTTCAGGCTATTATTTATTAATTTGCATTTAGCCAATGTCTACCTTTGGCACAGGTCAGTAGTACTTGTAGCTACATCATGTCAAATTTGACTGACTGTGTGTGCTATTATTCAAAGGCTGCCATCATTGAGAATGTTTTGGGCAGACCTAGGGTAATTATGATAAAATCAATAAACCGCAAATCAATAATTTAGAAGTCTGCTTGAGCCAGGCTGGCCCCTTTGTATGTCAAAGACACAGTGTTTTTTTGGAAAGGCAGACTATCCTAATGTAGACACAACATAAGTACCATAAATTCAGTTCATCCTTCATCCTTCATCCTTATTTTCAAACTAAATGGAACGTAACTTTGGTCATAGATTCCAGCCACAAGGTAACCTAATAAGGAAACAAATGTTTTCATGTTCTAATCTCGGCTTCAGCATATCTTTCTGACTATTTCAACTGCTGACTGTAGCCAAATGCAATTTTCACTCCTCTGTTCATCGTTTTAAGATAAATCTGCACCCTGAACCATGGCGGCGATCCAGAAAGTAAGCTTAGGCTAACAGTGCAACTACACAGCCAATAAACCCTCACCAGTGCTGAAGAAGCAAGCTGCGCTCACAGTCCAAGCAGCAGCTCTGTTCATGGGGTTTCTTAAGTGGAGCTGAGGCTAAGCTGCATGAAACTACCGAAACACTAAGCACACAGCTCAGCAGCACTGCTTGTTAACAGATTTTTGAGATTACATTACGGTTGTGCCCTAAGTATCAGCCTAGATGTGATTTTTGTGGCAAGTGAATGTAACCAAGGCCTCCTTCTGATGAAGATTGTGGCGTCCTTGGTTGCCAGTGCTTCTACAGTAACGATGATAATGATTATAACAATCATTGCTAATAATGACAATGTCTCTCTCTCCTCTGCAGTGCGGGGATGTCGCCCGGGGAAGATAGTCCAGATGACCGAGGCAGAGGTGCGGGGACTCTGCATCAAATCCAGGGAGATCTTCCTCAGCCAGCCCATCCTGCTGGAGCTTGAGGCTCCGCTCAAGATCTGTGGTCAGTGCCAGGGCCATTTCTGTCCTTGTTCTAGGCCGTTTTCTCTCCATCTTTCACTTTCTATCATTTGTAGGATTTTTCATTCTCAGACATTCTCTCATACTCTCTTAATCTCCGTTTGCTTTTCTGTTCCTTACCCTTTTTTGTTCTTGTTGTTCATCTCTCTCTCCTAGCTCTCTCTCCCTCTCTGTGTGGGCTATGCAGGCCTATACAGTGACATTTCTTCCAAGGTGCAAAAGCACTTCTAAATTGAAAGGTTTACGAGCAAAGGAGGGAAAGTCAGAAGCACAATCTCTGAAAATAATTGAAAATACACATTTCAATGCTTTACACAAGCACAGGCTGCCAGCCAGATAGCAGATTCCTGTCCCCTCATCCAGACAGATTTTTCATAGAAATTATTGTTTTCAGTACGGGCAATTTCCTCAAATCTGATCAGTCCGTTGATGTTAGGAACCTTGTAGGCGCACATCAGACATGTCCACATTGTTTTTTCACTTTGTTATAGCGCTGTGGCACTGCAGGAAAAAGACGCGTTTCTATTGTTGCAACTCATCCAATCTGACAGAGCCCTGTATTGTGAAAACAAAAGTGCAAATCATGATTCTACGCTCCAAACTGCTTGCATGCGTTTGTAATGGCATATGCTAGACAGTACCTTTCTAGTTGTCAGATATATGAAAAATTGCACAACATTCGGATATGAGGTGAACATGAATGCAGTGCTACTCACAGAGTTATGCATTGCCCCCACTCGCCAGTTTGATTCGATTCGACACACTGCACTCGAAATTGGCAAGGATGATTCATTATTTGATAACTCATGACAGCCCACGGTACACTCCCAGAAAGAAAAAAAAGTACTGTGTATATTGCAGTTAAATCACAGTTGAGTGTGTCTGCCTGAAATGCAGACAGTCAGCAGTTGTTTAGTTGTTACATATTGTGTTTCAGTTCCAGTTCTAACATTAGCGTAACTCCGGGATAGAGGCTTTCATCTAGGCTATCTATTGTAGTTTACTATTGATTCATCTACCCAATACCTTTTGTTTTCACTTCTTTTTTGTCAGTAATGGATCACTGTTGAATGTTATGTTTGTAACACATGATTTTCAGAACCACACACACACGCATAACACTACTACTACCACCACTATTACTACTACTACTACTACTACTACTACGCACAATAATAATAGAGTGGTTGCACTTTATCTATTGGGTTATTTGTTTCTGCCTCCTATATTATCTGTGATATTATATTGCAAATTACACTTACTTCACTGAATGAACAGCTTATCAGCAGGTGTTCAATTGATTTTTTGCATGTATTCTATTGGACTATTCTATATCTACTGACAGAGCAAATTTCAGAGCCTGAAAGTCGAGGAGCACAACCCCCTCTCACACATGATGAACAAGCCCTGCTGCACACAATGAGTCATCTCCATTGAATCCACGTTCTTCAATACCCAAGTGTTGTCATGCTTTCTCTAGCCAGACATGACTGGGGAGTCAGTGGGAAAACAGTGACCAAGTATGGCTGAGGCAGAAAGCTGGGTTCGGCCTCTGAAGGGTCGGGTG
Organism: Centroberyx gerrardi; assembly: GCF_048128805.1. Classification (NCBI taxonomy): domain Eukaryota; kingdom Metazoa; phylum Chordata; class Actinopteri; order Beryciformes; family Berycidae; genus Centroberyx; species Centroberyx gerrardi. The sequence continues at coordinate 9,856,267 of NC_136013.1, read as the reverse complement.
GGCAAAGAGCATGCTCCCACTCTCCGGAGCGTAATCTCCAGACCCCAGAGCAACAATCTATTGGTTTGATGCAGCTTGGAATTTACTTATATAACCAGACCGATTTAACACTCCCTCTGCCTGGGCCACATTAAGTCACTGTTACTGGGGATTGCGCACACACACACATATTGTGTATCACCCTCTTACACACATAATGTAGACAGACCCAGCCGGAGCACAGAGTTGCACATTCATCACACTACGGCAACTCAATTCCTTCTCAACAGTTGAAATAACAAGCGCTATCTCTATCTCTTGGTGGCTCCAGTGCATCTCGGCACACTCCCACATGCTTTATCTCTTTCCTCCAGCGTAGCAACTGCACACAACTCTCCCTCTCTGGACTGAGTAATTTATGCGCAGGTCCAACATACACATGCCCGCTTAGAAACGCACGGGCTCAGGCCTACACATTGTCCATTTGTGGCAGCCTTCATGCCAGCTCCCTCCCACACACTGTTGCTGTTGTGGGATTGTTATCAACTCCTGGGCCAAATAGCAGCTTCAGATGGCAGCGTTTTGTATTCTAATTGAATGTAGACATGAGAAGCACTGCTGATAGTCATTTGATAGCATGTCATTACAGATCTTGACTTGATACCGTTTGACATATCAAATTGCATGTTTGCTAATTAGAGGGAGCAGCGTTTTCCATGCGGTTAACACGACATTGGTCAAATCAGCTGACGTTTTAAAGGCCCTGAATGCCAGCTTCCTCCATGTAGAACCTAACCTCGGTCCAATAAATTATCCATGAGTTTAAGCTATTGCTGTTTGTATCACTCTGTAAGGTTTCTCTGGCCTTTTCCTCTGCTTTCTTTGTTTTGTTGCTGAACTTCTAACCCCCGGCTGATAGTTTGCCTTTAACCCACGGCTGTGATGACAGGCTTTCAGAGCACTGATACTGACTCAATACACCAAACAATGTTTGCTTTTAATTATTTACTAAGGCCACATGGATCAGGTTCTGCTCTTACTCTCCCTTACATGCTAACCTAAATGCCACTGGCACACTTCGACCCAAGACAGCTTTGCAGGTGACAGAGCTTACACAATAAGGGTGATGTCTGCTCTTGCCTACCTTGTGTTTTTCGCTGTTTGTCCTACAGAAGTTTGTTCACCACTGATTGTGTTTAGCTAGACCTAGCTAGACACATTCTCTGTAAAGTCCTCTGAGACATGCTTGTGATAAAGGGCTATATAAATAAACTTGACTTGACTTGACATGTCACGGTGTAGCGCAATTTTAATACAGAAAGAAAAAATCCTGAGAATGTACTTTGCTTTTCTTTTATGTAGCCTATTTATTTTATATATTTGTTTTATTTGGAAATAAGTATGATGTTCCTTGACACTTTAAAATAATCGAACCCTATTTGAAAATAGTCAAGATGTGTCTATAAGATGATTATTTGTTTACTTAAATCATTTGAGACAAATAATCATAACAACTATGAACAACATATCCACCAAAATAACCGTTTTAACTATAATAGTTATAGTGTTGCAATAAGAGCAAACTAATCGATTTGTTGAGCTGTTAGATTATCTGAAGAAAGGTCAAAACCATGCACACTGTGTGTGTGTGTGTGTGTGTGTGTGTGTGTGTGTGTGTGTGTGTGTGTGTGTGTGTGTGTGGATACAGAACCTGGAATTAGATGAAACTCAAACCTGTCAGAGAGGCAAAAACAATTTTTTCATGCATTGGCCGTAGTAGCTGGTACATCCCAGAATTCGCCAGTCACTTTCACTATTTTACCAGCCAACTGGACTTTGCACTAGACTAGTCCACTCACCTTTTGGTATTTTTATTCTTTATTTAGACAACTGGAAAGTAGAGAGGGGTACCCAGGAGAGAAGGGGGGGGAGGCAGGAGAGAAAGCTCTGTGCTCAGCCAGTGGGAGAACACATGTGGTGCAGAGGCAGGGGACTTGACCTCTCCACTATCTCTGGGCATGAGCCAACTCTATTTTAAATATAATAGTACTTCAAATGATGGACACCTGCCGAAGTGGCTGATAGAGAAAATAAACTTAACTACCTCAGCCATTATTTACCAGCATTTGGCTGGTGGCTGGTATTCATTCCCCAGCCTGATTTTTCTTTTGTGTTTTTATTTTTTATTATTTTTTATGTACTATGTTAATTTGAAAAAATATGAATATTAATTAAGCAATATTAATTAATTTTTTCACACTGGTTTTGGTTTTCCATCTGGGTGATTTTGAACAAGTTTATTAACAGGCTAAATAGGATATTTGGGCATGCAACAGCACACAGGATTACAGCTTTATTACCCAAGTACCAGTATCCAAATGCTTGGGCAATATAAGCTATGTTGTTTTCTTTTGTTTGTTATTTGATTATTGCTGATCCGACTTAACTAAAGCCTACTGGCCTGCTCATTCAGCGCAGAGGAGCATGGCATTTTCAGCAAGGTTACAGATATTTACTATATGTGCTTTTCCCATAAATAACGTTTTATGAACCATGCTTGCTTGGCGTAAATCATGAACCAAAGGTGTCATTATGATGCATTACTGTGTACATTTATTATTCGAGAACTCTGGTATCAACATGGCGTCTATATGTTTTTGTCTTCCTGAGACAATTCTTATTTATAACACTGGCCTTGGCTTGAGCGTCTCTCTTTTAGCCTTTTCCCTCCTCAGCGTTTCTTTATAAACCCTAAATCTCTGTGCTGCTATTCTCGGGGCTGTTTTGACACTGCAGGGACAGGCTGTGTAAATTATTCACCCTCATCTCGCAATTCATTGTGAGAGGGCAGGCAGGGTGCTACCCCCTGGAAAGCCAATCCCGGTGAAGCCCTCAAATTCAAGCTCAAAACAACCTGGGCTGCATCCAGTCATGTAGGAGCTTTCAGTGTGGGGTTGAGGAGAAGTCATGTAAACCTTGCACTCAAATGTGAAATGTAGCCACTAACTACTCTATGCTTGGCTTGGATTTGGGCCAACATAGGCTAGATGGCTGAAGAAGGGATTGTTGTTCCTCATGGTCTTGTAAATGGCTGAGAAATATTAGCATGTCGTTACTGTGCTGTGTACTTGTTGCACAGTATTACAGGCCACTACCTTCCTTTTGCCAATACTGAATACTAATCCAATCCATTATCTTTCTGTTCTATACAGTGTAGACTCAGACCATTATGTATGTCCATGGACAAAATAATTGAGATATGACTCATTTTTGTCCATTAGAGAGATCTAACATCCAGATGATGTGATTTGGAATGCAGGGAAGCAGTAATCTCCTGCTAGAAATAAATGGAAGCTATGTTTAAAATAAAAAAACTGAGATCCTGGAAAAAAAATCATGCTACACATGATTCTTGGTGTCATACATAGTTTTGCATAGTTTCTGTGAAATTCTCTGACACAGATATTAAGCCTGGTATCAGATCCACCTGCCTCCACCGTTTCACTCTCTTGTAGGAAGTGAAACTCAAAATAGGATTTGAAGACAAACAGCAATCACTCGTTTGCATGGAAGTTCACGTGTTTGCGTGCCCCTCCTAACATATAACACATTTCATAAACAAATGTAGGCCCATTGCCATATTTTAGTGCCACTGAAGTGGTTTGGTTTTAGTGCCCATAGCACTGGAGGGCACCATAAAATAGAGGGCCATAACAGCCACCCTCAAGACTTAAGCTACAAAACTTGCAATTTTCTTTGGCCATTCTAATCTCAGGGCCAAACTGCTGTGGAGTTTAAGAAGGCCTATTATTTCATCTGATTTGTATTTGGTGCCACCTTGTAATGAAGGGTTGTTATAAAAAAGAATTGGCATATGAATTTCCACTCCATCTTGGTCATGAAAAAGCCTATTATTATTGTCTTAGCCTATCTGGAGAGGCTCTCTGCAGTCATCTCTGTCTGGAGCACTTAGCCCAAATTAGAGCAGCTCTTCAGCTGGTGCATGAGGATATAAAAGGAACCAGGTCTTGGTTAGGTTAAGAAGGGAGGCTCCCCTGCAGAGTTCCTCTGCTCTGGTAAGAGCGTCTCAAGTTCATCACTGGCTGGCTGATATTGAAGAGAGAAGGAGGCGACCTGGGACCCCACTGAAGGTTGTTAAGATTAGAGTTGTTGTTTGTGTGCATGCATGTGTGTGTCCTTCGTTTGAGTGGTTAACCTGGATTGCCAGTATTCTTTCCCTGTCTAGCTCATTTCCCATGGGCCTTGGCACTGATCTGGTCGCACTAGCGATGGCTCATTCTGTATGTGTGTGTGTGTGTGTGTGTGTGTGTCCTTGAGCTTGCGGCTGCAGGCCCTGTAGAGCTGTGCGCAGACATGTATCCCCATCAACCCACATGTGCTGTAGTGCACTGAGAATCAAGAATGATTCAGAGGGAGGGGAGTAGGTGTGTGTGTGTGTGTGTGTGTGTGTGTGTGTGTGTGTATGTGTGTGTGTGTGTATGTGTGTGTGTGTGTGTGTGGGGGGGGGGGGGGGGGGGGGGGATGAGTATGTGGTTGGAGAGAGGGAGCTAATGGGGACGGAGCACAAAAGAAAATATCTTTCCTTTTGTGCAAATTCCTGCAGTTGCTTTGGCTCTGTCCTTGCATCTCTCCTTGACCTCTACATCATCTCCTTTCCTCACTCTATGTAGGCTAGCTCTGTAATGACCTCTCCCTTTTTCGGTTTTGCCCAGCAGTCTTAGTTTCCTCTCTCATCTCTTTTCTTCTCTCAGTACCTCGTACTGCCACTGCCTACTTCATTTAATCATTTTGTACCAAGCAGCCTGTCCTCTTTACTGCACCTAAATGGCCGAATTAACTCCTTGTCTCCCCCTGCCTGTCGCACCTTCTCCTCAGGTGATATCCATGGGCAGTACACAGACCTGCTGAGGCTGTTTGAGTATGGTGGCTTCCCTCCAGAGGCAAACTACCTTTTCCTGGGCGACTACGTGGACAGAGGGAAACAATCCCTGGAGACCATCTGCCTGCTGCTGGCCTACAAGATCAAATACCCAGAGAACTTTTTCCTGCTCAGAGGGAACCATGAGTGTGCTTCCATCAACCGCATCTACGGCTTCTATGACGAGTGTGAGTAGAAATAGACTCATCCTGAACACTGATAGGCTTCAGAGAATATACCACTCGAACATTTACAACACACAAACACACCTGAAGCACATATTAAATCAGGTTTTAATAGTGTGTGTCTTTATGCGCTCCACCAGGTAAGCGCAGGTTCAACATTAAGTTGTGGAAGACCTTCACAGACTGTTTCAACTGCCTCCCCATTGCTGCTATTATCGATGAGAAGATCTTCTGCTGCCATGGAGGTGAGGGAACTGCAGAGATAGTTTACTGTTTGCACTCATTTCCTCATTTGTCCAAAACTTAGACTTGGACACTTTTTGATACCCCGGTTCTTAATATAGCAAAGTAATATCCATGGGACCAGCACCATCATTATTCAACCAAAAGTGACCTCTTTATTTCCTATTGCAGGGCTATCGCCTGATTTGCAGTCAATGGAACAGATCCGCAGGATCATGAGGCCAACAGATGTGCCTGATACAGGTACCATGTGTGTGTGTGTCTGTGTGTCTGTGTGTGTGTGTGTGTGTGTGTGAGCGCGCACACAGTTCTCACACTTCTTGCACATACCACTGGATTTCTCCCTGGTATCTTGTCTTTGATGTTAACGTCTTAATATTTTCCTTTGAATGAACAGACTCTCCTTGTATGAAAGACTATTACAGCAGTAGATCCTCTGTGTTACATCAGCAATGAAGTCAGCTACATCTCTTGTGCATTCTTCCCTGTTGCCTGTCTTTGCTCTCCTTTCAACTCTTTTCCCGCTGTATGTGTTGCTTCTCTCCATCTTCCCTCTCCATCTGCCCCCTCCCTGTGCCTGTCTTAGGCCTGCTGTGTGACCTGCTGTGGTCGGACCCAGACAAGGATGTGCAGGGCTGGGGAGAGAACGACCGCGGCGTCTCCTTCACCTTCGGGGCCGACGTGGTCAGCAAGTTCCTCAACCGCCACGACCTGGACCTCATCTGCCGAGCCCACCAGGTAATTAGGGAGGGGAGATTGGATGGCTGGATGTTTTGTGCATGTGAAGTGTAAACACAGGAAGCACACAGCAAGGAAACAGCTATTGTGAACTGTGTTTTTTGTTGGGGACGTAAAATGCATGAGCCGAGGACTTGGATGACAGCTATCACTTCCTCTTTTACACGTCTGATTTTCATTCTACAATTTTGAGATATTAAACGTAGCAGAGACACGGTGGTTGTGTTGAACACTGTTTCCACCAGGCTGTGGCTCTTTGGCATGAGTAATGACTGCGGTTGATGTGAAGATAATGGACACTTAATAGCCAACCCACATATTAACAGCCCCAGCGGAGCAGCCTAGCCGCACCTCCTTCATCTCCTGTTTCCCCTCTTCTTTTTCCCATGCATCCTTCACTCTGACATAGCGCAAACGTTGTGAACTGTCAGCTATTTAAATATTCTCGCCAGTGAATAGATTGTCAAGAAAAATGACTTGCTGAAAATAGCTGTCATCTTTCAGCATTGTTTGTCATACCCATTGAGTCATGTTATCCTCTTTGAAGTGAAATTAGCTGTGATTTTCTGGTGGAACAATTAGGCATCTGGCTATAGTCTATTAAAGAACATGCTGTGCATCACTCATAACATTTATAATATGCTATGGGAAACTCAGAGTGGAGAGAAACAATCTGTATATGCTTATTGATTCCTTGATTCCATATCTGATTATGGTGATGCAGTGTTATTGCTGTTATTTTGGTTCTGAATTGGGTGTTTGGTATTGATCCAGATGTAGGAGGTTTTATAAAACTCAACCTTGATGGCAGGCTGTGTTTTGAAGCTAGCTTCAGATCTGTTTCTTGGTATCGATTGCTGTAGGTGGTGGAATAATATCTTGTGTCTTCTCACAGGTTGTGGAGGATGGATACGAGTTCTTTGCCAAACGCCAACTGGTCACACTTTTCTCTGCTCCAAACTACTGTGGGGAGTTTGACAACGCAGGCGGCATGATGAGCGTTGATGAATCCCTCATGTGCTCTTTCCAGGTACACGCGCACAGCTATACAAAAACATGGACATGTTTACATGCAACAAACCTTTTGACATTCATGATCATACACACTCTCTCCCTCTCACACGTGCACGCCTTATCCTTTTCTCTCTCTGTGTTTGTTTAAAGATCCTAAAGCCCTCAGAGAAGAAGGCCAAGTACCAGTACGGTGGGGTAAACTCTGGTCGGCCCGTCACCCCTCCCCGCACTGCCCAAGCCCCTAAGAAGAGGTGAACACGCAGCCTCGGCTCTCCCCCTCCTCCTCCCTATCCGTCCTCAGTCTGTCCATCGCTGCAACCCCAGTAACTCCCCTGTATAGCGAAGGTACAGGGCTTATCTAATTGCCCCAATCTTTCTCCCCTTTCTTCCCCATTAACCCCCTTTCCCCCCCGACTCCACTGACAGCTCTTTTCTTAATATGTATGTGTACATAAATTTGCTGTGACCAATCGATGTATTATTTTTTTGCCTGTTTGTTGGTATTTTTGATATTATTAACAAATATTCTATTTGTGGTTTTACTTGCAATGCCATTTGAGGTTCTCTGAGGATCCACGTTGTGTAAGGAAACACCTCCTCTGTCGAGAGGGGAAAAGTGAATGAGTTAGAGGAATTCTTTTTGATTTCTCCACTGAAAACAAAATGGATATTGAACGTTGTTTTGCCTTGATCTCTCCAAAAGCAGTGAGAATCCTCCTGACGCATTTAATTTCAGCTGACTGAGACTTCCGCGGGACGCTGAACTCATAGACTCACACTTACAACAGTTCTGACATTGCTAACACTTCAAACGCATTAGTTCAGTTCAGTCATTTTATTATCCCAGATGGGAATAATAAAGCATAATAAAGCATTATAGCATGTGTGTGCGTGCACTTGCAGGTGTGTGTTTGTGCACACGCACGTTTGATATATTTAACCATTGGAAAAGTGCACCTCCCCATGTGAAGGAAAGAATGTGAACAGAGACAGGCTTGAATGGACCACACAGGCTTAATCAGATGCTGCTGGCAGTGTAGACGCACCACCCGAACACAACGCCCTGTGGGCAACGACTCCTCCACTCCCTCATGCCTCCCCGTGCCTCGACTCCACACCCACACAACATGCCACTTCTCACATACAGGTGGCTGTGACGCTTTCCTGGGTCTGTTTATTATTCGTTCTCGTCAAGATACTTTCCCCCATAGATTCAGAATGAAAGACACTGACGGATCTATTAATTGATGTGTTTAGTCCATGCACAGGCCTTTTCCACAATTTGAGCCGGACAATTATTTATGGTCAATATTTCACCCACGGACCCGGATGGGATAAATGGAATAACTGCTAATGGGATTGTGCTTTGCTAGTCTGGACCTTTGTTTATAGAAGCCCATGAGGGTAGGAAATGCCTCACAGCATTGGCTGCAAGTTTGTAACTTGTCTAACCCTTTAAAGTGCAGTGTTAAAATGTAGAAATAATACAAATTAAAAAGCAAGCTCCACAAAAAGCTCTACAATATCTGCACCATTTAGTGCTACGAACACACAGTCAGCGATCCTTAACAAAATTGAGGAGCACAGAGAAAAGTCAAGTTTGCGCTTTTGAGGATTTTGAAGGGAAATGCCAGCCATCCCTCTTTTACATCACCCGATCTGTTCAGGTACAAAATATGGAAACTGGCAGGAGTCAGGAGTGGGTGAGGGGGCGGGCCAGATGGTTTTGGCATTACTGTGTGATAGTGATGCCACCTGGTGTATAAACATTGCCAGTACAGAAATCCTATTTTTCAAAATTCGGAATGGACGGCCCAGGTTGAGCTTTTAATTACATTGCCGGCGCGAGATGCTGTATCATTACTATCAGGAGGTACTTCAGTTGTCTATTCTACTGACCAACGATTAGCCTGGTTGGCAATTCAGCTTCAGTCCACTGCATAAGTGATGCAGTAGACTTTTTGTGTGAAACAATTGCCTCTTTTTTTTTTTTGCTCTTTGTTGTATTCTTTCTGTTGTATTTCTATGTACTCTATTCACATTGTTTACTTTTTATTCACTTAATTTATTTCCTAATAACAAAAAAAATCTGAGGTGTTACCAAAAGCTGTTTTGCAATTTGTACAAGTTGGTTTGAAAGTCTATAAATTCAATAAAATGGATGAAACTAAAAATGTTGCTGCCTCCCTTATTGCACTGATTTGCATAAACGTATGTCTCTGTATACTGTCAAGAAATGCTGGACATTTTCAAGTTACATTTTACACCCACTTTACACTTTTCTATTGGCATGAAGCAGAAAAGTCCCACACAAGGGTGACCTCTGGTAAAACGATTGAGCAATTATACTCATGTAAAATAATGTTGGGTGAAACGATGCCTGTCACTATACAGAAACAAACTAATGACAGAAATGACTGAAAACCAGGGGAATTTTATTTATTTTTGTGGCCCCATTTTGACCCAATGAGTCAATTCATACTAGTGGGCCTGTTCCCAGCTTCTCAGACGCCTCTTAGCCCAGTCCAAAGCTCTCTGCAGTGGGTCCTTATAGAACCAGCAGGTCGGCACCAGGAGGAAGCAGAACAAGCCCGGGTGGAAGTGAGGCAGGATCCAAACTATGATGATACACACCACTACCGTTAGGAGAACGAGGGTGTAGAAGAGGACTTGGTGTGAGTTGAACCCCTGCCTTGAGTTCTCCTGCCTGACATCAGCCTAGGAAGGGAATAAGGAGAGAGGCACAATTGGGATAAATGAGGTTATGTAGCAAAATAGTAATCATATAATGAATCTTATAATATCCAATAGCATGTCTGTCTGTCTCTCCTCACCTGCACACCCACTGAATTAGCTCTACCAGCAGTCAGGTCCTCGGAAATGTGAGAGACCCGAGGGCCGGGGAGTTTGTTTTTCTCCTTCTTCTGTTCAAAAGCTCTTTGAGGCCGTGAGGCTGTGGCCTCCATAGTGACAGTTAAAGTGAGCCTGCCCGAAGTGATAATGTTGGAATTAGAGCATCTCAACTGACTGTAAATATTCTAACATAGGCTAGTAGAAAATGTAAAGCGGCTTCACAGAAAATGATTGGTAACTAGAAATATATATTCCATCACACACAATCAGCCACCAGGCTTATAGGTGACTGAAACGGTAGCTTAAATACACTTTACCCTACAGTATTAGTTTTATATGTTTTCAGTCTGCATCACTTACCGCGTGGAGAAAACCGAGGGTGCAGATAACAGATACACAGTGCAAAAATCTCCTAAGACCACTGAGGATTTGTTTTGTTTTAAGACGCCATAATTACGTTATTGTGTTCTTGTACAAAGAAATCAAGTTTCAAGTTTATTTTCAATTTACATAAAAATGCATTGGAATTCTTGATCACGAGCCTCACGTCATTCAGGCAAAAAACACATGAGACAGCTAGGGTAAAAAGAACGAGGGCACATAAGAAGCAAGGTATAGCCTATAAAACATTGTCATCAAAGTGCAATAAAAGCACAGAGACATAAGAATCAAGATAAAAGCATGATAAAACATATAAAACATGCACCAGTAGGCTAACGTTACATGCATTGTCGGCAAAGTGCAATAGTCGCTGTAGCAAAGTGCAGTAGTGCTACACTACTCGCTTAAAAACCGGACAGCCTCAGGGTAAAAAAAAAAAATAACTCTTTATAAGCCTATAGATCTTGCCATTCAAGTGTTTTATTGAAAATAAAAATGTCTGTTTATGCTTAAATTAATTGGTCCGCCTGTTTTGTTGTAGCTGCACCTGTCTTGTGTAATGCATCTTCCCAAGCGAAAGGGGGCGACATCTGTGATTCACGTTAAACTGCTTTGTGGCGGTTATTGACTAGTCACGGTGCGCAGTATCAAATCTCTATATACCACGGATGGGTCTTTTGTACACGTTCATTGTATGTGGGACTGTTTGCAGATCTGTGATAAACAACTGCGCCCTGTTTTTAGCACAGCCTACAGAACCTATAGTGCAGGTTGTGTCCCGTCTTCTCCATCACATGCACCGCAAATAATTTATGAAGACTGGCTCAAGCGAATAGATGAACTGTGTTTAATGTTGTTAATGATATTTCCGTGGGTCCAGTTTGAATAGAGAATCAAGCGGCTTGTTTGTCCGTCGGGTGGAAAACCGATATAACTCCTGTCCTGCTGCCGGGCGGGTGTTGACAGTCTAAAGTTCATACCAGGCTCCGTCAATGCAGGTAGAGTTGATGTAACGTTGTTATTTATTTGTTTGTCTATGCATTGGCAAAACTGTAGTATTTATGACAAAGCATAGTGAGCGTACTGTGGACTGTAGTTGGTTGTTTGTTATTGCTGGCCTCTCTGAGCTGACAGTACTTCCGCATATAGGCTGCATTCATTCGGTCTCTCTCTCTCTCTCTCTCTCTCTCTCTCTCTCTCTCCTAGTAATAACACTTATATTATATCCCGTATTTCCTCAAACCCCTAGGCTGAGAGAAAATATAGTGGCCAAGTTTCAATGGCACTTTCTCCAACTGTCTGCTGTCTCAACAATGGACTGTGGATATCCTGAAGCACGAGCTGAAGAATGGCAAGGCTGAGGCGCAGATCTTGCATCACATTAATTGTTTTGGTGCTGCTCGTGCTCATCGTAACAGTTGTTTTGAAGTCGTTTGCGCCAGAGGATTCTCCGTTCGGCAGCCCCGTCGGTCTCGAGCTGTTCCCAGACAACAGAGGAGGTGGAAAGAATGACATTAAAGTTCAGAAAGACAACAAAGCTGACACTAAACCAGACCAGACCAACATGGACGACTCCGCTCAGGCAGAGAAGGATGCAAAACTGGAAGCGACACTGAGGAAGTTCTCTCCTCCCAACTACAACCTCCACGCCTTCTACTACACATGGTTTGGAAACCCGCAGTTTGATGGCAAGTACATTCACTGGGACCACCCGCAGCTGCCACACTGGGACCTCAAGGTGGCCCACGGGTATCCACAGGGGAGACACAGCCCGCCTGATGACATCGGGGCCAACTTCTACCCAGCTTTAGGGGCTTACAGTTCCAGGGATCCGTCCGTTATAGAGGCTCATATGCAGCAGCTGCGCACAGCAGCCATTGGTAAGGCAGAAATTAACCCAAACTTGACTCCAGGGCTGGGCGATAATTCAATATTATCGTTTATTATCGTCTTTCAGTGGAATCGTATCGTGACGACATGATGATATTGTGATATTGTGATATCGTGATACACAATTCAGTTGTAAATGTATGTTTATAAGCAAATTATACTCGCAAATTGAGACAAAATGAGGTATGGAATAATTAAGAAATATTTGAAAATGTCAGTTTTGTTTGACATCACACTTACCATGCAGTTCAATGCAATGAATATCAATTTGATTATCATGTGATTTTACATATGTAAGCCACATTGTGATATATATTTATATCTAAAAATAATCCTTATGATTATTGTGATATTAATTTCAACCATATCACCCAGCCTTACTTTATTCCAGCGTATTCGCCATTGCATATTAGTATTACCACAATACATTTACACTTGATATTTAGACCTGGTATTTATTTCCAAACAAGTATCTGAGTGTTCTCCTATTCATGTTTGAGGCTTTTAGTTTAACTGTATTTATTCTCAGGTGTCATTGCCGTTTCCTGGTACCCTCCTGATATGAAGGATGACAATGGAGAGCCAACAGATGACATTGTGCCTTTGCTGCTGGAGGTGGCACATAAATACCACATTAAGGTCCGTATGATGATGGCAGTGAGTCTGATAGCCATTTGTTTCATAATGATCAACTGACTAAATGCTCAAAGTATCCTATCATTAAAAAAAGATTCATGATATTCTGGAAACATGAATGTAAAGCAGAAGGTTTTGTCTTGCCACTGAGCAGTCTTTTCATTATCGTAATCAGACGTCTCGTTATGTTCCCATTGTTGATGTTTTAAGTACAGGTGGCTTTTCACATTGAACCATACAAAGGAAGAGATGAGACGACTATGTTCACTAATGTCAAGTACATCATTGAAAAGTGAGTAATGCAGTGTTTCATCAGTGTTTCATTTTCTTGTGTTGTCGCTCCAATATCAAGACAATCAATATAGTATCTGTGGAGCACAAAGGCATCAATCAGTCTTGAACAATCAACCCTATTGATTCAGATCAAAAGCAGTGATGATGATGCCTCTTTCAGCCTTTTTAATTCCCGTGACGTTATTAATTCCTTTCTTTGCTTGTTTATGTGATAACTGCTCTCCTCAGATACGGAGAGCACCCTGCCTTCTTCAAGTACAGGACAAACACTGGAAAGCTTCTTCCGTTGTTCTATGTGTACGACTCGTATCTGCTGAACTCGGAGCAGTGGGCCAAACTGCTAAAACACACAGAGAGCAGCAGCATCAGGGACACCCCGTACGATGCCATCTTCATCGCCCTGCTGGTTGAGGAGAAGCACAAAAGGGATATCGTGACTGCTGGTTTTGATGGTCTCTATACTTACTTTGCCACTAATGGGTTTTCCTATGGGTCCACTCATCGCAATTGGGAGTCTATTAAAGCTTTCTGCGAGGATAACAACCTGATGTTCATTCCCAGTGTGGGCCCAGGGTATATTGACACAAGTATTCGGCCCTGGAACTTCCAAAACACTCGAAACCGCATCAACGGGAAATACTATGAGACGTCGCTGAGTGCTGCCTTACAGGCTAGGCCTGATTTCATCTCTATAACATCTTTTAATGAATGGCATGAGGGGACTCAGATCGAAATGGCAGTTCCCAAAACAAGCCAGACTGTTTATCTAGACTACTTGCCCAACAGGCCAGCAGTCTATCTGGAGATAACTCGCAAATGGGCTGCAATATTTGGTGGTGAGCGCAGGAGATGGCAAGAGTGAACTGATAAAGGACCCTAGCAAACATTTACAGATGGGTGAAAACATTTTACATGAAACGTGAATAAAGCTGTAGTCGCAGAATGCACAAGAAAGTATGCAAATGATTGTATGGGAAAAGCCAAAGGAATTGCAAAGCCTAACACAAGTGAAGTACCACATTATTTTAATTCTGGCTGTGGTGATGTCTATCTTTTTTTTAATACTTGAATGAGCTATTAATTTAATTGATGTCCTACTACTTCTTGTTTACACAGCACGATGCATTTTTTGGATCATAACATAATGAGCAGGTTTTATCACTCTTATACATAATTAATTGTCAACATCAAGCCTAAACTGTGCATGGGCATGATTTGCCTTTATGTAATTTGTGAATCCATTAAGCCACAACAATCAATAAAGTGTATCCTGTATAAGGAAAGAAACAAGTAAACAAAACAATCTTCTTCCACTCAGCCTTCTTTCAAAAGCGGACTACAAACAGTCACAACATACATCTTGATATCTGAAAGGCATCAGCCAGCCGAGCGTCTTCAGATGAATCATTCAGCCTAAACATCATCACAGTGATGCACACAGCGCAGTGATGATGGAGAGCAGGCAGCATTTACACTCAGATTACCCACCTTTTTATTTGTGGAATAGCTCACCTACCCTTTTCTGTCCCGCCACCAAGGCACATACCATGTTGTCATGGTGACGTCTGTCTCTCTGTGTATAGACACATTGTTGTAAACACAGTAACTCAAGAACACATGATAGAAACTTCATACTTACACCACAGGTTCCCCCTATAGAGCAGATGATCTGATTACATTTGCGAGCACCTTGCTGCATAAATTTGCATATGAATGATTTTCTCGAAACTACTATAAGGTGCAGAGTTCATAATATCTCCCATGTGTTATGTGAAGACAAGTATGTTAATAGAAATATTTGCTCATCAGTGCCTTCATTTGTTTAATTAGTGGACTGATTAGCATAACTGGTTATATTTAATATATCATGGTGATTTTGGTGGGATATCAGGCAGCTCAAACGCCTCTTGTTATTTGTGGAATAGCTTGCCCACCTCTGGGATAAATCTTTTCCATGAAATTCATAGCAGCCTATACACATGACTGACATACGTTACAAGAAAACACGGTATTTTCAGAGGAGAAATCATAAATTATCTGGAAGTAATTGATTTTTGTTTTATACTGGTGGTTGTGATGCCTTACAGTCATCACCAGCTGGAGGTCATAGTTCACCCACCTTTTGATTTACCACTACATCACCAAGGCACCAGCTGTCTAAAAACCTGCCTACTGATGATATATTTGGACAAACCCAGTCGTTAGGCCAAGTGAAGGAAACAAAAAACCTTTGACACCTGCTTTCTCAACACAGAGATGATTCCCCTCATTGTTTTTCGTCTTTATTTAGATGGGAACCTGCACTTGATGATTAAAGTCTAATGTTAGATCATTAATGCATTAAAGCTGAATCTCAGCATCCCACACACTGACGCTCCACTACAGCCTGCAGCTGCATTGACGGTAAACAGAGCAAGGTAGCGCATGGGCAGCCAGTAGGGAATTATTCCACATCGCATCACATCCCTGAGCATACATGGCGTCCTCACACACCAAACGATGAATTTAGTCTGCAGGGTGAGAGGGTAGCCGCCAATTTTGCAGCCATTATTCTTTGCGTCGGTGTGCAGCAGGGAAGATTAAGCCCACATTGCTACAGTAGGTATCATTTTCGGGATCAGGACGATGGATGTGGGTTCATCCGGATCTATTTCTGCAAATACGGCGGACCGGCGCAAATATTTATTCCATACACATCCTTCATATGTTCTGTACGTTGCAAGGTGTCTTTGAAAGGGGTAAGGACCTCAGGAGGAAATGAGAAGAAAGGTCTATTTTGATTCACGCCTGTCGAGATGGTGAGTGAAATGCATGGTTATTTTCCCCTGCACCCCATGGCAGAGCGGTGGTACCTGCTTTTCAAGGCAAATCCTCGCACGCTAATTAGAAATGATCTCTACAGGGGAAAAATGTTACAATGAATTCACTGACCTGTGTTTTTTCATTTTCTTTGGGCTATTCATTTTTTTGCATAATAGAGATTTCACTGTACAGTTTTTTCCTTTGGGCATCATAAAGGTTTTTTTCCCCCCATCGTTTATTTATTACCATTTTATTTTTTTTCAAATCGTGGATAACAGTCCTGACTGTGTTTTCATCGCAAAGACATTTTTCAGCACTGTCCACTCGGCTATTATTGATATTGTGCGCGTTTTTGGTGCGCAAAAGGCTGTTGTGTTAGGGAACACAGTCACTGTGCCCGTGCATCTCCAGTATTCTCATCAACTTCAATGCAGCACCTATCACGCCGAATGACAACCATTTTAAATAGTGCCTTGGCTAGCATCACGTTTTAAAATGACCTTCAGTGCTGAGTGGCTGAAAATTCACTCTCACCTTGGACGGGTTGCCCTTTTATAAGCCCTGCCTGCATGGCCTTCCTGGCAGAATACAGATAAACCACAGTGGAAATGTGAAATTATCTAATTTTATCTTAGCCTAGACACAAACGAGCGGTTTCCAGTCTGGCATTTGCTCCATACCTATTATTAAAACCACGTCAAGCACCACGCATCTCTGTGACTGATGCTACCAAAATCTGTGGTTGCGTTTTTTTTCCCCAGTCATTTCAAACGTAGCCCCGCTGCAGACTACTCACCCATGCGGTGCTCTTTCCGTGTCCCAAATACATCACAATGCATTTGACAAAAACCCTGGTTATGTTATTTCAACATCTGAATGAATGCTTGTACACGTGTCTCATTCTGGTCTCATTTAGGCCTACTGGTAGATACAATTCAGAGATGATTATAAGGGAAAGAGATAGAAGAAGAGCAGTGAACCACACTACACCCTCATATGATATGCTCTGACCTCAGCATGATCACCATGGAGACACTATAGCTTTACCATATGCTGCATATTTCATAAGTATGACTTTGATCTCTGCACTACAATGCAGCCTTTCTACATCTAAATTTCGTATTCTCCATCACACCAATTGCATATGAAGGTATATGCATGGGCCGCATCTTCTGTAAAGCAAGGAGCTTATCACTGCTTATCACTGCTGCTAACAGAAAGTGTGTTTCAGCGGTGTAAGAGGATTTGCCTACATGAAAATGTATTGATACCGTAAGCCTTTAAAAGGAGTTAGATTCATCTGGCACTGGCTCATGTGGCTTATGAACACAGATCTCTGCACCTAAGTCACAGCTGTTTGCATGGACAGAGAAGATGAAACGGGGCTGTCAGACATAAGGCCAATTGTTCTCTATAAGTCATGGCATATTGGACAGATGGCGTAAGGAGAATCAGCGGTCGAGATGGTGTTATTGATTTAAAGCTGTTTCGGTGATATATGGAATGACAAACGGCCTCTCGAGGTCTATCTCTCCACTTGGCATCTCGGTCTGCTTGTATGGCCTCTTTATGCAACATGCAGGTGTGTTTGAGCCCAAGAGAGCCGGAGAATCAGGGGGCCATTCTGCTCTCTTCAGCCTTAAGATGGCAGCATTCTCTTACTATATGTGTGTGTCAAAAAATAATAGTAACTGACATCTTACATCCATGCTTAACTGGCAATTTTGGGATAATTTTTGTGTCTTTATTGTACATCTCAGCTAAAGATTTCCTTCTGGAGATATATATTAAAGCGATACACTTTATCAGAGTATTGAATGAGGTTTTTCTCCACATCACCTGTAATATCTATACACAAGCGCTGCATTTGTGTCCTGTGGACTTAGTTGTATGATGGTGATGGTTTGCCAAATTTTCCCACTTTCTACCGTAATTGATTCTCTTTCTCTCTCTCTTCTAATGTAAAGGAGGCATCATTGAGAAGAGCCATATGTTCAAGATCAGACACACTTCATTAGACGATTAAGGATCCTTACTGTTCTGCTTAAGAGCAAAGTGGCATCTCTCATAAGAGCTGTGACCTGCAATGTTTTTCTATGAACGCTGAATCACTGAGAAGAGTGATCCCACTGTCGACCCAATGTAGGACCGGCTCCCTCCGAATCCCACAACCTCTACTCTTGCTTGGATTTCAGCACGCAGTCAAATCCACCAGGTCTGTATTATTATTATTATGTGCACGAGGATGAGAGCATATTTTTTCCTTTATTAGTATCAATCCAGTGAAAGTGGTGGGTGCCTTTTTCACAGCAGTGTATGAATTCCTAGATTATAACAAGAGCAGAGCACATCATGTTCATAATGCAGAGGATCCACTGCACACAAGCACAAACTATATTTACTCACAGTGCGAAATACGGTCTGACTCCATGATCCGGTGTAATAAAAAAAATGAAACACACGGTGCTAATGTGTGAGACCATGATGTGATTTGGTAATTATTCTGCATGTCATCTCCTGTAGATCTGATCTCACTCCTGATTTGATTCTCTTTCATCATTTGCAGGACAGAGTATGCCATCTGCACCTTTCCACAGAATTCTACGACCCCTTCTGCTCGGCACTTTTATACTGGGATGCTTTGTGACTCTGTTTTTGATGTATTTTAAACCATCCACCAGCTGGCTATCAGGTCCTGTAGAGTCAACAGCGTCCACAGACCGGGTCAAGAACCTCTTCTCCTCCAAGAGCGATAAAAACCTGACCACTGTGCTGGTCTGGCTCTGGCCCTTCGGACAAACCTATGACCTGAGCGTGTGCAGCTCTCTCTTCAACATCGAGGGCTGCTTCATCACAGCGGACAGGAACCTCTACAACAAGTCCGATGGGGTCGTCATCCACCACAGAGACATCTGCACCGACCTGTCCAACCTGCCCCCGCTCCAGCGCCCGTCCTTCCAGAAGTGGATATGGATGAACTTGGAGTCGCCGTCCCACTCCTCCCAGCTCCCCGGCATCGAGAACATGTTCAATCTGACTCTCAATTACCGTCAGGATGCTGACATTGAAGTGCCTTATGGGTCCATCGTAGCAGCGGAGGGCGAGGAGGACTTTGTTCCGCCCAGCAAAAGCAAGCTGATCTGTTGGATCGTGAGCAACTGGAACCCGGACCACGTGCGGGTGAAATACTACAATGAGCTGTACAAACACATTGAGGTTCACGCGTACGGACAAGCCTTCGGGGAGTACATCTCTGACCAAGACTACTTCCCCACCATCGCCAGCTGCAAGTTCTACCTGGCGTTTGAGAACTCCATTCACAAGGACTACATTACTGAAAAACTGTATAACCCGCTCTCTGTGGGGACAGTGCCAGTGGTTCTTGGCCCAAACAGGCAGAACTACGAGAACTTTGTCCAGGGAGACGCATTCATCCACGTGGACGACTTCACCTCGCCGAAGGAGCTGGCCGACTACCTGCTGCTCTTGGACAAAAACGAGGAATTGTACCTCAGGTACTTTGAGTGGCGGCGGCACTTTAAAGTCAAGAAGGCCTATTTCTGGGCAGAGCACACATGCCTGGCTTGTGATTACCTGCGTAGGCACAAGGAGTACAAGGCGTTCAATAACCTTGACAAATGGTACTGGGGTGGATAGTGCTTTGAAGGGCTATGCAGTGCTTGTTTTGTTGTTGAAGGCAGTGCTTTAAGATTTTTGTCCTTCATTCAACGTGAAGGTTCGTCACTGTTCTGTACAGTGCTCCTGAATGATGTTTTTCTATTGGTTCAGTGGCCCAAATGAGACATCCATTTTGTCTTTTTTGTTTTTTTGCAAGCCAGTTTTCCTAAGCCTTACTTTGCCTTTTGCTTATTGTTATTCATTTATGATTTGTATTTATTTTTTATCAACTCCAAATGCACTACATTTTTGTTACGTCATTTCAAATCATGTTTTGCACTTCATCTCTAACATGACCACATTTGCTGCTATTTATTACTTTTTTTTTCTATTATTAGTATGCATGCTTGACTGGATGTATGTACCTGTACAGCAGGTGACATTCATAATGCATCTTTTTTTTTCTTCTAAACATCACACATTTATGTCATTTTTCTGAAGTGGACACACAGTGGACATTAAAACAGTGTTGGTTGAAGAAGAGAATGACATAATAATTGTTTCAATGAAAATATTTATGTAATATTTATTCAAGTGAGGCATTATATGATAAAAACAATCTCATCTGTGATAGTGATGCAGTCACCTATGCAGTGTTTACTGAACTCAAATGTGAAAGTAGTTCAATTGTGTCATCTACTATAAAATGTACATATTGTGTATTTTTGGAATTATCAAGTTGTCTTTTTTTTCCCATATTTTTTGTAAGTTTGAATTTGCACTGCAAATCCAACTGTTACTTATCTTTACATATGTACAGTAAGACGGACAGGCATCATATTATCTGGTTGTAGAAGGCGCAGGGTAAACACTATTCTAGAAGTCTCCGACTCCAGATGTGACTCTGCTTTGTGAGAGAAAGGTTATGGTTTTAGTCATGTTGGGCATTATTACATGTAATGTGTTGCAGTTCAGTTGGATTCCATGTGGATGATGAAAGTACAGTGCAGTACCAATGTTCTGCAATATGAAACTCCCCCACACCTCATTATGTTGTACTCTGATTCGATCTATAAAAGTCTCATAGGTTCTATAATGAATACAGCGATGATAAGAGCACAAGTCGAACATACATGATAACGAATCCTTTGATTATAGGGATTTCTGTGTGTACTGTACTCCCATCCCACGATACAATCTTAAATATTTATATTCATATTTTCAACCATTTCAAGCAAATGTTATCATATGGGTGAAATGAGTGTGAACTGAGAAGAAATAAGACAGGCTGAGATCTGCCCACATATTTGAGAACTGTTAAGAAAATGTGTAAGATGTGAAAATTGGCATTAACGATTATTATGAGATTATCCATATTTCAGTCCTTGAATCATCACACCGCAGTGTTGTTTGGGGAGGTACAGGCTGTATGTGAAAGATATATTCATGGGTTTTTGTTTACGTTCTGGATTTATGTTTATAGTTGTGTGGCTTCTCAGCCAACCTACACCACGCAAGATCACACTGTAAAAGGATTGTTCATCGTATGCAGATATCACATCACCTTTAATGTTGTTAGAACAGCTTATCCACTGAACAATGCATCTTAACAGCACTCAGCAGCTATTGACACGATGGTTGAATCTTACAGCAAGTACTGTGCAAAACCATGTCAACATTTTATGCAAGATGAGCCAGTGGCTCCTTGGTCAAAGTACTCAAACATTTTTCAGGTTATTATCATTTTGATATTTCTTCACTGTCAAAGGGACCACTGATGTAAATTAGGATGAATTCAATTATTTTTCTTATGGAATATGGCTATGGTTCCAACAACCATAATGAATCCTGTATATAAGACTTCATCATCTGAAACAAACTAGCCCACTAACATGGATCATTCCTGTGTGTATCATCAGATTGAGGGAACTCCCTGAGCGTTCGCATCTATGGGACAAAAAACAATGTGTTGTATATATTTTTAATGTTAAAATCTCTTTCTAACATGCAAGTGTTGTCAGGCAGTGAATGTGATTTCACTGTACCTTTGTTGAGTAATGTTGGTGCTTCAAAAGGCTGTGAATGAAGGCGATAGAAGAGAGACACTTTAACAGGAGAGCCACTGTCGAAGACAATGGTTTCAGTGTTGTGAGGTGGACGTTTTCCTCAAGTGAGGCAATTTTACGCAGAAGAATACAGACAGTTTTTTGGATTAGGCGGTAATCCTGTTGGCATGACCTAATTGCAGAAGTCTTGCCGAAATGCAGCAGAGATATAGCACTTTTATTCATGTGGAAATGTGTGACTCACTGTGCTGGTGGCTGTCTCAGATGGAGCTATTGTGAGTTCATAAACTGTCATCCAAGACCTAGGCTGTCCCAGAGAATAACTATGAAACTGCCAGCTACGGTTTCATATTGTACAGTCCAATCTCATGTATGAAAAACAAAGGTTTCCTGTTCAATGTGGTTGGTGACTTTAAGGAACAAAAGATTTGTTTTCGTGTTGTCTAAACTCTCTTTCTCTCTCATTCTCTCTCTCTCTCTCTCTCTCTCTCTTTCTCTCTCTGTCTTCTTTTTTTTGCACAAAAACAAACATGACAAGCTCTCACTCCTCTGTCCCTCTGTCTGTGAGTGTGTTACAGTAACAGAGAGTGAATCAGGATGTCTCTGGATACTGTTTGACCTGGCACTAACATTTGCTAGTGTCCTTAAAAAACACTGTACCGAGTGGATTGAAATCTTCATGTGTGGTTGAACATGAAAATTTCTCAAGCAATGCTCATTTTCTGCCAGTTCACTGAACCAGTCGATGAATCAATCAGTACAAGTTTTTTGCCAAATCATTGTATTTTGCCAAATGTTGTGTTTAACTGTAGATGTCTGATAGTGTCAAAGAAAATAAAGATATGGACAAATGAGCAAATATGATTGAAGCACACAACATTCTTTCATAATGTAAAGCGATGTCTGTTAATTTGATTCATTTCACATCCTTATTGATTTCTGCCAACATGATAACAATAAAAAACAGACTTAATTTCTCATTAGCTTCAAATTTGGAAACATTTCCAATATTTTACAGGGATCTTAAAGCCTGGGATGTTCAGGTTACACATAGTGCATTGGTCCTGACAGATTTTAGCTAATGTCACCTATTATAGTGTTCTGACATCTATAGCAGATGTAATTTCCCCTCTTGTTGCCCACTCTGTTCTACAGTGCCATGTAATGCAGAGAGAGGTATAAATAGGGGTCCAAAAGCCCTGATAAGTGATTGATGAGAGCGAGGAGAGTGTGTTGTGGTTGGTTACGCCTCGATCCTCTAGCTGTTGTTAGTTACACCATATCCTCACTAGCACTCTGGTATTTGCAGCCATCTCCTTCACCGCACAGAGTTGACACAGGTCAGGCCAGTGCCGGAGTGTGTGATAAGTGTGTGTCGCCGGGAACAGCGGTGTAAATAATCCATCGATGTCAGTTGGGGATTAATGTGAAAGTTCAGGCGACGTGCTCAAAACTCGGAGGAGGAGTTCACTGTCCTCAGCTATAGATTTGATATTTGCCTGGTTAAATAATGCAATGAATGAATTCTGTTGCTTAATTCACTACACGAATATCACTCTAGGTTCCTTGGACACATTTATTGACTATAACTGTTTTTTACCTTATTGTATCTACACATAATTCACAGAGAACACTAAATGTGAGCAGCAGCACTGTAATTTTCTCAACATAGATTGTGCAAATATTTCATAAAACATCCTCTCTCCATTTAAATTCTGCCCCCCCGACCCTGGCAGACAATACATCAGAGAATGAGCCATCATCCAGATGAAATTCCTACCATACCGGCCGCTGCTGGAGCACGATGGGGGCCGTTGCTTTTGGGATGCATCCGAGAATCTGGAATCTTTTCACAGTGAACTTCAGCTTGTTTACTTGTGCTGCAATATCTGTGTAACGGGAAGTGTTTTAGCACAAGGCACTGGAGAGTGAAGCTATTATTCCTGGGAAAGTATCTGCGCTGTCGCCACAGCTGAGGCTCAAAGCTAGAGAAAAAGGCATTGTTGGAAAAGGCACTCAGGCTCTTCTTTGGGTTGTGAAACTGTCTGAGGCTCACCAAAGATTGTGCTTTCTTCTACCAGGTGGGTTTGCATTTCCATATCTTCTTTTCAAATGTTGTCTAGGTTTTGCAGGCTGTGAATAATTGATTCTAATAGGAATACATTTCTGATTAAGATTAGATTTGGAATATGCTGCTGATGGCAAATCTGCGCTCCCACACGCTGCTGTCATCAAAAGGTGATCACCAGCTTTGTCTACACTCGGCTCATCCGAATACCACAAAATCTGTTAAAGGAGGAGAGTGTGAGGAATTGATGCGAGCATTTTAATGGGTTCTGCATTCCAAGGAGTAGACAACTTTCTCTCCTCTTTAGCAGTGGAGATCATATGTCTGGCTCTCTGACAGGTCTCATCACCCACTCATACCATGACTCACTTGGTGAGAATTGGGGGTTGTGGGTGGGGGTGGCAGCATTACCCAGGCACTCAGTTCCTCCCTGAAGGGGTGTAAGGTTTTGCGAGATCATAGACTTAGTGATTGTACCTCCTTGTCCCCCGGCAACCCCCTATGTGGCTATCCTGTTCTGTCTGAACGCTTTGCTGAAAGCAAGCTCTCCATATTGGAGAAGAGTTTAGAGGCCTGCTCAAAGGGACAGGTCTGTGTGAGTCCTCTCATTAACTACTAGAGCAGCCCCTCGTCTCAACCTAATGGATCCCACTTATCCTGTCATCACCATGCCAACCAGCTGTCAACTCTGGTGCGGCGAGGCCTTTGTGCTTCAGAGGGAAGCGACTGTGTAGCGTTGATCCTTCTCAGTCTACAACGAGTCGCCACCTCAAAGGAGCCACCAAAGTAAATGTATCTGTTCTTCTCTGAGATCATTTGATTAAAGAAAAAAAACAGCCACTGACACCTTGTTGTAAAGAATGAATGCATTAAGATAAGAGGACACCCGAGTCCAGGTCAGATAAAGGCCTATTTATTGGGGCTAGGCGGGCGGCATACGAAATCTGTTGGCAGCTGCCCACTAGTTGACTTCAGGGGATTAAGCAGGCAAAGGAATATGCAAGATCAGCAAGCTTTTTGCTCTGCAGAGCTGGCACAGTCTGGTGCCCATCTAGAAGTTCATAATCTAAGAGACAAAGACCGCCAGTGGCCCTGCTATCTATCAGATACTGTACACGTTAGACTAGAGAGGTTATTGTAAATTCACAAACACACACGCACAAATGCATACACACACAGATTAATACTCAAAAATATATAATTACAATAATCCCTGCTTTAAAATCCAGTGAATAACATTGCCAGTAGCAACACGCTATCCTTGAATATTAACATACAAGTTGTTTTTCATGACTTTCATATTGTGTCTTTTTGTTTGCTGGTGAATATAGGTCACCTCCACATTGGCTTGGTGTCACATGATAGACATTCAGTGCAGCACCCACCATTGCAACAAAGATCAGAAGCTTTTGAGAGGCAATGACTATAATTTTCCCATGCAATTGGGTCCGGGTTTATTTCAGGTCTGGCTTTTTGATTTGCAGCTGCTGATCTGGACACCGACAGTGACCGATACAATGTTGCTGTAACTTAATCCAGTGCGGTGGATAACTCTGTGTAATCCAATGGATCCACCTACTTACCGAGAAGTAAATAGCACCTCAAGGATAGCATGGTTTCACATCAAAATTGTTTTCCAAAACTTTTCCTGCACCTAAATTCCTGACCTGATATGGTTATTTTGAGCCAAAAGCCTTACATAACGCGCAGCAATGGGTTCACATGAAAGCAGTTTGCAGTTCAAAAATAACACAGCCTTGCATTATCCCTCAGAGGTTTGTAGATGCCACCTCCATACACAGAACAGACCCGAGATCCAACATTATGAGCCAATACAGAGGTGGAGATTAACTTGAAATAATTACATTGTAATTATAAGAGTGTAGTTTCTTTACATGTAAGAGAACTGAACTGGATCCAGAGAAAAAAACAGTAGGGAAATGAGTCTATCTAGCCAGAGTTGCATTCCTTTCAGCCTCATCCCAGTCCCTGACCTTCCTGTGTGTGTGTATGGAGGATTAGGCCTCTGTGGTGGGCTGGTGGTCCTCCCAGGCTATTTTTATAAAGATGTCCGCCTCCTGATCCTTTTGAAAAGCGATACGACCACATGCTCCAAGATTCAAATGTAATTAGTTGGCAGTCAGTCAAACATGATCAAGAACTGGGATTTTTAACCAGGTGGTACATTTGGGCTGTGCTGGTTTGTGCTGTGTGGGCCTGTACTGTCTCAAATATGCATTTTTGACAACTACTACTGTATATTAATTTACTTTCCTTGGTTTAGTTGATTGAGCCAAACATTAACAAACAAACAAACAAAACAAAAAAACACTTTTTAATGTAATACTCAAGGCACAGCACCCTAGCTAGTGAGATGTCTTCCCATTTGGAGAGCCAGAGCCCATTAAACACAACAACATAAACAGAGAATGTGATTTTTAATCAAGATGGAAGAGTATTACTATCAACAAAATAGTCAGACTCAAACTGTCATCGCCACCCCCCACCCCCATATCTAAGAATTTGCCATGGGTGGATTGAACATCCACAGCTTCCCCCATCTGAAGTGCTGCCAATACACTCTCAATAGCCACTGAGTGGTCCTGGCAATATAGTTCAGTACCTGGCAACCACAAAGCTATTGGCGCCTTCCTCCCGTAAACCATCTGCAACTGCTTGCATGGTGCAGGCATGGACCAGGGCCACAAGTGTCACGACAGCCAAATGGCTATCTATCTACTGTACTGTGGTACCAATGGCCAAACTGGATATTAGTGTGTAAATGATGACAGATGTAACAGTTTTAGGATCAAAAGTATTCTTTTGCTGATGTGGATTTCTGTGAAATTGATGGAAAGCAAAGATTTGGGCTTGATGTCATAGCATGAATTACATAGTTTCATCTCTCCCACCAGCAGCATTTGAATATCTTCCATTCACACGTTTTTCCTCAATTCAGACTCAGAGTTTATGTAAATATATCAAGATTTTTAAATGGATTAAAAAACATGCTCTTTCTACAGTGTCAGTGTATGGTGCATACATTCCTTTGTTCATAAACATGCATTTTTCATCGCTTTTCTGCATTTCTCTGATAAAGCAACAATGATTAAATCAATTCACGGGCTTGGTGCTGTGTGCACCACCAGCTCCCTTAAAAGGTGCAGAATGGTGCAGTGGAGCATGTCCATTCTCCCCAGAGATTACTGCTAATAAGAGGGCCAGTATTTATAGATGAGCCCCCCCAGTGTATACCCCTAATCCTGCCTTACCCCTTTTCATCCCTGCCCCATCCCTGTGCCTGGACCGCTCTCTGCAGCCCCCAGCTCAGCCTCATCCTCGCCCCAGATCAACTGAGGTAGAGACTTCTTAGTTTCTTTAATAGAACTTTGCTTTTTTTTCACATGCTTTTGAAAGGAGGGGAAAAATGCTTGGCCTCTTGGTTGATGAGAAGGGGATGAGATTGCTTGGACTCTGATTGCAGGAAAGAGGGCCTATTACAGGACTTTTTTTTTCCATTTCTCCTATTCTTCTTCATTGTGCAATTTTCCTCCTCCTCCTCCTCCTCTCTTTGACCTGCAGCTAAGAAAAGCGAGCGACGATGTCCACCAGCGAGCGTTTCGACTGCCATTACTGCAAAGACTCCCTCCTGGGGAAGAAGTACATAATGAAAGAGGACACGCAGTACTGCACTAAGTGCTATGAGAACCTGTTCGCTAACTGCTGTGAGGGCTGCTCTTTACCAATTGGCTGTAACTGCAAGGTAAGGGAGTGCCAGTGCTGACCTGAGAATAACGGTTTTGACGTCAGCAATGTATGAAAGAAGACACAAGATAAGTGCTAAAATACCTTAAAGTACCGGTTACAGCTTTATGTCTATGATGGCCTAAAGTGCTCATGCCCTAAAACAGGCGAGAAACATTTTAAACCACCTTTTTCTTTAAGGTTAATGTAGACCTTACCACGCACCAACCCATTACCCCCACTGGAATTACTTATCCTGCCATGTTCCTAACCATGCCAGCTTTAAATCAAACCTTTCGCCTTACATCCGCTGACAAGTGCAGTAAATAATGTCTTCAACATTGATAGGACCTGTCCTATAAGGATCGCCACTGGCATGAGCAATGCTTCAAGTGTGCCAAGTGCAGCCGCTCTCTGGTGGAAAAGGCCTTTGCTGCCAAGGATGAGCTGCTGCTCTGCACAGAGTGCTACTCCCATGAGCACTCCTCCAAGTGTACCACCTGCAAGAAAACCGTCATGCCAGGTACGGTTGGCATGACGACGGCGATGACGACAATGATGATGATGATGACAGTAATGATTATGCCCAACTGCTCCAGCAGTCAAAATAAACAAAAAATGATATGATATTATGGCGATGATTATCACATGTGCAGAAAAGAAGCTTAACACTTAACACCAGACATGAAATGCAATTTTTCTCTTCCCTATCTTTCGAGGTGGCCTCATATCAGCTCTTTATTCATAGCAATGCTTCAATTACTTCAGCATTGGCCCACGCTAGATTATGAGGATTGCGTTGTCCTCCCCTACAGATAGAGGTGGTCTATTTTGGGCAGGAATGTGTTTCTGTCATAGAGGTACCATATGCTGACTAAGCTGCTCCTCATCCCCTGTGCCAGGTTCCCGCAAAATGGAATACAAGGGGAACAGCTGGCATGAGACCTGCTTCCTGTGCCACCGCTGCCAGCAGCCAATAGGAACCAAGTCCTTCATCCCCAAAGACACCGGCTACTTCTGTGTGCCCTGCTTTGAGAAGCAGTTTGCCTACCAGTGCTGTGCTTGTAAGAAGGTAAGGTTACAGCTAAATGTTTTATACTTATTGACTGCTGCAATAAATCTACCTGACTCTGTGACATTTTTATGTTACTCACACTGTTGCTGAATAGTAAGAAGATGAATAGCAAGAGGAGTGTCAGCGTGTGCCAGTTTGTGGTTGTGTGTGTGTTTTTTTTTACTCTAGCCTGTGTTTGTGTTGCCTCTAGGCCATCACAACAGGTGGAGTGACCTACCAAGACAAGCCCTGGCACCGTGACTGCTTCCTGTGCATCGGCTGTAAGAAGCAGCTGTCAGGTCAACGCTTCACCTCCAGAGAGAACTACCCCTACTGCCTCGAATGCTTCAGCAACCTGTATGCAAAGAAGTGTGTGGGCTGCACCAAGCCCATCACCAGTGAGTCACAGGCTGCGCTAATGTTTTCATTCATTTTGACTCCTCTCATGCTTGGATCAGCTTGGATTTGGAGCCTCTATTTTCATGTGTGGGAACTGTCGGGCCATACGAGGTGAAGATCCTCAATTAACCTGCCTCTTCTGTGTGTGTGTGTGTGTGTCTGTGTGGATCTCTATTTGATGCGTACAGGTCTGGCCGGGGCCAAGTACATCTCTTTTGAGGAGCGCCAGTGGCACAGCGAGTGTTTTACCTGCACCCAGTGCTCCGTGTCTCTGGTGGGACGCGGCTTCCTCACCCAGCGTGACAACATCTTGTGCACCGACTGCGGCCGGGAGAAGTGACCTTTCCACCAGGGGTCACAGCCTTATACGATAACAACAGAGCTCAAATTCTAATGATATACAGTAGATACTGAGGATGCATGAATATTTCTTCTTGCTCTTAAATTAGGCACATCAGCAGGCTGGCTGATGCATATACAAATTCTGAATGGTGTTGGTCTTGTGAATGATTAACACACACACACACACACACACACACAGAGAGAGACACACGCACACAGAGACACACACACACCACCACACAAACTGTGGTGGTTAAACATTATGTATCTTTAAATTATGCAGGAAGCCATATGTGCCAGTGTCAATAAATGTTCCGTATGAACGAGAAATCCATGGTGTCAAAACACTTTATGTGGATTTTTACAACATGATTTTTTTTTTTTCTCACACACTTTAACTTGTAACAAGGACAAAATGATGTTGAAAACTAATGCTTCCCTCTGATGCAGGTCTGAATTTCAATTCCTCTTATCTGTAACTATGATATAGATAAAGTTGTTTCCACTGTATTCATATATGAGAGTACATCCGTTGCACTTAAGATAAGGAATCTGTTCAGAGGATGCATAGAATTTAAATGGTGTACGATTGATGTATGCTTCACTCTCAGAATATCATTATATGCTATACGGACTGTTTCTGTGATACTTTGCTTCCATAATAAACTATGGGTATCATGCTGAACTGGGTTTGAATAGTGCAATATTGGAGGCCTGCTCTTGCTGGTTCTGAAATGTCTTTAGTGAAGAAATTTTGCTCCAATGATGCCATCCAGAGGAGAAGTCTATACATGTCGGTTTATATGAATTCCTTAGCAGGGACAGTAGACACGAAGTTCAGTGTAACAAGTACAGGCATAATGGTACGTTTGAAATGCTGATCTTCTTTCTCACTTCCTTTTTTATGGCCGTACTGTCCCTTCTCAGTTACCATTTAGACAATGATTACTGTAAAACCTCTGTCCTCTGGCGTGTGTGTCGCTTCTTGACCTCTTCACTCCCAGCTGGTTCATATTGTAAACAAAGGGAGGATGACCATATATGGTTTGGTCAACAGATCACTTGTTCTTCTACTTGTAAATTATCCACTGACCAAAGCCTCCACTTTGGTCCATGCAGAAGCCAAGAACACAAGTCACCGTGACCTCTGCGGGCACCTCGAAATATCCTCCTTCACCATACCCATTGTTATGATACTTGTAAAACAGTTTCTTTGGTCAAACTGTTGGATGAATTGTGTAATTGTCCTCGCATGCCAGGATGAGTGGCGCAAAATGCTGACACAGACTTCCTGTCAGGACATAGTCACATGGGGAGATGAAACTACCTCACACAGACAAACTAGTGGAGCAAAACACTCAAGCAGGAGAAGTGAGCAGCACAGAGGTAGGGACTTCTTTTGAATTAGAACACATTTCAAGGAGATGACATTTTCTTTATGAGCTCTATAGCTTTGCTTTTGGCAGATACCTATTGTAAGGGCTTTTTACAGTGGCAATATTCATGAACTATATCTCTGTTCCTCATTACTGGTGAGCCATTATTTGAATAACATTGGACTTGAGCTCTTTTGCCCTCTTTCACTTTCTAGAATTAAAAGTCAGCATCCATACATATCCGCAATGACTTTGACAGCTTTCACAAAAGTACACGTCTATGAAAAGCAAGTTGCCCCAAAAGAAAAGGACAAATCTAGCATCCAATGCCTTGAGTGCTATGACCGGAATGTGTATATAGGGACTAAAGATTCAGTGGTGCAGCACTTCATCCTTCCCAGTAGCACAAATGGAGATGTGAACCCTGGTCAGAGCAAAACCAGGGAAGGTAGGGTGAGAAAACTAGGCTCAAGCAGTCCAGTAACCCAAATGAGGGCAGTCCCAGTGTTCAACCACCTGCTGGTACTGTGGGACCGGTGCGTCAGCGCCCTCAACATGTTCTCCTTAGAGCCCATTCCCACTCTGAAGAAGATCCAGCATGTATCTTTGTTTGAGGTATGCAAATCACCGTTCACGGCCCAGTCCCAGTCAACGTGTGTGGAGATGGTGACTTCCTCCAGCCGGAGGAAAGTGGTGCGGATCCACATGGTTGGGGTGGACAGGTGGGAGGTTGTAAAGGAAGTCCCTCTGCCCCAGGACCCGGTGGCCCTGGCAGTAGATGGCGCCTGTCTCTGTGTAGCTACCAGTGACAGATACCTCCTCTATGATAACAAGACTGGGAGCAGCGTGGAGCTCTTCCCTCACAATCACAGCAGGCAGCATGTCATCGTTACCTCGGCGGGAAGAGGGGAATTCCTGTTGAATGGGCCTGGATCCTTGGGTAAGAGCTGTCTCAGTGTTTATGGTACATGTGGTTCTATGGGACATCCCCTACAGAGCAGGGTTGGGGCCATTCATGAATTGAACTGAGAATGCATGGAATTGGAATGTCAGGAAACAGAATTGAATTCCATTAAATTCCATGAAATTCCACTTCTAACCCTAAGAGAGTTTTGTCTTGACTTGCTAAACATTATAAATCAAACGTTATGAATCAAATAAAAGACAGTTAAACAAATCAAATACATTCAATAATACAATGTAATACAATGTATTACAATTACATGTTATGCATTTTCATTTGCTGTTGTTGATATTCAGTAATCTCAGATATGTGGTACGAAATAACAAAAAAAACATGGAATTTCGCAGAATCTCATTGAATTAAATTCAAGTTCCTGAAATTCCAATTCAATTCCAATTTCCATTTTTTTTTTTTTTTTTTTTTTCCAATTCTAATTCCAATTCCAGTTCCTCAGTTGAGGAGTTCATTCATTCATGAAGTGACCCCAACCCTCCAACAGAGCATTCTTGTAAGGAAATAAAACAGAAAAACTGTAGAGTACAGACATCGCCGAGTCCCTACATGCATCATTATCCGCTTCCGTTCCAAAGCAGCATATATGGGAAAACACTTCACAGCGCTGCCCCATATATCCATCTAGCCAGAGGATATTTGTCTTGCTGATATATCACTCCTCTGTCCTTATCCCACAGGCATGTTTGTGATGGAGACAGGGATATGCCAGCGCCCTCCCCTGCAGTGGCCTGAGGTGGTGCTGGCAGCGGGAGTGTGTTTCCCTTACATCCTGACCCTGCAGCCCCAAGCGCTGTCTGTCTACAGCATGTTGGATCAGCAGCTCAAACAGACTGTGAGTCTCAGCGGGGCGAGGGGTCTGCTCTCCACATCAGGTACGCTGGCACCGTCGCTCCATCACCTAATCCTGGCAGATTGTAAACCACAGGGCCACGTAAACCGCCTGCCAAATGACAGTTTGTTATGAAGAATCTAGCCTTGTGTCTGCCTCGATTTACATTTCAATCCGTCATTCTCGCATCCACTGTTACTACGCATTGAGTGTCTCAAAAAAACAACAAATCTCCCCTCAGATGGCGTGTTAGTGTTCACCGAGAGAGACATTTTCAGCCTCTCTCTGGTGCCGTTAGAGGAGCAGATCCAGGCTCTTGTAGGACACGAGAGAGCAGAGGAGGCCCTATCGCTGCTGGACGGAGTTCAAAGCCACCTTCCACTTCACTCCTACAAGGTGAAACACAGCACAAGGAACTGCTCCGGTTTTTCCTCAAGTAATACCATCGAAGACGTAGAAGGACCTCAATATAATATATTCTCATATAAATAAATGAATAGGCACACAGCGGAGAGCAAACATGTTCCCACTCTGAAATCTAGGTCTCTAACAAAGTACAAATATACATTTTAATGTTCTTCCTCCCAAGGGTTGCAAAAGTACATTTCTGAGGATAACTAGACGAAACACAAGGATTAATCTCTTATCTTCCTTAACTCCTCCATCTAAGAAAAAAAAACATAATCCACCTATTCGGATGCTGCTATAGTTCCACCAGTTTAGATATGCATACACACCACTGATGTATAGATAATATGCATGTATTACAAACCCAGCTGGCATTGCATCACAGTGTATTACTGTAACTTACTGTAATATTTCATCACTGTAGAATAGATTGAAGCAGAATGTGGAGGCATGGACTGACTTGCTATAGCAGGTGTATTCCAGTAGGCTGAATACAACCAAGGACAACAGATGGTGCCTGAGATTTAGTGTAATCTGTGCGATATCTCAGGTTACAGGTTAGAGGTTAGGCTGAGGATGTTAGAATTAATACCCTGATGACTCATTATTCATTCATTACGCTTTGTCCCGTAAAAGCTTTGTTTCGTAGCGTTTGAATATCCCGGATTGTAGCGTATTGCCCTGGAGATTTAAGGACAGCTGTGCAATCTTCTGCCTCCTTAATTTCCAGTTCAAATATTCATGCATTAAAAAGAATATGCTCATGCAATGTGTGCCTGGTCTGAGAGAATATTTGTTCTTGGCAGGAGCTGCATAAGGCCGTCACTTGCCTGGCTGGATTTGTTCAGTTTTACCAGGAGGCTTTTTCAGAGGCCAGGGATCTATTCATGTGAGAGCAAAACCCCCTTGCATATAATTCTCTAACGTCTGTTCCAAATTCAACATGAGTCACAACAAACTGTGCAGTAGTAATTCGCGAATGCTGTGTCTATTCTGCTTTGTTGCACACTGAAGTGTAACACAGATCGATACTTATCACCCACTTGAACAGAAAAGGTGAGCTGGACCCCAGAGAAATCATCAGCCTCTACCCAGACATGGAGCCTTGTGTCGGCGAGGCCTTTCAATCCCAGCTTGATCAAGTGAGCAAGGGCAGGGATCTGCAGGTGCTTCGGCAAGAGGACAGAACCACATTTCATCATTACCTGGACTTCCTGGGTGATTTCCTCAGAGAAGTCAGGGGGATGGAGCAAGGCCTGAGGTGCAGTGAGGAGGTGGACTGTGCCCTCCTGAGGCTGTACGCAGAACAGGGCGACACCGACAACCTGCAGCAGCTTGTAGCTTCTCCCAATGCCTGCAGGCTGGACTACTGTGTTTCTGTTCTGGAGCAGCACAACAGGTGAAAATAAATGATCATGGGTGATTTATAACCATACTCATTGATAAGGTAACATATTTGTTGAATGACAAAATTGTTGAAAGAAGAGGCTCCAATTCAATGACTGAGATATTTGTTATCATTTGTATAATTTTCATATATTTTGCTGAATATTTGCTGAACGATGCAGATTTTTTCCATTTTCAGATTTTTTGCATTAGGCTTACTCTATCAGAACCATGGGAAGCAAACCGACGCAATAAAGGTAACATTTCCAAAGACTCCACACATGTATTTACTGATTGTATGTGGAAAACATGTTTTAGCTTTGCTATATTCCTATAGACTTGGGTGAAGATTGCAGATGGCCACCATGCTGACCCCTCTTGTTCAGATGTGTATGAGCACATAGTGCGGACTCTCAGTCAGTGGACAGACAGAGATGCTGTGTGGACGTTTGCAGACTGGGCTCTGCAGAGAAACCAAGAGGTGCCTGTTCGTTTTTTAATACTCTCAGCTTAACTGCAGAGGGCAGAGTCGCACAATATAACCATGTGGTATAAACATTCAAACTAAATATCAGAGTTAAATGTAACCTACTGTATTAATTGGATGGTTTCAAATATGAGCCAATTTTTTGTTATTAATACCATCTTCAAATGAGTAATTACAGTTTTCCTTGATCTTAAAAAGATCGGAGTGCAGATTTTCACCAAGCGTCCCCCAGATGACCGAGTCACATTTGAGACAGAAGATGTGCTTGCTTTCTTGGAGAAGTACCCACTGGCATTGCTTTTGTATCTTGAGTTCTTAATTCACGACCTGAATAGTGAGGTGGGTACAGCAGCTAATTACTCTAATAAATGGACTCCCTACCTGGAATGCATTGAGAAATGACCACAGATCTCTGTGTACCTGAATCTGCCCCCAGGAGGAGAGACATCACAACCTGCTGGCCCTGGCTTATGTTACTCAGACACTGAAAACCTTAGAGAAGGAAGAGGAAACAGAATCAGACGCAGGGGAAACCAGAGGGAAACTGCAGCAGCTGCTATGGGACTCAGTGTTCTATGACATCTCCACTGTATACGGTTTGTGAATATCTTATCACAAAGTACATAATTACTAAATAGTCAGTGAATTATGTCTTGAAAAGAGATAGATCATGGCCTGTAGTGCTGGAACATGCAAAATGTAAAAGAGTAAAAAAAAGGGCCATTCTCAAAAAATAGTAAATGGAGGTAAGCCAATACAATAAAGGCTTTTTAATACTTTTCACTACATTTTGCATGTTCCAGCACTAGAGGCCATGATCTATCTCTTTTCATGATCTAACTCCCTGGATTGCAAAAACACTTTTTTGACACCAGCAACTTCGGTACAGCGTGCTTTGTATCTTCTTTTCTATAGAATCATAAGTGTTGTTTTATTCAAATGCTCTTCCACATCACAGAGCGAGTCGAACCAACAGCCCTCCACGTAGAGAAAGCCATTCTGCTTGGTAGGGCAGGTGAACACTCCCAGGCTCTGCAGATTCTGGTTCACACGGAGAGAGACCCGCGCGCTGCGGAGGCCTTCTGCTGCAGAGCTGCGCAGGGCCAGGACAGACCGCTGAGGCAGACCCTGCTGCTCACCCTGCTCAACATTTACCTCAGCTCCGACCACCTGACCAGCGCTGCCGCCGACCTGCTGAACAACAACCCCCAGGTCTTCGCACCAGAGAGGGTCATCCAGCTCCTGCCTGGCTCCTGGTCCGTTCAGCTGGTGTCCCAGTTCTTAATGGGATCCCTCAGGGAGACTTTCCACCAGAGGCGGATGGGAGGGCTGCAGAGGGGTCTGGCCCAGGCCGAGCTCCTCAGACACAAGATCACTTGGGTGAGTTTTACGACTTCTTTCCCATTTCTTTCTGTTGAAGAATTTAGTATAAACTGATTAATAAAACAAATAACAAATAATTCAAGGAGAGGTCTGTGTCTTCTTTCCAAAAAGGTTTATTATACACACTGGTGGCAGTGTTCTTTGTTCTCTGAGTTAGATGAGAATAACTAGGTTCTTTGTAGTGAGAAACACACACAGGGAGGGGGAAACATGAAAAGGCATTCTTGAGCATTCACCTGTCCTTGTAAATAAACGTTACACAGCAGCAGAATATGTGTGAATACATACAGCTGTAAGTTAAACCATATATATACAGTATATATATGTATACAGTTTATGAGTATAGGTGTCTAATGAGTATAGGTGGTGATTATTATGCTTATAAGGCACAGGGAGTATAAAGGAATGAAGGAGATAACATGCAGGAGTACATAATGTGGAATGCAGAGTGAAACTAAGTTGAAACTGCTAATTAAAACACAGACATAGAAATGTCTCTCATACTTTCCCAGTGTTTGGCTCATCATGTGCATCATTGTTCCCAATTTCTGAACTCCCTTGCCCCTCCCACTGTCTCCCCTTCAGACCCAGGCCTCAAAAACAATGTTCAGAGTGGACAAGGGCCAGGTGTGCCAGGTTTGTCAGAGGGACCTAACAGAGCCGCAGTTTGTCTGTAACCTGCAGGGTGAGCTGATCCACACAAGCTGCACCGGCTACACAGCATCATAGAGACACTAATGGACTCATCTATTGTCTGTGTATGCATATACTGTATGTGTGTGTGTGTGTGTGTCTGAGCACCCTTGAGAATCACGTTTATATTTGGCCAGATAAGTGTCTGCCTCTCAGTCGATAATTATGCCGGATTAGAGTGTGTCATCTAGGCACATTCAACAAGGATTCAATTCATGGACCTTGGACTAGACACGTTCCCTAATTAGAAAAAGAAAATACATTGCGCAAATAACTGGTTTCAAAATGCAAAAAAGCAAGCGATGCACTTTTCCGGGCAGCATGTCTGAGCCATTTCCTTGAAAACTATAGACAGCAATAGCTATAAAGTGAGTTGTGGAGGACACTCAGGGGCATATATTCACTGATCAGACAGTGGTATTTTACAGGGAAACCACCTGTGGTCAACCTGATGACCCGAGGGAATTTGACCATCCTCCATCGCTGTATATATGCATCCCTACCATCATGGTTTCCACCGACTGTGTATATTTGTCTGCATAAAGATGGAAA
Source organism: Centroberyx gerrardi (assembly GCF_048128805.1). Lineage (NCBI taxonomy): Eukaryota > Metazoa > Chordata > Actinopteri > Beryciformes > Berycidae > Centroberyx > Centroberyx gerrardi. Next base: position 9,818,929 of record NC_136013.1, on the reverse strand, counting down.
TAGAATGTCAATGTCAACAACCGACGGCACGTGAGAGACTTTTATTCAGCTGCTGCTTGATGTATTAATATACATTTAAGACCGAAAAGAAATCACAATTACAGGTTTTAAAAATGAAAAGTAAATACGTTAAGGAAGCGCAACGCTGGGTTCATTTTCTGTTATAAACTAATTTTATAAAAGCAGAAAATGACATGTCTGTGTGTATGGAATATGAAATCTGAGGCAATTTTACCAACATCATCCCTATATCATTAGGGAACATCACAGTGTGCTTCCAAATAATAACACACAACCCCAGTCGATCCAGGAAATACAGTATGGAAATCTTGTTGTAAATAAACTTAAACACATATCATTAAGTGACACCACACTCAACATGGATTTGTCTATTTCTGTCGCAATTTAGTCATTAAGGCTAACCATAAATGCAAGTTTTTCTTTATACTGATGCATTTTGGGAAAGGAGTTAAGGAGACGCCTTAAGGGGCTGGAACAGAAGCCTGAGTTGTGCATTTGGCCAGCCTGATCGTAAGTGCAAGTGTTTTTGGCCTGGAGTGAGTGAATAATTGTACTGTAGGAATATGGTGAATTATGTGTATTGAAATTACAGGCCTGACCGTCCGTTTCTTACTCTTTTTTTTGTGCTAATGAGGTTTTCATGGGAGTTTTTCCTTGTTCTCATTGAGGGTCTGAGGTCACAGGGGTGTCATTTTCATTTACTGTTTCACAGAGAGGGTGTTGTGTTGTGAAGCCCTTTGAGACTGTGATTATAATTAAAGGCTATATGAATAAACTTGATTTGACTTGAGACTTCTCACCATGCTTGACTACATGAATCTGGCCTGAATAAACAGAATAAACCTATAAACTCAGACAAAATCACAGTTGTCAGGTGAAAACCTTGCATCTCCCAAATGTCAACTTTTCAGGAACCGAGAAACACAGCCTTAGTTTTAGCCATACATTTTTGAGTTTCTCTAATTGGTTTGGAAAAAGGTTTTATAAACCCAAGCGTTTTAGAATTTTCTCAACCCACAGACGAGCATGTAATCTTTCAATTGAAGTTAAAGTATGAAAATCACACAAATTGGATTTGTGAGGTTTTCACCTGAGGGTGATGAAATGTATTGTCAGTCTTCCCCCAACTGATTCATATCCCCTCTCCTCTTCTCACTCTAATTGCTCTCTCTAAAAAAGACCTTCTATCTTTCTCCTCAGCTCTAGTTTTATTCTTTTCCTAGGACTTCTCTCTTACATGATTGCACTATGGAATATTGTCAGGTCATTACGGCTCTGACCCTTGCTGTCCTCTCCCTTGGTTGCTTGTAGTTTTGATAATCTAGGAAATGAATCTTAATCTATTGTTGAGCATGAGTTAAACAGATGAAAGGTAAATGTAAATGATATAAGAACTGCATGGCTTCGAAGAGAGTATCAAATGCTGGAAAGAAAAAAAAATACTATCCCCTCCATTCTTACTTTGTGTGATATGTTGCTGTGAGCTGTGAATGGACCTGTCAGGGTATTTATTGACTGAGTGAGCGGCTGCTGCCCTGTGAGTGGCTGAGCGCTGGGCCGTGCCTGATGACCAGTGACCACTGGGTGGACTCAGCCTGCAGCACGCCGGGCTCATACCACTCCCTTCCTCTCACGGACATCCTCAGGGAACACGAATGTTGTTTTGAACGCTTGCGGGCCGCCTGCTGCCCTCAAGAATGTTTTTCTCATCTTTGATGTTGGCCAACAGGCCTGAGGAACCCGAAAGGTAAAAATAAACAGACACAAATACAAACGCCCCTCCTTCTGCCCAGCCGTAAGACATTAATTTGTTGTATTTAACTTCAATTTTTTAGTTTTTTTTTCACACCTGATGCAGAGGTCTACTCAGACTGTACAGGAAGTTGAAATCTGCAGTAGAGAATCATAATGATGATCAGCGCCTGTACATGTGGGTGTCACGCTCTTGCAGTCTGGTGTGGTTAATGTTGGGTGAGCGAGGAGGCCGTGGCCCTGGACCCTGGACTGAAGCCCTGGATCGCTGAGGGGCGCTGGCCAGATGGTCGTTTTACACTTGAGGGGAATGGATTGGATGCAAAGATCAACAGTTATGGAGGCAAGTATGGTGGGTATCCAGACATTGGTCTCCTATTATAAATATCCATGCCACCACAGAGCCAGCGGAAGAAGAAGGCGGCAAAACAAGAACATTTTCTTCTTGCGCTTTTTCTAAATTTAAGAAAAAAAAGTCCGCTGTCTGGCTTGCAGAATGTTACTGTTTACAATGTGAACGCTGTTTTGTAACGAGCGTGAAAAACTACTTGAGAGACTTGCACAGAGTTTTTTTTGTCTCATGTTCTTCACAGAGGATTCTTGTTATGAGACTTGTTGTTTTACTATTTCATATCTTCAAGTTTGATATCATGGAAACATTATTTCTAAATACTGTATACAGCACATCTGCCACAGGATGATTTTATTATTATTTCTGTAAGTTGTATGCTTCTGAATATATTGAACTGTAACTTACCCATTTCAAAAGGACGAATGAATGTTCTGAGCATGAAAATTGCAAACAGCAGGTAGCTCAATGAATAAAGCCTATGGGAAAAAAAATGAATACACAATGCTCTGCTGTGCATCGTAGATATTTATAGAGACGCAGCCACAAATTACTGTATCATGTCTCTTATGACGCATTTTTCAGTCTGTTAGTGGTTGCCGGGAGACAAGGAGAATCTTAATTTGCAACCCTTTTGGTAGCAATAATGGTAAGGTAGCAGAAAACCTAAACGATTGAACTTTCTTTAATTCCCACTTTCCCTGGCAAAACTAATGCTATAGCTGTAGCAGAACAAGTATGGGAACAAGTAGCTGAAGCGGACGATCAAAACATATCTATTTTTTAACTCCTAACGCAACGCTGTCATTTTCATGGCTTTCTTTACCTTGTGTTTTGGCAGCATGCCACTGGGAGAAATGTGTAGTGTGGCCCGCTGGAGACACAGAAGGCAGAGACAGTGACCACAGACTCCCACCCAGTCCTCCCGCACTGACACATGGGTAATAAAGCATATGGTATGGCAAGTCATACCATGTCTAGAGGGATAATATCACAGGCTCAATAAGCTCCACTGTATTCCTCTGTCAATGCACAAGACTATTTTCTTTGACTAGATATTTTGAGGGAGATTTGATATACTTCATTTTGTACCCATTTAGCACTTTTGAATAATAATAATCGTTGCTTCAAAAATATTATTTATTTGCCTCCAGATTATCAGTGTAATTAAGAAGTAAATAACATTATTACAAATATTGATGCAGTGCACATTTTAGAACATAACGACTTCTGGCAAAGTGCTTAGGTGACTCTCATCGCTCCCACTATCTTTTCAACGAACTTGCCAGAGCAAATCTCACAGAAATAGCAAAAGCAGCTTCAGATGTACACAGAAACTTCAGTTCTTTCTCTGACCTGCAGTCAACCAGAAATAGATATATTCCTCAATTACTTAAGTGGCATTAGCTTAATGATCTGTGCTGCACAAGGCTAATGACTCCGTTTTGGATAAAGAATGAGAGTTTTTGGAAAGTAAAGACTTCTTGGCACCCTATCTGTTTTTCACAGGCCTCCATGATTACTTTTATCAGATCGAAGGCCTTTCCCTGCTTTTTTCTAATGGGTGAATTTCAGGTGGAGAGTAAAGTACCCTGCCCAAGGGGTCCAGTTGTGGTCGTCCACCTGGTTCCTGAATTTGGAGACATGCGTCTCATTTCCAGGTCCAGCACCTTTCATCTCTGGTTCATTTGGGTTTCTGGGAATAGATCCAAACACTCCTGCTGACTAGTGGAAAGCTGAGAGGAAACTGCCACTCTGTCAGGAATCTTTGCCAATCTTACTTTGGGTCATTGTTCTCCCCATTCACACAAATGGAAAATAATGACCAGGTAACATGCTCATCAGTTGGTTTCATGGAAAAAACTGAGGCGACACTTTTGACACTTGCCAATTTACATTTTTTTAGCATCTCGACAGACCAGCAAATAGCGAATTCAAACGAGATCTTATCAACTTTCCCTTAAAATGAACCTCATACACTTCAGTGATAAGATGTAAATGCATCTCATATACACATAACCCAGATTTCTACAGTAGTACATCTTAATTCTGAGCAACCTGTTGCTGACAATCAAAGATGGGCAGTTAGCAAGCTGCCAGTGACCGATATAGTGCCACAGAAAACGACTTCACAGTCTGTCCCATGTGAAACTAGCATAATTAAAGCTCTGTCACCAGGAGGGACGTGTGCTGTTCACCACTGGAACCCCACTAGTTTCTAACCGTTATCTCTGAGACTGCGCCTCATGTGGCGTTTGACATCACTGATTACAGAGCAAACGCCGCTGTAAGTTACTGTTACTGTACCCTGAGAAAGTGGAGAACGGAGTATCACGTGTAATTAGACATTTAGCGCCAATCCTCCCCACAGATGAACACACCCTTCGCCACAATAGAGAGGCCCGGGAGTTAAAAATGTCCCAGCGCCCCCTGATATCAACCGCTGGAGTCAAAGACGCCCTCCCTCTGCTCTCTAGGACCGAACCTGCAGTAACCCGCACTGTAAAGGCCCATGGGGGGCAAGAAGTCCAACAGCACTAACCTCCCTCGGCTCCATTCAGTCTTAGTGCTGAAGTTCATGTATATTTTAGTGCAGGAAAAGTCCCTTGAGCTATCATAAAGTTATATATAACAATCAAAGCCCCAATCACATCTGTAGAGTACAGTTAAATTAGGGGTATATCGTGTTTTAGCATAGAATTACAATTCTATTTCTACAGATTGAATATCTCTGGAAGTATCATACGAAGGATACTGCCAGTCTTTCATAAAGTCTTTCATGAAGCATAGCTACCATGGAGAGCAAAAGAATAGGCCGACTCTGAGCTGATGTGAAGCTGCACGGCAACTCTGCAGTTTGTGGTTTTACGCCCCAACACATACCCATACTTGAGAGTATTTCAGTATTTCTCAGAGTGTCCGGGCATCAGCATGCATCTAAAAAGATGCAAAGAACAATTACCCAAGAGCAGAAGATGTTCCAGCAGGACAAAAACAAAACCACACATGAAAAGCTAATGGTTGTTCTTAAAGTTCATGGATTCCACATAGCAGGATTTTGAGTCTTTAGCTTTTGTCACATTTAACTTTCCCTCATCTGTATTCATTATTGGTCCTTCATATGTTCCAGCCTGCTACTAAAGCACTAGTTCTATGTAGTATGATTGATTGTCCGTTGAATGAGGTGTTCATCAAGATTTCAGCACAAGTACAAGCCTTGTGGTTTCAGATACGACAGTAAATAAAAAGGCAGTGATTACAGTGGTGACAGCACAGTGACTCACAGCGTCCTAAATAAAGCTCTCTCACTTTCCATTGTTTTATCACCAAAACCAACTCCAAACTCTGTAACTTATCTTAACTTAGCAACAAAACCATAGCAACAGTCATGGATGTATGTATGTGTAAACCAGTGTCAGCATGTTCTTCAAAACCATAAAATGTGGGTGAAGTACATTCTCTAAGAAATTATGTGTAGGCTCTGTTCCCTTCCTGGGGCGAGAAGTACTTTAAATACTTTCAAATGCTCACTGTCTCTTTTCCCCTATGCATAATAAAACTTTAATATTATAGCGCCAAATGTTACAAGTTAACTGGTATAAAGACTCTTGCTTCTACGTCTGTTATGCAATCATAAATTAACGCATTATTATATGGAATATCCATATTATGGCATGATTACAATGTAATTACATCTCTTCATTATATTGTTACTAATTTGTTTATAGTGTATAAGCAGATAAACTTGAAGATACTTCAATACCAGTTGGGTGGAGTTTATGTGTCGGGGACTTATACGGATAATTTCAGCTCCACTTTTTTCGAGAAATAAAATACAATTTGACTCAGATCGTGTATGAAAAATGAATATATCATGTTTGGTATGAATAATATGTATAATGCGCTGCAGTGATGGTCATCTGAAAGTGCTGCAAAATGGCTACCTTCCGAGTAAGGTTGATTTTGAAATTGTGTTCGTCAAAGTTTGTGTTTCTCTGCACCTCTGTGTGATTGAACAAACCATTTTTTTGTCCCCAGGTGATTATTGACATTTACAGTTTATTGCTGTATTTCATCAGAGCTTAAGTGGTCTAGAGCAGTGCACCTCACCTCCCCTGCTCTGTGTATGAGCTAGAGACCAAGACGGATTTTCACAAGCTGAAGCTTATGCTAAGCTCTCGGTTGGCAGCTGATCTCACGTTGGGATAGACTTGCTTGCTGACTGACAGACTGGAGAGATTGGGCGGCTTTTCTCTCCCAAAAAAAGCTCCCAGCTTATAATGTCAGGTTTTGGCACATTTCCGACCTTTAATTTGGAGAGGGTGTTTCAGAGAAGTCACGGAACCTTAGAAAGATAATAGTGGGTAAAAGTATAGCTTACAGTGGCTGAATGTGTACAGGCGTGGAATATAATTAGCTTAATTTCAATGAAGCAAACCACTTGTCTGTGAGGTATAGATAGGATCAAACTCTGCAATCAACAGAGAGGCTTCACATTGTGTGTATGAATTGAAAGTAAAGCAATAGGGTTTTAGAAATAAGATTTCAAACATCAAACAAGTCTCATCCAGGTTTGGAATCTCTTATTTCAGAAAATGTATGCAATTTGCATTGATTTAACAACAGAGTAATAAGAGAAGGTGATCCTCTGTCATCAGAGATGTAATATAATACCTCATGCCTGCAATGATCTAGCATCTGAAATCCATCATGAACCGTACAGACCTCGGGTTTGGACAAAATATGAAGAATTATAGCATGCTATTGTGCAGCAAAATGCACAATTATCAGGAAAATTCAAACTCTTTTTAGGCTGTTGCAAATGCTCCACCTTGCTGTGGCCTTGGGCCTACTGTGTTGAACCTCACAGCCCATAGGGAAACTTACTTGTGCTATCAGAGCAGCCAAAATAAAACTTACTTGTGCTATCAGAGCAGCCAAAATAAAACTTACTTGTGCTATCAGAGCAGCCAAAATAAAACTTACTTGTGCTATCAGAGCAGCCAAAATAAAACTTATCAAGAGATATTTATTGGGAGGCACTCGCAGTCTGCCTGGTCTTTGGTCCCTACTGACTGAACACAAATGTTTGACAAATGTGTGTTGAGAGAAATTCAACAAAAAAGGAATAAATGGCTCTTAAATTGTATAATGCATCATTAGTGGAAATAGATACCGCACTTGCATTTGTTTAGAAAATGATTTTTTATTCATCGCCACAACCAAAGCAATTACAGCTTGGAAATGGTTGGTTTGGCTCATTGAAAGAGATGCACACAGCACACACTCTGTTAGCGGAGCCTGTTTCCATCTTGGGAAAACGCATTTGATCAAATTTTCTGTCCCTTTATTAGACACCCACTTCAGAAAGCATTTAGATGCTAAAGCAAGAGTTTCCAGACAGAGTTTGAGTCCACCTGTCTGGTGTCAGATGGGATTCAAGCAGTGGCTACAGCCGCAGTTTTATTCAACCGCTAGCTGTTGCAATTTGACCAATATGTGACTAGACCAATGTAAACACACTAGAGAAAAAGTGCAGTTTATGTGCACCAATATTAGTACTGTAATTCTCTCTTCCTTTACCACAGGACCTCAAACTTCCACATTTGGAGATTTTGTTTGAAATACAGCACTGCAAATAGCTGAGGAAAAAACACCAATTGGAAACTCCTTCAAAGTCTTGTATGTGTCCCATTCAGCAGAATTAGCAAATCACCTTGCACCATTTAAACTTGACTATCCAGCTCCAACTTTGTTGGCAGTGAGAATGAAGTACGCTATCACACTTACAGCTTATAGTTGCAAAACGTCTGTGCTGTACCTTAAAAGCAAAGCCTGCAACCTTCAAAACTGTGTTTACAGTAGTTTCATTATCCAGAAAAAAGAAGGAGATTTGGTAGAGGCATTATAGAAGAGATTACAGTAACAGAGGCTCTTTGTCGGGAAAGAAGGTCAGAGACCCAAAATAGGCATCAGGCCTGTCCTAGAAAGATCCTCCTGCAAGCTGTCATTGTAGTTAAACCTATGCATACTGCAATTGAGGGGGAGAGTCCTGGGAAGTGACGTTATAATTATTATGTGAAGAGGAAGGGAAAGTTTTACATGTGGATCACCCTGGTTAACAGGTCTACAGTCGTGGTCACTTAAAACAGCTGCTCTGTGCTGAAATTACAGAGCGGGATGACTCACTCTCTTTCTCTGTTTAAGACCACTTGGCTTGGTTTGGGATGGGACAAGCCCTTACAGTAAAACAGGCTTTCCACAGAGAATCTGTCGGCTCATCAAAATAACAAACTCTTTGTTCTGTTTTGTAATGCTGGCCCTGGGGACCACCCGCAAACATTTGTTATTTCTGTCATTATAGGTTGATCAGCTCTGAAGGAAATGTGAACTGTTCATTTCACGCACATAAAAAGACCTGGTATATTTATAAATTTGCATTAAAAAAAACATCTAGACCTCCCACATGCAGGAAATCAGGTATTCTGATTTTCATTTGTAAAATTACATTTCCGTAGCTTTAATCTATATAATGTAGCTGACTCTCATACCTGATTTATCATAACCCAGACAGGATTCGGCCCATTAGATGCCACGGCCTCAACCTTTCCACAAAAAGCCTTTTTTAACAAGTGCATGTAATGTTAAAAGCCAGGGAATTACAAATATGCACATTTCTGGTACATCATCCTTAACACTGTTACAAGTAAAAAGGAGTCTGAACAGCTCATTTGATATAAATGCACGTCTAATAGCTGCTTTAAAAATGTGCTCAACCCTGACTTTTCATTGTGAAAAAGGGTTAAATCACCTTTGATTTTACAGCATCCTGCAGAACTGCCAACATAGTTGATTTATGGAGCTTCTGTTGAATTTCTGGCTAAATATCCACCAAATACTGTACAGCTGTATTTAGACAGTGAGCTTTTTACATGGCTTGTGATTTGTTGTGTCTAAATGTCAGGGACAGTCTCAGATGACCTGTGGTCAGACAACTTTAACGTTGTTGGTGGCTGTTCAAAAGATACACAGGAGGCAAGAAATATGCTGGAGGCTGCTGTGTCAGACAGCCTGCCACAATCAGAAGCCACGTGAGGCGCTCCACAAACTCACAGCAGGAGTGTTTCTGCTTTCAAGATCCACCTTCAGAGCCACTCTTCAAAATATCCTGCAAATATGAAGAGTTCGGGCCACCAAACCCCTAAAGCAAACATAATGAAAAGCCAGCTACCGACATGCAAACCATATGGAATGAATCTTCCATTTGTGTATTTTCATGATTTATTCTGGGATGTTCTTGTGTCTGTGGATTACCAACAGCAAACTGCAAAACATTTGTAGCAAGCCACTTGTCTGAATGATTGTGGTATTATATGTTTAATCTTTGGAGATTGCATGCCAGTTTAAAACTTTTATGTAGGCAAACACATATTCAGAAACACATGTAGACTGCAGTACATCTGAGTTCAATTCACAAACCAGTTGCATTAGAGCTTCTATCACAGTATTATAATTTTGTAAAGAGACGAGTGCATTTGTGTCTCGTTATGGATTTTAGAATTACATATTGGTTTTGCAAGCGCAGTGTGATTGATTTGTTTTAATTTTCCACCAAATTCCAACTTTGAAACTATAAAATAGCACTCTTTTCGCGGTATTATTTTTACGATGTTGTTACTAGAGAATAGACAGCACAATATTGTATGTGTACATTATATAATGTGGACTTATTCCCATTTAGACACACTTGTTAGGATTGCTGTTTCTGGCTGCAGTCAGAGTTTCCTCCCACACAGCCTCCAACAGCCAACCACCTTCGCCTCCAAACCACACTGGATCAAGCCTCGACCCCAGTATTGTTTAAGACATATGTTAAACGCCGGCTGGTTTCTTGTCACCATGTCTCTATATGTACCGGAGGAGAGATATGTGAATTGTGTGGGCACTAACTAACATTTTAGCGCTGACATTTATTTCTGGACAGACTTGGCAGGATCCAAATATACAGAAACAACACTTGTCTTGTCTCTCTACAAGTCATTACGGCGCGGTGCTAAGTATCTGCTCTTGGCGAATGAGGTGACATTGTGTTGTATAAACTTCCTTTCTTCTTTGAGGCGGGCGCAGAAAGTGCCGTGTTTTTTCCCTCACTGTCTAACTATGTGTTAAAGTCAAATGTATTTGTGAATTGACAGCCTTTCACAAAGACTTTTCCACACATTGACAGGTTTTTTTGTTTTGTTTTGTTTTGTTGTGAAATGGCTTACACTGCCTGATGCAGACAGTGAAACCTGCAATTTTCACTGGCTTGATGTCTCGGATTAGTCATTATCCTTAAATACAGGACTCCACCACCAACACTTAAGCGCCGAAAATCCCATTAAGGTGGCTTTATTTAACTTTGATATCCTTAAATGATTCCACAATAAGCATATACCTCTGGCTCCCGTTGTGTCATTTAAGCTGTCTTCTGTTTGATTGGGAATTTTTTCAAGTTTGAAGAGACTTGGAACAAGGCAGGAGGATTCAAAGACAACACATATTGAAATATTTTTTTTTACAACATAATGAATGACAAGACTGAATTCTAAGAAAATTTGCATTCCTTGTTGGAACAGAACAAGAATGCAAATAAAATACCTATAAATGTTATTCTGAACTTTTTACCTTTGTAGTACATCGTGTGCACAAGTTCTGTTTCTGCAGCACCTCATAAAGCGTCTGGCTGAGTATTTTAGTTAAATGAGCTTCTGGCTGCTTGTACTGTGATTTCCTCTACTAAACAAAGATTTAAAAAGTTGCTTCAAACCAGCAGCAGCTGAGTCAGGCCTTTCCAGAAATAAACTTAGGCCAAACTATGGAAAGAGAAAAGTTCAAATTTCACAGTCGAGATAAAGTAACACTTGATTTGGTTGAGCGGTTGACCGACAATGAGCAAGTTTATGCCTTCACAAATTTGGGTGAGGGCAACTTCGTCCAGCGCAGAACAGCCTGACAATAACATCACATGTACAAATTACAATCAGGTGGGCCATGAGCTTAGATTTCCAACTATTTCCAACTTAAATGCAATGTAAATTTCATCTATTTACAAGTTAAAACACCCTAAAATGAAAGTTTTCTCTTCACCGTGTATTATTGGGGTTTAGCTATTTGGTGTTTGGGACCCCAAATTTATTTTTCAACCTTCATGCATTCATTGCAGGCCTGCAGAGCAATCATGCTATTTTTCAGCCACACACTGCTTCCCATTCATCCATTTACATAAATTCACACCTGGGAGTTGTTGAGTGACAGGCGGGCGTTACTCACTCCCCCCTTCTCCTGTCGTCCTGGGGCCTTCAAACTGGTGACCTCCCAGACTGAAGCCCTCATCTCTAACCTTCAGCCTGCCACCGTTCTTCAGCACTGTTCCACTTCCGGCTCCATTTGGGCCGTGTTTGTTTTTGGGACCCTGTAATTTCCCCACCAATCACTCCAGAGGGCCCCCATCAAGTCTGCCATTCATAAAGCTTAAAGTAGCTCTTAGTGGTCCGTGGAGTTTATTGAAACATTAAATTTGTATCCCAGCCGTGATGGTGTATCTTTAGCTGTTGCTTAACTCACGTGCTCGGTCAGGCCCCCTTACATCAACCGCCAATTATGTTCTCCTCTTGGGTGTGGGTTGAGGCTCGGTCAGCATGGCAGAGAAACCAGAAACATCAATTCCTGGGCAGTGGAGCGAACAAAAACAGACAAAATGCGCAAAATCTTTTCTTCAGACACTGTTATCATCATACAGTACAAGCACAAGCATCACCAACATTGCCGGTAGTGTTGTCCAGCAGTATTCTCTGGAGACTGTGCAGTGGTCCTGAAAGCTTTGGGTTGTTGTTAGATACACAGGAAGGCCCCAACAAGCAGCTGGACTTCAGGACACCAGCTGAAGACCGCTGCACTAAGGTCATAAGAAAAATCGCCCCGTCATGACTTCCCACACTTGCTACACCGCAATGTTTTAATTGTTCTGGTCTAACCATTTCTCAGGAGGACAATCAAAGTTTGCATAGAAATATCCTCTTACAGTACACACACATATACACACACACACACACACACACATACACACACAATACAAAATCTGAAATCTGTGTGGGAATAAAATAAGAGGCCATATGGCTTTGATATGCCCTCAATGACTTTGGGTGTGTCATATTCCTAATTAACAGTTTTCATAATTCTTTGAATTCAGTAAAAGTGTTTTGTGTCATATATCAAGTCTATGAAGCATGTGTGTATTTTACAGTGAGCGGCATCAGACAATATGAGAGCGACGTCATGGCCTTCAATTTGAAGGCCGTTAACCTAATTCCTAATGGTTATTACAATGAAGCCTGGCGACCACATCAAGCAGCTGTGGGACTGTAATGAGTTGAACAGAAGCTGCCATGCTCTTTCACAGTCTTCATTTCTACCAATAAGCACAAGAACATTGAGTCTTTCCCAAATGAACTCAGTGGCGTGTTTAGAAAATAAAAAAATATGTTGCGAGGATATAAACAACATCTAAATTACACTGCTAACTTGAGTCCACCTCATGCCAAGGTACACTGTCCTTCCAAGACACAAGATGAATGTTACTGCCTCCTGACATGCAGATGCAGATTGTTGTTATTTTTTTATGGATACAGAGATGAATCATTGTCCTCAGAAATTGAACTAAAAACAGAGAATGTCTTTGCAGTGGTTTTGTGCTGTTTAAAAACATAAATAAACTGAAATTATCTGAACCTATAAACATGTAAAATCCTGACTCCACCCTCTCTTGCTCTGTCATTTTAGCTAAATCTGACTGAAGCTGGCATGGCCGGGCCTCCTCTTGGGGCACAAACATAAAGAGATTTTGAAATAATATAGTATAACTAAAACATATCAAAATAGGTAGCATATGGAGCCCAAGTTGTGGCAGTCATTAGTACACCAGCAAAATGGAAGTTCAGCTTCAAAACAGTTGCAAAACACTGAACACATACAGCAAAACATGACTTTGCTCAGCTGATATAGCAAGACTGAACATGTGGGATCAAGATAAAAAATATGACTGGCATTTATGACATTTGCCTGATGGTGAGCCTCCATCTTTACTGCTTGAGTCGCACGTGTCCTGCTCACGTGTAATCTGACATTTCTTTATCATCCCAAGATATTCAACACCTTCGCTGTAAACCCTCGCTCCCGTCAGAATTTCAAACATTTGGAAATTACAGTAAAATCGCAAAATTTTATTTGACAGGAACAGCATGCTCAAACAATGCTTGTCAACCATGATTAAGTGCTATAAGCCTTGCAAGGTAGCACTTTGGAAAATTACAGATAATTTGGTCTAATTCTGAAAAATAAAAAAGAAAGAAAAGTTCAAACAAGCTCCATGTCGTAGAATCTTTAATTATAGCCCCGGTGAAAGAAGGCTCTCGGTGTCACGTGTTGTATAGGTGCCTTGTGCAGAAACCTGGTAAACCCCACCATCATCCTTTACACAAATATACACACATATTCACACATCAGTCAGCAGTATATTCATCATGAGAACACAGGAAGGAGATGTACCATAAATGGCCCCATGGATGGAATATAGAGTACCCTACACATCGTTTATGGCTACTTGTGTGTTTGAGAACATATGATTATTTGGGTGTATGCATTTCCTATGTGGCCGGGCTGAAATTGAGAAATTACAGTTGGAGGATCTAAGTAAGCAGGGCAAGGTGGAGGGTGAGGGAGGATAATACTGGAGGATATAGCTGATTGAGGAAATACAACATCATGACAGAAACCAGCTGTAATTGTAGGAATAGGCCCGAAAACCTCTGATGATGTATATGTGCTGAGCGGACCAAAAATAACAAGTGACCACAGGGGCATGGCCCCTTCTCGGCAGCAGCGTCCCACTCTGTGGAGGTGCAACAGTAAAACCTGCCCTCTGGTGTCTAAACGCCGGTACTGCGTGCGACGGCCGCCACACACTGCCTCGCATTCACAAGGCAGGGACAGAAACAGGCCCAAATGTCTTTTCCAGCAGCTCTTTATATAGCTTTATTAGTTGTTTCGAGGGTGAAACACTTACAAAAATACGCAACTTAAGGACTATAAACTGTTCGTCCTGAAATAGTGACCGAAAATCAAAGCCTCTCTGTCCTCCATTAGCCGCAAAGACAAGCTGACCAAATAATATCCAGGATACTTTGTTTATCTCAGGATGAAAAGCTAAAAATATGTACAATTCAGACGATGTACTACATCAGGCACAATTGTGATGATAGACAGATAGAATTAATTGCCATGTTGTTATTGAAACCTCAATCTTGTTATTGCTGCTGAGATGCATTAAGTATTTAAAAAAAAAATCTGGGCATTCTTTCAAAAGACTTGTCGATGGAGGAGTGGATAGATAGATAGATAGACAGACAGACAGACAGATAGATAGATAGATAGACAGACAGACAGACAGACAGACAGACAGATAGATAGATAGATAGATAGAAAGACAGACAGACAGACAGACAGACAGACAGACAGATAGATAGATAGATAGATAGATAGACAGACAGACAGACAGACAGACAGACAGACAGACAGATAGACAGACAGACAGACAGACAGACAGACAGACAGATAGATAGATAGATAGATAGATAAAGACAGACAGACAGACAGACAGATAGATAGATAGATAGATAGATAGATAGATAGATAGATAGAGAAAGACAGACAGACAGATAGATAAATAGATAGATAGATATTTTTGATCCTGGAGGGAAATGAAATGCATAGAATAATGCTACACATAATGTACCAAGTGAAGACTTTGCACTTGTAAAAAACAACACTTTTCAGCCATAGCACTCTACACAACCTTTCCATTTCCCACCATTTCCCCTGTTTACCTTATCATGGCGGGGTGGAAGGTGCCCAGACGGTCAGCAGAGGTAAAGGGCAAGTCTACACCGACAGGCTGAGGGAGATGTAAATTTGGAGATGAGTCTGCTACTGTACATCCTCAATGCCAGCTTTGTGAAGCAATGTAGGTGCCCCTAGAAATCTTTTTTTTTTTTTTTTTAGATTTCTTTGGGTATATTCACATGTTGGAATATTTATAGAGGGGGTCTTATAAACACTTATAAATATAAACATGTCCTGAACATGTGAAAAATATAAATGTTGCTAAAAAAAAAAAAAAAAAGCGAAAATATTAAAAGTCCAACTAAATTTAAAAAGTTTCTTTAATTTTATCCCCAGCCAAAACAGCATGTCACTCTTCTCTATTTATTTATTTACTGCTGTTTTTGCTTGAACTTGATGATTCTGTAGTTGAGAAGAAGACTGAAATAAGTGATAATCATGTGTCTGGATATTCAAGACATGGAGGCACCCTGATGTGACATGCCTGCTTTGGGCAGATCTGTCTGCTAATTACAGCCTAGCTCAGAAGGAGGGAGGTACTTGTGCGGTGGGGGCTTTTTTTTTTTTTTAATGATGCGAGGGGCAGATATGGTATAAATACCCACATCATTGTACTCGAAGGCAGCATATCCTCAGTTGTGCTCCTACCCTAAGGATATACAGCAGCACCAGCAGCTTACTGGTGCTGAAGAGATTTTTTTTCCTCTTCTTTGGATGCCGGTATGTGTGTGTTTTCTCTTCCTCTCTAAACATCTCCATCTCTGGGGGAGTGTAGGCAACATTTAGGCTCTTCTCAGGCCTTCAGTGGCTCCTGTGCCAGAGGGGAAAGCAAGCGGGCTGGGGAAGGGAAGCGGGTTTTGGCTCCGGCTCTGAGCTGAGCAGCGTGGGTGCTGCTTGGATCCTCCACTGAAGTGCCAGTGGAGGATCCAGAATGCTGAGATCTAGCATTGAAATCTAAACCTGTTACTCTTAACTTAGCTGCTTTTTTTGTGCTTTACTTGCATTTGCTGTTCATAGAGTTTTCTGTAAAGATGTAAAACTTGTAGATTTAGTTGAGAAAGTTTTTAAGTTTAGAAAGAAAACGCAGAACTAGAGAGAAAGAAACTGCTTGAACAACCTTGCTGACACTCCATGCAAAGAGGCTGGTTGTCCTAAATGTCTCCCTGTTCCTTTTGCAGATTTGACCTTTGAAAATGGACATACGTGTAGCAAGCATCCTCCTCTTCATGGTGGCCTTAACAGCTGCCCACGGAGAGAGATACGTGGTGAAGAAGATGGTGAAGGCCGCTCCTCAGTACCAGCCCTACTCTGTGAAGAGCCATGGTAAGAAACTGCAGCCTCCTGCTGTCTCTACAAACTGTCTTTGTTCCCTGCAATCTGTTTTTTCATGTCAACTCTGCCCTCACAGAAGTTGCCACTACAGGCAAACCTTCTTCACATACATCCGCACTCAATAATTCCTCTCTTTGCAAACAACATTTCACCCACTCTCTCTACGATCCTGCCTCTTACCTTTGGATCTCCAGCTAGGGCATGAGCATCTCTGTCCTGGCCAATAGGAAGAGAGTAGACACCCAGACAGAGGCGGGCCACAGGCGGCCGCACTCTACTCGCTCGACTTTGAAACTTGAATTCCAATTTGCTCTAGAACCATCTTGTGCTCTGATTGGCTGTGAGGGTGCGGATGCTTGTCCAATTGCATAGTCCGTTTAGATTATGAATTTGCATAACAGCGCTTATTTATAGGGTGTGCAGCTTTGCAGTCCTTTCTTTCTCTGGAAGGATAGGATGAAGTTAAATAACTGCATCTAACTTCGATCCTTTCTTACAGTTATTGTAGTTTTACTGAGGCTTTTACTTATTCTTTTACATTTAACCTTTCTCAAATGACTTGCATTTGGGGCTTTTTCATGACAGTTAACATGACAGACACTTTAAGAAACTTTTTTTTTTTTCAGATTTTTCACATTTCTCTGTGCATCGCTGTAACTGCTTTTATTGGCTGTCTGGTACAAAGTGTTCACTGTATCATCAGCACTGTTGAGTTGCAATGAGGAGTAGCTCATGTTTTTCATATCAATGTTAGGGTGAATTTAGGTTAATATCTCCCTCTAGTGATATCTAACATTTTGATGGCCATACTGTTGTCATGAAATTTGAGCTGCACTTTTTAGATTCATTCTTTTTAGTAGATTTAGCATATATCTCACTTTAGTCATTTAAGCTGAAAAAGTTCACAATCTACAAACTTTCTAGGATTCTTTACTTTACTGAAGACAATAGAGAGATTGATATTAGTACATGTTGTAGTGTGTTGGCTTACATGCAACACAAAATTTGCATTATTACTTTTGTGCATATCTAAATAGTGCTATTTTTATTTGAGAAAGTAGCTATAAACTATGTGCCTCGTGCTGGATTATTTTTAGTTTGTTACTGACAATTACAGTCCAGTCACCCAGCAGTGTGGTTTGTTTGGGTGTGCCTGCCTCACACAGAAGTAGAAACATCTGTTCAGCTTTATCCAAACTAGGCTACGGTCGGCCAAGCAGTGATGCCTTTTGCACTTGACAGCATGTGACCACATTAAGGCAGCAAATTAAAAAAGACTCCCTCTCATTTAGACATACGGTTTCACAAACAAGTCCCCTGGAGTTTTCACTCAAACTCTTTGAACTCCACTATATAAAAAACAGCAATTAAATATGATACCAAACTTGGCAGGAAAGACAAATTTCAAAAATTATTTGCAAGTTTTTAAGAGCTCAGGGTTTGAGGAAGGAGTTGATGACATGACTCAGTGAGTGAGTGACTGGCAACCCAGAGCACAAGACTTGCCCCACCTCCTCTTCAGCATCAAATATCATTGAATGAATAGATTATCTTGCAACAGATACTATTATTGTGTTTTAGTACATAGTACAGGACATAACAGGGGACATAATAAGACAAATGCTTTTACTTATTCTTTTGAAATGTTCTTTTTCAACAACATGCTGCCACACACTCATTCATACTCACACAGACTCAGACCTGAGATCTGCCCAGTACAACCATGTTCTGCTACTGTTTGGCACTTTAATGGAATATAAGTAGAAGCACTTCAGAATAACTTAAATTTATGCTCTATGATAGCATTGTCTTTACCATGTTAATGGTAGTAACATGTTGTTGCAGTGTATGGACCACTGCTTTAATTACAATGTTATAAAATGTAGCAAACTGGTTATTGTACAACAGGGTTGGAAATACAACCTTAATTACATACTTGGTCAAGTGTATGCAATTGCAAAGGCGTTACTTTACTATTATAGGCCTATTATACCATTATAATGCAATGTTACATTCATAGTAATAATAATACACAACTTGGAGCTTTTAAGAAAATCCACTGTGGTTACAGTTTCAGTTGTTATTATATAGGATGTTATTTTGTTCTTTGTTGTTGTTTTTTGTTTTTTTGAGGTATTGATGAGGATCTCTGTTTTATTCTTCACAGTTGTGTCAGTGGCAGGTGAGCCTGGTGCCCCAGGTGAGCCCGGCCCTGAGGGACCCGCTGGCCCTCCTGGCGAACCAGGTGAGGATGCCACTGGTGAGCCTGGACCCCAAGGACCTCCTGGACCCCAGGGACCTGCTGGCCACTCTATCGCAGGCAAGCCTGGATCCGCAGGTGGACCTGGCAAGCCTGGCATCCCTGGTGCCCACGGTGCTCAGGGAGACACTGGAGCCCCCGGTGCTCAGGGACCCAGAGGAATGCCCGGACCTTCTGGAAGCCCCGGACCCGCTGGCCTCTCCGCTACTGGCAAGCCCGGACCTTCAGGTCTGCCCGGAGGAAGTGGACCCAGGGGAGAGCCCGGTCTGAAGGGACATCCAGGTGTACCTGGTCTGCCAGGAGCTAAGGGTGATAGAGGGGTGGGAGCAACCGGACCTCAGGGTGATTCAGGACCTGTTGGACCTACGGGTGCAACTGGAGCCCCTGGTCAGTCCGGAGTTGGAAAGCCAGGAAAGGCAGGTATGCCCGGTGAGCCAGGAAAGTCAGGTAGCCCAGGTAGGGATGGTAGCTCTGGTCCCATGGGACCACAGGGACCCAAAGGCCACACTGGTGCCCCTGGTGTAGGTATGCCAGGTAAACCAGGTGAGAACGGAGCCCCAGGTATGCCCGGCCCAGGTGGTCCTAAAGGCCACCAGGGACCTGCTGGAGCCACTGGTGCCCCTGGAGTCCCCGGATATGGCAAGCCAGGTGCAAATGGACAGAAGGGAGACAGGGGAGTTACAGGTGCCACAGGTGCCCCAGGTGGAAAGGGTGAGCAAGGTGCAACTGGAGCCACTGGTGCTACTGGTTCAACTGGAGCCACTGGTGCAACTGGCCCTCAGGGTCCAGTAGGTTTCCCAGGTGAGGGCGGCCCTTCTGGCCCTAAAGGTGATGCAGGTGCAACCGGAGCTCAGGGACCTAAGGGATACAAGGGAGATCAGGGAGCACAGGGTTTCCCAGGCAAGCAGGGTTATCCAGGCACAGCTGGCCCCACTGGCCCCAGAGGAGCCACTGGAGCTACAGGTAGCAAAGGTGACCTCGGTGCCCCAGGTACCCCAGGTGCCCCAGGTATTCCTGGCCCCGCTGGGCCCAAAGGTCTTCCCGGCCGTGCAGGTGAAAATGGTGCCTCTGGTTCTGATGGCGCTCCAGGTGCCAGAGGACCTGCTGGGCCTTCTGGTCCCGCTGGTGCTAATGGCCTGAAGGGACACCCAGGTGCCCCTGGTGCTCCCGGACCTGCTGGCTTGGCTGCTAAGGGTGTCCCTGGACCTCAGGGTCCCCCTGGTCAGACCGGTGACTCCGGCGCCGATGGAGCCGAGGGCCCAGCCGGTCCCCCCGGCCCCCCCGGTCCTCCTGGTGAGGTTATGTTTGAGAAGAGCATGGGAGTTGCTGAGGTTATGGTCAAGTCCCCCATGTCTGCTTTCACCGCCTCTCTGGCCACTCCCTACCCTGCTGCTGGCACCCCCATTAAGTTTGACCAGATCGTGTACAATGCCGAGAATCACTATGACCCTGATAGTGGCCTGTTCACTTGCCAGGTGCCCGGAGTTTACTACTTCTCCTACAGCATCCATGTTAATGGAGCTCATGCCCTGGTGGCTCTGTACAAGAATGGCCAGCCTGTTATGTTCACTTATGATGAGTACAACAAGGGCTTCCTGGACCAGATGTCAGGTAGCGCTGTCCTGTTGCTCGATGAGCAGGACACCGTCTACGTCCAGATCCCCGATGATGAGGCCAATGGCGTCTTTGCTGCCGAGAATGTCCACTGCTCTTTCTCTGGGTTCCTCATTGCTTCAACGTGATACGGTGGGAGTTCCCAAAGGCCAAACAACTAAATTTGCAATCTATTTCTCAAACTAAAGTAAACTCCCTGTTAATTTTTCCTCAGCCAAACACAGACAGGTAGTTCACTCTCTTCTTTGAGGAATAGTAGCATCTCGACTTGAAAAATACAAGAAATGGGTGCTTAGAAGAAGGAAATCTAATTTATGAAAACAGGTTATCAGGGATGGGGGAAGCAATCCACAAAGTTACCAGTGAGCTTTTGTAATGGAGACAGCATGTGAAATTGAGGTGTTATAACTGTTGTGTCCTTAATTTTTCTTTTCCACTCTGTTCCTTTTATACTGACTTCAACTGGTGATTCTTTTTTTTTGTGTTTGTCTGTTTTTGTTTTTTTTTGTACCTTGTTTTTTGGTGACCAATAATCTTATTAAAAGTACACAAATACTTTCTGTGCAACATGTTGTACCTGTTGTCCTTGTATGTGACTTGAACATTGTGAAATAGTAATGGTCAAATTGACCATTATGATGATATAAGACACCAACAATACTGTCATACCAATACAAACTGTTTACCAGCAACATTGTTATATCCCTAAATATGCATTATGTCATGTAACGCATAATGACCAAAATAAAAGATGTCTTAACAAATGTTTTTGTCTCAGTAACAATTTTTCAATGTGATCCCAAAGAACTTAAAGCTGACTGAATTTCTTATAGACAAATTACCTGAAAGCACACATGAAATAAATGTTAAACCACTACACTGTGACTGAAATGTGAAAGTGATAGGTCATTTTATTGGATCAGGTGCAATTATACTATTACACACTGGAGATTGTATTGGAAATTTCCTAATTTTGTTAAAGCAGAGAAGCCAGTTCACTTTAATGTGATACTTTATTAATTTCCTAGGGAAATTCTACAGAGCAGCTGGTAGGGATTCAGTGTTCTGCTCAAGGACACTTCGGCAGGGTGAATGCTTTCCAGCACAAGAGCTTGAACCTGAGTCCTTCAGATGATAGATGATCTCCCTACTCTCTATGCCACCCTGCTGCCTATTTTGTATGCAATATGACACAAGCTGGGATTCAAACTCATGTAGTAGCATTTGCTGCACAGCACTAGATTAATGATCCATTAATATACCTGGAAATTACCTATACTTTCCATTTTCAAGTGCTGCAAAATACACTAAAATACTGCCAAAACCCACACAAATCTTTATCTCATGCAAGTACAGATGATAGCATGTTTAACAACGATAGTGCTCAAAGTAGGGAACCAGCCATAGCCACATGTATCAAGTATGCTATTCACTCTTATGTGTATTATGTTGTTGTATTAGCTTACTTTCTTGTAATAGCTTATTCTCACGACTCCCTATATCGGAGATGGGATGGATAAGGATTGTAAAAAGTGAATCCTTCCCCACATGACAGCCATTGGTTGTCTGCTGGTGGCAGCCACAGTTTGCAGAAGCTGTTTGCCCCTGCAAGACTGAAGGTGTGTGCTGAAAATAGTTCTGGTGGGATGAAGGACAGGGACGGTGCTTTGGCAGGGCAGAGGCTGTTTGATCCTCCCTGGGAGAGAGGGATGGTGGTTAGGTGAGGGGCCCAGGGAGACAGAACAGAGAGTAAATTGGGCAGAGGAAACCGCCGGGGATTGCCAGCCATAAGCCACAAGCAGCTGAGGGGACTACCATTCAGAGACGGGCTGTGGTCGGGGCGAGAGGTGGACCGGAGGCGGGACAGACAGGAAGACAGACGGGGCAGTGGCCACGGTCCACTCCACAACCCTGTCACCACACTCCCAAATTATCAGCTGGACCTAGAGGAATATTACACTTTGATTTATTTTCGTTTTTCAAAATGCGTAGGCTGTCTGGTATTTCATCATTTGCCACTGACCACTATGTATCTGTGTATTCGTCTGTATCTATGTATTTATCTATCCATCTGTCTATTTTTTGAAAGAAAGAAAGAAAGAAAGAAAGAAAGAAAGAAAGAAAGAAAGAATGAATGAATGAATGAATGAATGAATGAATGAATGCTAATGAACTGGAATGAAGACAATGTTGGACCACACCAAGGAAGAAGGAGGTTGTTAAAGAGTGGTGTGTGGCATGCTGGGATACTATGGGATGCTGGGACACTATGTGAGCAGCGCGTGGGCCGGGGCGCCGGGGCAGAGGTGGGCAGCCGATACCTCAAGATCCTGTCCAAGAAGGACATGCAGTCCGGGGAAGCAGGGACAGAAATATTATGCGTAAAAAACACACCCTTCTTGCGGTGGCTACGCTGCAGTATACAGGGTTAATCTGGGAGCAAAGGAAATAGACGGTTTAAAATGAGCTTGGGTACAGCTGTGGGCGGCTAAAAACACCCTGCAGAAGTGTGCTGCCATCTCTTCTACTCTTAAAAAGATTCTGGTGTTTTCATGAGGTTTTGGATTTCCTAGAAAGATTCCCAACATGTCAATGGTGAGCGAAACTATCAATTAGATCCGTGACTGCAGTTGTTTGCTATAGATACTGAAATGACGGCAGCTCTAGACATAGTAAAAATGTTTGTTTTGAACACTGTCATTTACAGTGCAAAACCAGGAGCTCTGTGATTGAAGCAAACACAGCTAACCCCCAAATCTTATCACGTAATTATGCTGTGGTTGTTTTCCAAGCAGCTCAGCCATTTCCCGAGAAGAGGAATTCGAAGTGCAGCGAGGAAATCTCACTTTGTCATGCTGCAAATTATGCAGTGTGAGGGAGGGAAATATGCTTGCCATAATCACATATTTTGTAGAAAGTGTTGACAGGGGTCTCAAAGGGGTATTTCACTGAAAATTCACCTCACTATTTTGTCCTTACCTTAGGTGTAATTGATCCCACCATGAAGATTAGCACTACAGACTTAATTTGATATTTGGTTGGAATTTACTTGAATTTCTATGAAACCCTATTCACTCCTTTTAAGTATATAAAACAATTAAATAAGCTGGAGAAATAATATTCCAAACAGTATCCTTTACAAAAGCTTTGAGTCATTTTAATTTTCTTCTAGATCATTTCATTGAGTTAACCCAAAGATTTAGTGCCTTCCCTGTGAGTTTGGTAGACAATTTCACATTAACTCAATAACTCTAAAACGATTTAGTTTCTGCATGTTTGAGAGAAACATTACCTTTGGGGTTTTTTTGGAGGGTGAAATGCCCCTTTAAAAAAGCTCAGATACCAAGTATAACTCAGAAATAGGCAAGTCAAATATAGAGATCAATTTTTTTAAAGATTAAACTTCTCTGCTTCACATCAAGATCTGAATGGGTGAGATTGATGGAAACAGCAGCTCTTCACCTCCAGCTCTTTCAGCCACTCACCACATGAGGGTGCTGTAAGGCAAACAATCCCCATGAACATTATCCTCAACACACTGCTCTCCACCACAAAAACCAAGATTAAAATCTCACACCTACTCAAATTGCAGAAAGCCATCATGGGAGCTTCTGATGTCTGCTACGTCTGTGAATAAATGAGCTCAGAGTGCCAATTCACACTTTATTCCTTTATTCTTTCACAGTGCTCGAGGAAAATAGACTGAACACCTCAATACCATTTTGTAGGCAGTTACATTCGATCTTGAATAAGGTGAAGCCTCATTGTTATGTACAAAAAAGGATAGTGTTTAAAGATTGCACCCCTAACCGTTTCCTGTGTGCTTTTCAGTCTAATCAACGCATAATTTTCAGTGGAGTTGTAGTCATCACAGCTTGATGCAAAATCTGCTTAAAACATCTCCCAATTTTATTCAATCTTACAAATGGTGAAAAACAAGGAAACTTCATTTACAATGGGTAATCTGTTAAAAACTTCAGTCATTTAGGTACATCTCAGTCATAAAACCAGTAATATCAAAGTCTATACAACGTGCATTACTACAGAGTCTTGAAATGGTGGAATCTAATGGAAAGTGATGAGCACCTATTGTTTTGACAATTAACTAAAACTAGTTCATTCAGGAATGGTAGTGTGTCCACAGGAGCATTGAGCTTGAGTTGTAAACAACTGTGCACTGCAAAGACAACATTTAAGACTTGGTTTAGGACTTTCCCTTTAAATATCACAATGTGTCAATCTTGCAGACACAGCTTTAGCTGCTACATCCAATTGCCCAGCACCAAATACTTCAATTAAATATGTCAAATTCACCAGCCTGTCAACACAGTCATGGTTTCATGTAGAAAACATTCACACTCGCATTCACACTTACACGCTCACCCACGTCACAAATGCAAACACCAATGAGCAGTGAGGAAGCGGTACGCTCTCCAGTACACCTTCTGTCCATCACTGCCAAGGACATTGCAGTCATTATGGATGAAATGGTTGTAGAATAGTAAACAAACACCAACAAAAAAATTTAACAAAAAAATCCCTGGTTTTAGACAAGTCCTCGCATTCCTTCAGACAGGTTCTCTCCACTCCTTCGTTCCGGTGTCTCGTTCAGCAGGATTACTCAGCGGCGGCCGGGGCCTCCGGACTGGCTGCCGTCTCCGGTTCAGCAGCTGAAGCTTCGGCCGGTTTCTCCTCCGCCGCCTCTCCCTCTGCCTTCACCTCCTCGGCCTTCGGCTCCTCTGCCGCGGCCTCCTTGGCTCCCTCCTCTGCGGCCTCGGCTGGCTTGGCCTCCTCGGTGGCGGTGGCGGCGGCGGCCTCCTCCGACTCGGCCTTCTCTTCTTCGGTCGGGGCGGCGGCTCCCTCCTCTGCTGCCTCTTCGGATTCCTTCTTGGTCTTCTTAAAGGAGAAGCCGCTGAGCTTGAAGGAGGGTTTCTTGAAGGAGAACCGCTTTTTCTTCTGTTTGCCGTCCTCGCTGGTGGAGGGGGTGCCTTCCTCTGGCTTGGCAGCAGCCTCTCCGTTTGTGGCGGCGGGCTCCTTCTCTCCGTTGGTCTCGGCAGCCTCTACTTTCTCTGCTGGCTCCTTCGGCGCCTCCTCGGCAGGAGTGCTGCCGTTGGCCTGCACATCTGCTTTGTTGGCCTCCTCTGCAGCTGGAGAGGCATCCCCATTGGTCTTGGCATGGCCATTCTCCTGGGAGGAAACACAGAAGAAATGTTACTCCTATGCATGCACATCACCATGCTGATTAAATAAAGGGACTACACTGTGCTGATTGCCCATAATCTCACCACTATGAGGCCAAATAAGGATCTTCCTATGAACATGTGCATGCAAGACTGCCCCCTGCAAAATCTGGCGTGCTGTGATATTTATTCATGATCGTAGAGTACTAGTAACCAATCGGAAAATAGTCCTAAAACTGCAGCAACATCTGTTACTAGGAGAGTGACGACAGATCAGTGGCTTTCAGCAGTAGGCTAGTCGGTTAGACGTCAATACCGCCGGGATCCACCAGGCGGCGTCGCGTGTCGGCTCGGTGGGAAGAACATAGGAATTTTGGGAATTTTTAATGACCCGTTTCGTCAAACAATACATTTTATTTCCCATTTACAGCGTTTTTCACTTTCTGGTCCTGCTGCTCTTTAAAACGTGTTGACGGTCTGAGTTATGAGCGCATGGAGCATGGCCCTTTCCTCGAACCTGGCAACAAAGGCGTGGTATCATTTTTAAAATGGCCATGCCACAGTGAGAGCGGCTACAAACCCTGCCATGCACCCTTTAATCACTGGATAACATACAGCCACAATGTTTATGGAGCCCGAGACTCAGAGCAACTGTGTGATGGTTACAGTGAATTAGAAATGCCATTTGATCCATTCTCTAAGAAACTAAATATTCCATAAAGGATTAGCGCCTGACCTGCTTAATGCTCAAATAGCAAATATCAACATGTAGCAATTTAATGAAAGCCTTTCAGTAAATGATCCCCACTTGAAATAATGTTTCGTTGCCAAACGTTTAAAATTGCAGATACAAAGTCGCCAGTGAAAATGGATACATGTGGCCACTTTCCCTGAATACCGGTGAGCGTGGGGATGCGCTAAATTGAACATGGAGCACGCCATTGACGCAACACATTGCTAAATTGAGACCAAATTCCACTTGATCAATAAAATCAAACAATCCAAATATAGTCCTTTACCTGTCCATTTGTCTTGGCTGCAACAGCTGCACCTTCTGCTGGCTTATCTGCAGCAACTTCTTCCTTTCCAGCGGTTTTGGAGATTTGTGCTCCCATGCTTTTGGTCCAACAAAGGAACCCAACCGATCAAATGAATGAACAAAGACCGCAAGCCTCCTTCCAAAATTCAAGTCAAACGCTGAGACCTCCTTCTCAAACCGAAGCCGGGGAATCAACTCGAGACCAAAATTACCACACGGGACGGATAAGAACTTGCAAAATGTCGCAGGATGCAACTAAAGAAACGCGAATTCTTTCAATTTTTTCTCGAGCAGAATTTGTAAATGGAGAAATTGGCTCCGCCGCAAATGAGATGCGGAGTACAACGCCCAAGTCCACTGATGAATGGGCACTCGGGCTATGACGACACAGCCACCCCGTCTCCACCAATCACAAGTCCGACTAAAATACAGAGGGTGGGGGGTTGTGGAGAGGGGTGCCATGGACAATAGGAGAGAAACAACAACATGGCCAACAACTTGCTTTTATATCCACCCAAAAGTGCAGAAACTTGATTTATTCCGGCTACAAAACAACTCAGATTTCATTGAGTCAGTAGGGTTAGTTGTCGCCTTATTTGAAGGAAGGAATACTTCACAAATATTTGTTCATCCCACACTGGAAAAAACAATACATTTCATATATAGTTTGGAGTATGTTTAGATATATGGTTAAAATCTAAACAAAATGGCCAAAAATGTATTTACACATGTAGATGACACTCATTCAAAATATATTTTGGACACTGGGAATACATTCTTCCTATGAACTGCTGACAACATGCTATATCTGCAGGTATAACCACAATATATTTTGGCCACTCAAAATGATTTCAAATGAATGTCATCTATATATACAATTAGCCTAGATATTCCCCAGTTTTTGTATATTTTGATACATATTTCTAAACATAATCTGAAATGGAATGTATTTTTTTCCATATGGGGGAAATATCCATCTTCCCATATCCATATCTACTCTGGAATAGCCTGTTAGACTGGCAAACTCTGTCCCTTGTTTTAAGAAATGACTAAAGACCCACTTATTCTATCAAGCATTTTCTTAATTTGCTGTTGTTTGTCACGCTGTATCTACTCACTGTTTAGCCTATATGTTTATGTCTTTAACTTTTTTGGTTGTCACTGTGTACTCCGTCTTAATAAATCCTGTTGTGTGTCCATAATTTTTTCTTAATGTGAAGCACTTCTGTCTTGAAAGATGCGTACAAATAAAGTTTACCCTACTTACAAAGCTTAACTTCCAGATTCAGTGAACAAGAAGAAAAACATCACAACTTTTAATGTATGCAAGTACCAAAACAATAGCGTGATCAGGACAGCTGACACAGCATCGCCCTGGCAGTCTCATTGTTATATCATCACGCACCCTCCTCACATATGTGCCACCCAGAAAACAAACGTCTCTGTCAGTATAAGCCCTTCTGCCCGCAACTTCCCTGATCCCGTCTTGCATAACAGCGTCTTGTCTGCTTGTTGCAGCTGGAGCATCCCAGTGACCTACATATAATGAGAGTTTATGGCCTGCTGCTGCTGCTGCTGCCTGCACCGCTCTCAGTCCACCACCAGCCTCAAGTCTCCTCTCTCACCCATCACTGCATGACCCCGCATCTCCATGGTTACCGGTCCAAAATGGCTTGATAGAGGCCTTTAATGCTGATGACTCCTGGTTATAGAGAAGGTTACAGGGTGAGACTTGAGTTTGAAACTGAAGCAGCACACAAACAGACAACAGTTGTGGATTAGGGTGACTTCTTTCACCCACCCTCCTTTTTCGGCGGGCTAACTAGGCCATGCTCATTGTTGTGATGTTCTGATGACATGCAAAGCTTTAATTATTGCAACGATCTGCCATGGGTCCATAAACTAGGGGATAAAGCCTTCGGGGCACTAAGTGTTTTCATAAGGCACCAGGCAAGCAGCAAACCTTTGGGTCCCAAACATTCAGCTGTCCAACAGGCACCTCACCTGAAGATATCATCTCAAAATATAAGTGGTGTGTGTGTGTGTGTGTGTGTGTGAGCGAGAGAGATTGCACAACTATTGCAAGCTGCTGCCTCCCCTAGGCAAAGGAGCACAAGTCAGCAGAAAAAGGACATGTTTTGGATGAGTTATACTGGGAAGTTTACTGAAGAAATTGACTCTGACATCGTTGCAGCAGTGATCTGACAGTTCGTACACATAGTACAGTGTTACATCAGTGAACACTCACTGCTACATACTGGGCTGGTGCAGAAGTCTGGATTGATATGCATACATTTTCTTAGAACAGAAGCGTTGATCTGAAAACAGTTTCCCACTTAAGGCTCAGAGACAGTTTCTCCCCACATGCCATCAGACTCTTGAACTCACAATCAGCCACAGTCACATGATCACGGTTTTAGGAGATTTTTACTCTCTGGCACCAATAAATGTTTTACTATGAACTTGCTATACAATAATTATGTCCTTATGCCCTTTTATTTTCCTCTTAACTTCTGTTTTTCCTTTTTTAATTATATTCTGTACTTTCTTTATTATATCTTTGTGAATTATATTTTCCAAGCATAAAAGCATTTCATTGCACTGTTTACCCTGTGTATGCTGTGCATATGACAAATAAACACACTTGAACTTGAGTCATAGTAATGGTTTTCTTATTTTAGTGGCGTTGCATAATATTTTGTGATAAAAATCCCCCTCCTATTCTATTCTATTCTATTCTATTCTATTACAGTCTAGTCTAGTTCTGTCCAATGAGCCTACCGCCTGCAAATATCTTTAAACATAGTTGCAGGTACACTTACTTGAAGTGTGACACTAGAACAAGCTCAAAAGTTGTAACACCAACATCATCTAAGATTCATCTCAATAAGGTTTTCCTCATATTTTGCAAATATAAATAAAGGTTAGCTCAGGTCTAGTGCCACAGAGTTAGACCATTCTCCACTCTTTGTTTCACCAGCCAATGCCTGATCATATGCCACAAAGCCTACAAATAGGCCTGACAGAAAATATCTGTTATCCATATGGTTCCCTGCTCCTTACAGTAGCCTAGTCAATGAACCAGGTGAAACCTTTTGGTTTTCTTGTCACCTAACCACTACACAAACAGCAGCAAAAATTGGGAGTCATAGGGGTCCAAATCATGTTTCATAATTACTGGGAAAATTCCTGGGCCGGCCAAAACACTGTAAATCAGTTTAAAGCAATAATAATATTTGAAGCAGGATGAGGGTTGTTTGGCCCAAGTGGGACACATGCCACGTCTGTCCCCATCACTCGGTTGATGATATTTTTGTGGTCCGGTCATTAATAGAGAACCAAACCACAGCATTCCAGTTTCACTTGGTTGTCAGACTATGCTTAATCCTTAAAAACCTATCAAGAAACTTTCTGGTAAGCCTAAGTGGTTTTCATCATACCTTAATAATGACAGACTCAGAAATGCTTATCATAGTGTGATCATGAGGATGGAGCTTCATAATTGGGACTTCACTATGCAAATATATACTCAAAGGTCTAATCCATAAACCAAAGATTAGGCCCAAACGAAAAACACAGTCTGATGTTTCTGTCTCTCTGCCTGGGACTGGGTGCAACTGCCTTTTTTTTTTTATTGTAAATATCATTAATAGAATAAACATCAGAATACACAATGAGATCTAATTACTTGAACAAGAACAGAACATATGCCAACCTGATTCTGAACCTTGTTTCTGTTTTTCAGTCAAAGACCCAAAGACGAGGAGGTGTCCGACTAGACATTGTAATCTCTGATTGGTGGAACGGGATGCCAATCAAAGCTTTGGTCCGCATCAGCCCTACGCCATCACATCTGCGTCAAGCCAGCCAGAGAGAGGTAGACTAAAACCGAAAGTTAAGCGATTCTGCCTTCAAATAAAAGCGTAAAAATGGTCACTGGAAAAAATCGAATATAGGGTGTACAGAGCAGAATCTTATTAACATAAGCTACTAAGTGGAATTAGTACATAAATATGTATGGGGGAACATCAATAGCGTGTTAGTTTACTACAGATGATTCATCTTTCTTTATTTCCACTTTGGTGGTACTTCGTATGACTCAAAAAGTTGAAAAATAAGGCTTTTATTCTGAAGGCTGTGGCCGGAAGTCACGTTTGTTATTCTGTTTAGCTTGACACTGGTCGCCATCGTCATCATCTGTACGCACGGCGACAGGGGCTTCTGAATCGGCAGGGACGGGTATGCCGCTGTTATTTTCTCAATGCCAAAAAACACTAACAGAGAGTAGAAAAAATATCGACGAATTTCCCCCGATAGTCCTCCTGGAAACCCCGATGGATTAGTCTGATTTATCTGCGGTAAGCACGTTTTTCTGTGTTGAATTTCAATTGGTGCACCCGCCTCGTCCCTTGCGCTGTAGACTGCGAGATGAATTCATCTCGGGAAAGCAGATAAATAACAGTTTGTGGGGCGCAACGTTCAAGCCAGTTTTCACTTCAAATGCTGTAGATGTAGGTTTATCTGTTTGAGGGATAACTTGGCCCTTGGCCGGCCGAGTAGCCCTGACTGGAAAAGACTAGTAATGGACTCGTAATTGTGGATGATGTTTTGCAACGCTGTGATTCTGGAGAGGGGGCTCTTGTGTTGCAGCAGCAGGGATGGATGCGCTGCAGAATAGCTTGCCACTGAGGCTATGCACAAACATAAACGCTACGATGGCCTACAAACAGCCTGCTATTGATTTGCTCAAAATAACTGTGAGATGCTTTGGCCCTAATTGCATTGCCGCGCTGTTAATTATCTAATTAAAGCTGTACTAATCGGGTTATCTAATGTGTCTGGAGGTGCAGCCATCCATCTTGTGTGAAAATCACTATGAATGATATATTATTTGCTGTAGCCGGGCATTAGCCTCAGTTTTATCCATCTTCCACGAGTTATGCTACTTTATATATAGGGCAGTGTGACGGCTGAGCTGTAGAAACAACATTGGAGTTGTTTGTTGGTTTGCAAATGTACCACTTAGCATCCTGAGGCTCCTGGTGCTCAGTCTGCCCTTGGTATATGAATGACTGCACATTTGGCGTGCGTGATATGTATCAAGTTTGAATGAAAGGGATTGAGTTCATTGCATATTATGTTTCATGAACCGTGTACATTTCCCCTCAGGCCCTCTAGGCCCATACAGTTAAAGCTACAGATATTTGCACATACTTGTGAATTCAGGACGAGGTTACCATGAAATATATGTGCTCAGTACAATGAAATATTTGGTTCAGTAAGGAGCCAGTTGATTATTGTATACTCTCATCAACATTCTGGTTAAAGCAAACTGTATTCATTTACATACAGAGTTCCCCTCTTTTTGGTTTTTAATCTGAATTGATATTTTTGAAAGATATCAAGCATCAATCAGCAGATGTCACACAGGGAGATACTGCCGCAGAACCTGAGCACTTATCCAGCATGTATAGCCCGTGTCTCTGTTTGCACTTTCCATCAACCCAAGCGTTATTTAGTTATACCGCAAACCTTCCAACCTCCAGTGCTGCAGGCCCACCACATCATAATTTCCAGTGGATTCTTACTTTGACCATTGCCCTCCACTGGCAGCAGATCTGGAAAGAACCGTTTTTAAAACCCCAGTGCAGAGCGACACGCAGAATCAGTGAGGAGCTGCTCTACTTCCTGGAAAGACAAAAAGTTAGTGCACGTTGTTCTGAAATGCTTTTGAAAGTGTTTGTCTCCTAGTCACAAGTCTTACAGAATGGACTTACTGATTTACAATGGGCTCAGTGATTTAACAACATGACTCAACGTACTCGACTGTGAACAGTGTGACACCAAAACACAGTTAGGCCTAAACCCACGTTTGCATATGAGGCTCAACTGTGGGTTGTCTAACTACCTCTTTTCATTCAGTAGATGAAGAATGCTTTGAAAGCCCAACACTGCTTTTCATTGTGTAGATAATCTTGTGGCCCAGTGAGTGTGTGTCCATTGTCTTGTTGTTGATACACTGAATGAACTCAGTTGTCCAAGACAAGCAAATATTGTAACTATCCAGAGAATGGTACCCATAAGGAAGAGTTTGTGTGTCAGTGCTGTACCGAAACCAGTCAGCATACTTCTTGGCTTCACATGCATTTTAAATGGCAAACGGCTGAAAACGACCCCTTTCTCGGCCGATTCTTTGATAAATGTATGGCGAGTTGTATCTTGGAGTTGAATAAGCTCATTGCGAGTGCAGCTCCAGTAGGAGGGGAGTGGGAGGCTTGACCTTGGTTTGTGCCATGTCAGTGAACCGAGTGCAAAGGGACCCCACACTTCAATTTATAAAGGGCCGCGTTGTTGAAGGCTGCGTTGAATTGCTAAGCGATTATATTCAGGAGAGATTTGAAGTTCATCAGGGTTAAATAGTGAAGGCATTCCTAGATGTCGTGGCAAATTGGGCACAGTTCCTAAATCACATTTCAAGGGCTCAAAGCCACTTTTTTACATTTTTGTTTTTTACATAAAGCTAACACAGAACAGAAAAAAGGAGAACAGGTCAGTGTGTTACTTATGAAATGGCGTCTTTTTTATAGTTGTAGCACTGTCATAAACATTGCAATTTATTAACTCAAGCGCTCTAGATTCTCCAGCACATTCAGCTTTTTATTTGTGTATCACATGTACAGAAGCACAGGACACATATCTGTTTTACAGGCTCGACTGACTGACTGCTATTTAATCCATCAGTTACAATGCGTGACCCTGACATGTTTGTCCATTTAATTTAGTATATTGATCTCCTGGCTATAATACAGAGGGGAGAGTATCTCATCATGGCTCCCAGCACTGTGTGTCATTATGGATGATTGAGGCATGTGCCCTCACAGCATCAAAATAAAGCCCTTCATTTCGTGAAATTAATTTGCAGTTGAGCCCAGGCCTTGTGACTGATGTAGTGCTAAACCTGTCCAATTACTTTATGTTCAAGTAGTATTGGCACCGTGGCTCCGTCCCTCTCATTCTTCACTTCCTGATGTGAAGGAATCTTGCAGCAGCGTTGACAAATACTGTTCAACAGAACTGGCCAGACGTCAGAGTAAGAATTCAGACATCTTGAGCTGATCAGCAGTTTTAATATGACATTTATGTCTACCTCTAGATAACGAAGCTTGTCTGCCTGCCTGTGTTTATAAGTCAAGTCCTCCCACTCTCTCTGTCTCTCTCTCCCTCTCTCTCTGCCTTGTGCTATTAACTGTTACAACACATTACGTAGCTACAACCGTGTCCCCATTGGACCTTCTTTATCACGCCAGCACGGTCCTCTCGGAGGCAAGCTGCTCATTTGGGTCTGAAAATAGCGTGATGAGTGTTTTTGCAGGCCGAGGTGGTCATGCGATACCCAGGCTGTGCCACGGAGGGGAAGAGCCCCGCGGCTCTGATGCCATCATGTTTTTTTGGGGGGGAATGTTGTGCCTCGGGTCGGGCACCGAGCAGGCCGACATGTCTGTCTCTGTCTGTCTGTGTGTCTGTCATGGGGGGAAGCAGGGAGAAAACCCACCTAAGGTCATGAAGTTGTAGGTTTTTGTCTTTATGTTTTGAGATGGTCCTTAATTTTGGTTCATGTGTGTAACTGAATAACAGAATAGCTCGTCGAGTGATTCTGAAAGCCATGTACACTACTAGTCAAAAGTTTGGACACACCTGATTGAATGAACTGTTTTTCATAATCTTAAAGCCATTTTGATCTAAAGGCTTATGCTTAAATGCTTGAAATTAGTTTCTTAGACAAATATAAAGAGTGAAGTTGATGCCTATATATGAATTTATCTCCAAAGCCTTTGGCTTTCCATCAAGGCAAAGGGCGGCTAAAGGGCGTAAAGAATCTAAAATATAAGATAGTTTTGATTTGTTTAACACCTTTTTGGCCACTGCATAATTCAATTTGGGTTATTTCATAGTTTTGATGTCTTTGCTATTATTCTAAAATGTGGAATAAATAGTAAAAATAAAGAAGAATGTGTGTATCTGTGTTGAATGCTGGAGAAACTCCCTCTCGTTGTATTGTTGTGAATGGCTGTTGGATTCTGGTTGCTGCTGGCTGCTGTTGAATGCGGTAGAGCAAAACTTGTCAAATCTGAATTACTATATATCTTCTTATGTGGAAGTGTGTATGTTGATGTCCGAAAATGGCTGATTTCTGCGGTGCTCATTCAGCAACGTCAGTCACAATACCGTGTACGCACAGACACGATTCATATGCAAATGTTTATTAAGCCAACACAACAATACCACAAAGGCGACACATAAACAATACGAGATGCCCTAGTTTCTGTGCAGCAAAACGGCTTCAGATATTTCAAAGCTGTGGTAGTCCCTGGCCTTTTTGCTTTAGAGCAGAAAGATTTTCATAATCCCCAGAGGCAGCATGATGATGTGAGATCTCCTCTCATTTACTCTGCTCCCTCTAGGAATGGATGCAGCGCAATTTCCAGAGCGACAGTTAAAGGGGAAATCCATCATAAAACAGAATCCACCTGTGTTGTTCCTGTCATCATGATGATCAGTGTGGTTCTCTCAGACAAAACTAAGATGCTAATATGTGACCAGCGCTATGATCGTCAAGCAAGAGGCTGACTTTGTGGATTCATGTATTATTCTTTTAACTCTTATATGCAAATGGGCTTTGTTTCACAGTAATGCCACCGGTTTCAAACCCAGAAAATGTTCCCATAACTCTTGAAAATCACCCTGGCTACTGTTACAGTGTGAAGTCAGTCTGCTGTGCATTGTCAACAGCTCCAGAAAGTGTCGCTTGATGATATAATCGTCAAGAGTCTTGGCTCTATTATTTCTACTGCAGCTCTTGGAGAGACTTGTGCATATACACTTCATCCTGAACATGTGTTTTAAGGTGGATATTTTTGCTTTAATGATACCTGCTGTGATGTAGGGCGCCGCAAATAGGCTACTAGAAGATGGGAGATGTAAATATAAATGACAAGGAAGATTATTTGCTGTATTAGGATTACCGGAGAAGCTGCAGTCTTTTTATCTCATATATGTGGTCTAAGCGCTGGTCTAGGCTTATACTGTTAGGCTACCGCTGGGCTCATTTCTTCCTCTGGGTATTTTATGGGGTTTTATTGGCAGTAATTAATCAAAATAATCTCCTCCTCTCTGCAGTGGCTCCGTTGTTCTGTTAGTTAAGCAATGTGGAGCAAATAAAGATCTGGAATCACTGAAAGTACAGTGTACAGTAGGTGAGCTGTTGATTTGATAGGTCTGTATTTTATACTATAGATACCCACAAGCCCCCCTGCTGACTTGCTAGTGTTATTAGTTTTTTATCATGTCCCAGTCTGTTGACAGCGGAGACAGCCAAATACATACAAGTCAACATAGGTAAGATCATGACAGGCTAACAAAAACGCAAAGCAGATGTTTTGTAGATTTGGTTAATCATCAATCTAAATATGTTGTCATGGCGATAAGTGATACGTGTTGTAACCTGATAGTGTGTTTTTTTGTTTCATTTTCACTCTGGCATTAAGTCCACAAATGAAGCCATTAGAAAACATTATGGACTTTTCTGTTTAATTTCTGACACGAACAAATGACTTGTGTCGCAGTATTACTGTTGGCCGGGGCATTTCTGTGCTCTCTGAAAAGATCATTTCATCCTCTGTTTCTGTGGGATATTATGTGCCTTTCAAATGTGGAAAACACTGATGCAAGCATTTTATTAGTTTATTAATCTTTCATACTATATACAGTAAGTTGCCTGTACCCTGTTGCAGTACCCGCAGTATGCAGCAAGTGACACATCTGTTTGCACTTTTTTCTGAGTAGGCGTTTGGGTTCCTTTGCTAGTAAATGTAAAACAGAGTGCAGGCCTGAAGGAATTTAGTCGTATACTGTATAGCTTTCCCTTTAACCACTGAGCTTCAGTGTCATCCTGGAATAGAATTAATTTAGGGGGGGAAACAATGGGAAGCTTCCTGATACAATATATCAAAAATATGATAGTTCCTGAATCAGAGCTGTATAAGGAATATTGAGAAAACAAGTATGAAGAGGATCAGATGTAATGAGACTCAGGGTTCAGAAAGTAAGTGCAGGCTGTTTCTGTTTCTAAATCTTCTTTATATCTGTGCTGGTGCTGATGTGTTGGTCGCTTTCAGTGATCCTGCCCTCCTGTTTTTTCGTCTGTATCACCGCCAAACACATTCCTCGCAGCATGATCATTCCTCTGGTTATGTTAAACTCCCCTGACACGAATGCGTCAGCGTCTGCGACCCGCCCTACTCCAGCCGCCCCGTGGGTCTCTCGCTCGGTCTTTGACGGGGGGGGGGTCAGGAGCGGGCCGACGGCTTCCCGCTGGGCCCGTCCTGCCGAGACGCCAAGCGCTCGCCCTCAGCGGCACCTCTAGCCTCCATCCTCGGCCACCGCGGCTGTAAACAAGCGTGTTTTCAATTACCCATCTCAGAAGTGAGTTGGCTGCTGAAAGTCAACAGTGCTGTCAGGCAGCGGTCTCTTCCTAGCCGTTGTTTTTTCCCGGCCGCACGGGGCTTCCAGGGCTTAAGGGGGAAACAGAGAGCTGGAATGTGCATTAGTTTAACTGGGTCTTTAAAGATGGTAAGGCTCTTTTAATTGGCAAAGCAGATTGCCTCAGCCATTATAGAAACTAGTTTAGCTTTACAGAGGGCCAAATGCTCCCTTAGTCCCCCTCATGAGATCCAGCGTAAAGCCGGGGAGTGGTTTGTTTGTTAACGGCCTCTCTGTGCATTTTAATTTAGGCTCTGCGTTGTGAATCTATAGATGGGTGTGTGGCTCCTCGTAAAAAACAAACAAAAATAAAGTGCATGCCAACTCGTAAACGCGGCTGTTGTGTGTAAATTCCTTTCACAAGTGTGGTAGTGCCATAAGACGGAAAAATAAACCCTAATAAGTAGCGCTGTTAGGCTGTTTTATGGCGAGGTATGCTGGAGGATATTCCCAGCGTGCAATACCTCACATCAACATGCATCAGGATACCAAATATCACAGTTTACAACAGTATAATCGAATTAGCCAAACACTGCAGCTTACATCCTCTAGTCACATCGCACTCCTCTGTGTAATTAGTAATGGAGTTTAAAGTATCATGTTTTATTTCATCCTAATTGAAAGTATTTTCAGAAGGCTCACCATAACTCTCTGTGGAAGCTCTGCAATAATGGAATATTGAATCATAATTTCCCCAGTGGGATTGGCTTTTAAGCTATTATTTTACCTACCTACTAATTCCAATCCCTCTCTCTCTTTCTCTCTCTCTCTCTCTTTCTCTCTCTCTCTCTCTCTCGCTCTCTCTCTCCCCCACAGAAAGTAGAGAATGGGCTGTGTCCAATGTAAGGATAAAGAAGCAGCAAAACTCACTGATGACCGGGAGACCAGCCTCACGCAGAACTCGGGGTACCGCTATGGGGCCGACCCCACGCCGCAGCACTACCCCAGCTTTGGGGTCGCCGCAATCCCCAACTACAACAACTTCCACGGCGCGGCCACACAGGGGGTGACGGTGTTCGGAGGGGTCCACACGTCCTCGCAGTCCGGGACGCTCCGGTCCCGGGGAGGAACAGGTGAGAGTGTTAAACTGTAGAGTGCATTCACTGTCTGTGGTTGTGTGTGAGACGTGCAAATGCAAGACAAGGACTCAACCAATATGGGTTTTTGAAGGCTGATGCCGATACAGGTATTTTTAGACTTATGTCGCTGATAGCCAATATTTTGTGCCGATATTCAAGATCTTTAAATTTTACCTTTTTCATGGCAAACACTTGTAAAACAAACACAGGTATTCAGTCTTTTACCCAAGAATTTTATTGTTGACAGCTTGGAAAAGCCTCTGAAACAGCATTTAGGCCATCTTGGGACACCAAAACTCTCCATTGAAACCCATACAGTTTACATTTTTTTTTAGGTGGGTTAGCAGCTACTTAAGGCAGGGTGACTCACTCCACTTATTCAGTGGTAGGGGAAACTCCTGCCATTAAATAAAGGAGTTAATTTACAAAAAACATGACTGGAAAATTAAATGACAGACTGTTTTTCTGTAGCGATGATCAATGAGGAACCTGTCAGATCAGCAATGGACGGCACTGACTGGCCATTTTCCAATACTTAATAAAAGGCCAATATTGGTTCAATATATCTCCAAACAAATATACCGGTCCAACCCTAGTAGCTAGTTGCCAGTTGGATGATCTCAAATTAACTCCATCAAGGTTGGCATTGCCACCTGATCCCTTGTCTTTCCTCCTCTATTCTATAAATGAGTGTGTGTTTCTTATCTTGTGTGTGACAATGTTGCTGTGCTGCGATAAATTCATCTTGCTAGACAAGATGAATGTCCATCGGCCGCAAGTTAATGGAAAACAGAGTGACCTAAATTATAGCCGGTTCTCGGCAAGGCGCATCTGACGACCAGAGAGATTGTGCTGAATAGTGCTAAAGTAGAGAAATATTTTTTAGTTTCTCACTCCGATCTCAAAGATACATACATGCAATGCATAAATTAACAGCATCTCTAGCTTTGATGTCAGCTACTGTGGGCCTTTTCTGAAGGTAGATCCTCAGCACAGATACTGTACATGAACTGCATGTGTACTGTGGAGTCAGCAGCATCAGCTTTTATGAATAAGAAATGACTCCGGGAGGGCAGCGCTGAGCAACATTCATATCTGAGATTGCAAACGAGGAGATTACAGTAAGAAAACACTCAAAGAAAAGTCAAGTGGAAAAAGAGCTAGAGCTGAAACCTTGTCTGACCTCTTTTAACACTCCGGCATGTTTGCTTCTGAGACGGTGGCGAGTTTTGCTGGACTTCAGGTGTGGTTGAGAAGACATGGAGGGAAATATGCAGGGCTTTGTTGAGCCACTGGAGATTCTGATTTGATCTGAGTCATCCCTGGACAGTCATAGTGTCCAGAGATGACTCAGATCAAATCAGAAAATGAAATCATTTTTACCAGTTTCAGGCCTTTTAAGAGAGAGACTCCAGGGCCGATAAATTCAGATAAATCTGACTGGCCTCCAGAATCTAGACAGTTGGCAGCATTAACTGTTTGCTCACCTTTCTTAGAGGATCCTCTCTCTAATAAAGAATAGTCTAAATTCCTCCTGTTTTCTGTATGTAAATAAAGGAATAAATGAAGAAGGCAGTAAGAAATTGAATGTTACTGCCTTTACAAAATAGGCAGCCCATATGTTCGACAGTCAAACCCAACAACAAAACCACAATCAAAAACACACCATGATACTTTATCCATACGCTTCACACTTCACTCTGACGTTTTGCTACCAGCGCTATAACCGCCACATGTAAATTGCCTCCTGCAGGTGTGACCCTGTTTGTGGCTCTGTACGACTATGAAGCCAGGACCGAGGATGACCTCAGCTTCAGAAAGGGGGAGAAGTTCCAGATCCTCAACAACACGTAAGCGCGAAAGCATCTACATGACAGCATGAAGGGTGGCGGTCCTGTTTTTGGCCCTCTGTTTTTCATCTTTCATGAATGTTGAGGCAGGCAGAGGGAAGAGGGAAGAGGGAGCGGGTCCGACGCTTGTAGACCCAATCTGTGAAACATCAGTCAAGGCTTATGAAGGTTGTTGTACTTATCAAGTCTGACAGATCTGTCATTTTTCAGTGGTAGTTTTGCATAATAATGATTGACTGCTTAAATTTAGCGCTGTAGAAATACCTGACCTCTTGTGTTGAATTGTTGTGGAAATAGTGATGCGACTGCTCTGCTTTGACACAACACAAGCATGTTCCTTGGATCATGTATTGCTTATTTTCAAGTCTTCCTGACTCACAGCTAGATCATGCCTAAACCCAGACCACAGCCTGTTCGATGCTGAAGCCTCATTTAAATCCTCATTCCATCCGGTTTCTCAGCCGCCTTGCCAATTACTATCCTTCCTCTCTTGCTATACTAGCATGCCACCCAATCTATGCATTTTAAAGAGATTATTCACTGAAGCATCGGGAGCCCATGCATAGGAAATAGACTGCATAAAATTTTGGAACTTTTTGGGACTAGTTCGCTCTAGTCAGCTCTCAGGGATTGGACACCCATTGGATTTGTGTATCCAGTAAATCTGAATGTTTATTTATGCCTGTCTGAATAATGTGTAAATGTTGATTATTCCACCTTCCTTCTATCCTCTCTCTCTCTCTCTCTCTCTCTCTCTCTCTCTCTCTCTCTCTCTCTCTCTCTCTCTCTCTCTCTCTCTCTCTCTCTCTCTCTCTCTCTCTCTCTCTCTCTCTCTCTCTCTCTCTCTCTCTGTCAGTGAGGGAGACTGGTGGGAGGCTCGTTCTCTCACTACGGGTGGAACTGGTTACATTCCCAGCAATTACGTAGCTCCAGTGGACTCTATCCAAGCTGAGGA
This sequence comes from Centroberyx gerrardi, assembly GCF_048128805.1. Classification (NCBI taxonomy): domain Eukaryota; kingdom Metazoa; phylum Chordata; class Actinopteri; order Beryciformes; family Berycidae; genus Centroberyx; species Centroberyx gerrardi. The sequence continues at coordinate 9,778,020 of NC_136013.1, read as the reverse complement.
GTGAGTAAAAGTTTTTATATGAGCACACATTCACACTCACTCGCACACACGCACACACACACACACACACACACACAGGCAAGTTCCCAGTCTCACAGCCACTGCAACAAACTATCTCCCTCAGCGGTGAGCACATCATAAATATTTCAGAGCTCATCATGCCGTCTGTTGTAAAATGTGGCATAATAGCACATGAGCATAAAAGAAAAACATTTGAACCAGAATTTCAACAGCACAGTTTGATTATTCCTTTCCCTCCCTGCAGCTGGTATTTTGGTAAACTAGGCCGAAAGGACGCAGAAAGGCAGCTCCTCTCCAACGGCAACCCCAGAGGCACTTTCCTCATCCGTGAGAGTGAAACAACCAAAGGTACTTTGACAAAGTAGCATCCAACATCCTGACAGGTTGATTGCTTTCAAGCAGCAGCAAACAGACCCATCGGTTTGAATAAATAAAGATTCGGTAACACGTTACTTGAAGTGCACAGTGGCATTGCAAGCAGATTACAAGCCCGTTAGAAGCATGGATAAACTTTTCTTGCAATATAATCATCAGACAAACATCAGAAAATTGCATTGAATTTAATGTCATTAATTATGCAATTGCCCCATATTCATCCCCCTAATTCTTTTACACATTGTGCTATACTCTCATTAAAACAATTATCATGCACTCACAATGTGCTTATAATGTTCTTATGATGTCTTATAATCCCTTATGAGCACCATGTCAAGTAAAGTGTTACCAGAGTTTCTACTTGAGCCTTCTTGAATCTGCCCCTTTTCTTCTGTATCAAATGCGTCTCCTCGTCTCTGCTGCAGGAGCCTTCTCCCTCTCCATCCAGGACTGGGACGACATCAAGGGAGATCATGTCAAACACTATAAGATTCGCAAGCTGGACAGCGGAGGCTACTACATCACCACCAGGGCTCAGTTTGAGACGCTCCAGCAGCTCGTGCAGCACTACTCTGGTGAGACTCTGTGGGGAAACTGTGGGGAAAAAACAGTAACTTACTGGCTAGGATGAAATTCTATATCTTGTTTTTCTTCTCCTAAAATGGTCAGATTGTTACGGCTGAAGTATCTTAAGCACAAAGGGATGATAGTTTATAGAGAATTCAAATAATTTCATACTATTCTAATGCAATTTTAAATTCAAACCGTATCATTCCAGCTAGAGCTGCAGGACTGTGCTGCCGGCTGATAGTCCCGTGCCACAAAGGCATGCCTCGTCTGGCTGACCTGTCCGTCAAAACCAAAGACGTGTGGGAGATCCCGCGGGAGTCGCTGCAGCTCATCAAGCGTCTCGGCAACGGACAGTTTGGAGAAGTCTGGATGGGTGAGTATCAGCGTCTATTTGGCACCGACTTGAAAATGGACGGTTGTGAGCAATTTTGCAAAACAGGGATCATTCAGCATGACCCCAAGAAAGAAGTGCTTGTTTTAATAGGCTATTAAGAACGATTTCAGAATTAAATGTAGACATTATGTCCCTGATTTGAATAGGTTTTATTGGGTAGATCTGCATAAACCAATGTCCATGTTGACCAGATCAGGATTTTGGAGATTTCAGTGGTTTCTGATTGGATCCAGGACTTGGAAGGGCTTTTAGACCTGTCGAAACTTGTAGTATGCATCTATCAATTATGGAATATGTTTCTTATGTCTAATTATGTTTTTATGACACGGCTTATCTTAACTCAGTTCAGGCACAGTATCTTAGTTCACTTCAGTTCAATAGAACCTAATTTATCCCACATTGGACAGTTAAATGCCCCATGTGTGCCTGATCTGCTGCCATCTGAACATATTAGGGGCCGGTTCCACAAACATGGATTAAGTCTAATCCTAGAGTGGATTCTTTTGGAGATTTTAATTGAAAACAACTTTTTAGTCTAGCTCTAAGCTAAATCCATGTCCATAAAACTTGTCCAGTATTATTCAACAGACAGTAGATGCTTTCTGCAGACAGAAATCAATGGAAATGTATTTCCTTTATTTCCCTTGAGCAATGTTGTGTATATAGGTAATCAGACTCTGACTGTAATATTTGGTTAGGATGGATTTGATTAAATTTAAAGTCAGTTTAACTGGTAGAATAGCCAGTACTCTACTGCTAAATGAACACACAGCTCATTTTGTTCTTCCAGTGTTGGTTATTCTTCCAGTTTTTGCAATATTTTGAGCCTTTTGCACCACACTATATATGTCTCTATGGTTTTTGAGTTGAGGGCCTCCAGCCTGTATTTGTACAGCCTGTTACACATCGTCTTGGACTTAGAATTGAAAGGTTTTATTCCAAAAACATATATATTCAATGTTGCCTTATATTCATTCATTGCTCCATATTTAAAATAACAGACGATTACATCCTCTAAGATAGACAGACAGGCTCAAGATAACTGATAACTTCAGTAGTATTCAATAAACAATTTTACTTTCATTTCATTTAATGCCAGCAATCATTTTATCAGACTTGGCGTCACATTTTTTGAATTTGTTGATATCTCATTTTGTGATGACTATCTTCGTTTTCTGACTTTGGAACAATGCCAGACTTCCCCTCCTCCTGGCTGACTGTCCATAAATGTTCCCCTCCTGTCTTGTCGTCAGGCACGTGGAACGGCACCACCAAGGTGGCAGTGAAGACTCTGAAGCCGGGCACCATGTCGCCCGAGTCGTTCCTGGAGGAGGCTCAGATCATGAAGAAGCTTCGACACGACAAGCTGGTCCAGCTGTACGCCGTGGTGTCAGAGGAGCCCATCTACATCGTCACCGAGTACATGAGCAAAGGTAGCACGCGCTCAAACACTTGAAAACACACTATGAATATTACATACCCGCATGCAGGCACACCCACGTAGTATGTACATAATTTATGCATCTATGGACAGTAGAGATGTGGACATGCACATCGATGCAAGTGCAGTATATGTGCTGTATTTTGCATCCTAATTTACAGTGCATGGTGCTCATTCCCATGTCTCCCGTGTCCAAACACAATTACACAGTGATACACACCCGCTTACTAACTGCGGTTGTGACAGAGGTCATCTTGCTCAAAAACATTGAGTTGTTCAGTTACCACAGCAAACAAATAAAAGACAAGCTTAGTGTAATGTGTGTGGCAGCAGTCCCAGAATTGATGTCACTTTAGCTGCAACATGTTGTTTTCAGTTTTGATCCAGATCTGAGTTGAGGACTAGCAGCTGGTGATGTTTGACTGTGTGATACAGTAGATCCCAGCTCATTTTTTTGTCCCCCTCTCTTTTTTTAGGGAGTTTGCTTGACTTCCTGAAGGACGGAGAAGGGCGAGGCCTCAAGCTGCCAAATCTAGTGGACATGGCAGCTCAGGTACACTGTTGAAGCTGATCATAAATCATGATGCTGTACACTGTGAATCTATGTTCCTCACTAACACGCCTCGAAAGAGATATATTTTGTAAGACCATAATTCACTTCAGTCATTTTCAACTGATGCACACTTATTTATTTAAGCTCAGTGATGCAAATGTATAGCCATTTTCAATCTTGTTATGCCGTTGAATTTAAAGCTGCACTAGGCAACTTCTCACTTTGGCGGCTCCATCTGGCAGCGAGAGGTAACTGTTTAAAAAACTTCAGTACCCAGAAATAATGTAATGCAACATCGGTAAACTATAGGGTATCAATTAGTGGGGATGAGACTCACTTTGTGATTTAGGCTGATAAGATGGCTGTATTTTTACATAAAGATCTTGCCTAGAGCAGCTTTAATCACCTAGAAACCATTGAGTAATATGATGAGCACTGAAAAACCAATTCCATTTCCCAGGTGGCGGCGGGCATGGCGTATATCGAGAGGATGAACTACATCCACAGAGACCTGCGCTCTGCCAACATCCTGGTCGGAGACAGCCTGGTGTGTAAGATCGCTGACTTTGGTCTGGCCCGGCTCATAGAGGACAACGAATACACAGCAAGACAAGGTACCAGTCGGTTTTAAGAGACGGCACTTTTACTTTACTGGTAAAGATCCGATGTGGAAATTTCGTGTGGCTGGGCGCTTGTTAACAGGGAGTTACTGACGGCTTGTGTGTTTGTATAGAGATTTTCCTGTGACAGTTGTGTAGTTGTTATATATGTCTGATATCTGACTATTAGTGGTGCTACAGTTTGTTGTCAGCCATAGTTGGATGAATGTTAAAATAAAGATTCCTCCCCACAACCGCAGCCTCTTCTAAAAAATGTCATCGTCAGAGGAAAAAGTTGGTGGGGTGTCCAATGACTTATTCCAAGACAGATCATATTGTGCACACACACACACACACACACACACACACACACACACTTAAACTTGTTTTTTCAGAATCATTTTATCCACGAACTACACTAAACGAACAGGAATTTGTTTTGGTGACATTGGTGGAAAAACCTAATGAACTCACATATTGACATAAGTACATGCGGTTGCACATGGCACGAAAGGCAGCGGGACATCACATTTACAGGACTGTATTCAACCCAGTAGACTACACATATCACTGAACATGCTGTATATACATAAAGCACTCTATCATTATGTATCTAGTTGGAAGGAAAGGGGTGAGGCAGGTTTTCCCCTGTCTGTCAGTCATAATGCAGCTGTATCCTGGTCAGCTCCAACCTCTTTCTCCCCCGAGTTGGGGAGTTGGCAGACTTGAAGTTTACCAGGAGGATTTCCAGACTCTTTGTCATTCTGTCAACATCTAACAGCCGCTCATTTGTTAGTGTTTTAAATGTTTACTTGTTCACCCGGGGCCGAGCCCAAACTGCGAGGGAGAGGAGAGATAATGGAATTGTTCCTTTTTTCCCCCGGTGGGATGTTATCATTTCCTCATGTCTGTGCGCTGATGAAATCACAGATGTAGGGAAAAAATACAATACAGCGGAGAGTGACCTAGTTTACTCCTTGGGTTTCCCTAAAGAGGCTATTACTTTATTTCTGTCTGCATTTTTGTTGGAATTGCAGCAGCGAAGTCAAGTAAAGCATTTTAAACCTGCAGCTGCCTACTTAACCCCGCGAGTTTCAGCAATTTGAGAAAGATGTGGGAAGTGTAGAATCACATTTCTGAATTTGTCTTCAGGTGCAAAGTTTCCCATCAAGTGGACCGCTCCTGAAGCTGCTCTCTATGGGAAATTCACCATCAAGTCAGACGTCTGGTCGTTTGGCATCCTGCTGACAGAGCTGGTGACAAAGGGCAGAGTGCCCTATCCAGGTGAGAGGGTTTAGCCCTGTATGTTGTATAAGCACTTCTCACTTTCATTCGATTGCCCCAGTTTGATGACTGTGGTGTGTGTGTGTGTCTTAGTGTCTACTGACATTGTGTAAAAGCACACCAGTATTGGTGCGGTGCTGGCTGACAGGAGCAGAATTAATCAAAATGAAAAATGTCGCTACAGCTCCGATGCAACAAATTTGATTGTCCAAAACCAACGTTTTGACAGGCAGGGTAATCTAGTGGAATACACGTCACCTGGCCGGTTTTATAGGGCAGAGCACAGGTGTATGTAATCAATGTCACATGACCATAAAATAGGTTACTAGATTCTAGAAATGGCAAACATAGAAAGGCCATACCCACATTCTAGAGAAAACACAAAGAGGCCATCTAGAAGTACAATTACAGAATAGCGGTAGAAATACAAAGTATACAACAGAACACACATATCCACAAATCCAATAGAACAGCACAGCAGTATCACTTAGTTTCACAGACAAGATCACATTACAGACAAAGGCACATAAACAACCGATCTAATGCAACTCGCAATTACAGGAGAGGGCAGAGATCAAATTCTACATTGAGGCAGAGAAGAGAAAAGGTCTTGAGGTTGCAGTAGAAGAGATGGGGCGATTAGCCTCAATAAAATGTGCAGACAGAGGATGGGGAACATTCTTACATCTGATAGTGCTGCGATGCTCGGCTATACAATATACAATACAAGATATATTCAATGCCTGTTTTGTTTTCCCAACATACACTTTGCCACAAGGGCATGTAATCATATAAATAACCCCACTGGTTGGACATGAGATGACTCTGTTAATGGGTATTTTCTTGTCAGATTGAGGGTGTTTGGATGTAACTTGAATTTTTATTGTGTATTCTATTGTATACTTTGTATTTCTATTGAATACTGCTATTTTGTATTTGTACTTCTAGATGGCCTCTTTGTCTTTTCTCTAGAATTTGTGCATGGCCTTTCTGTGTTTGCCATTTCTAGAATCTAGTAACCTATTTAGTGGTCATGTGACATTATTGATTACACACACCTGTGTTGTGCCCTATAAAACCAGCCGGGGAACATGTATATTCTATTAGATTGCCCTGATGGAGGCAGCTTGCCTGTTGAAACGTTGGTTTTGGACAATAACATTTGTTGCCTTGGAGCTATGAGTGTGCGGCAACGTTTTTCATTTTGATTAATTCTACTGACACTGTAACCATGGCTTTTTACCCTTGTGTAGAGATTTAATGAAAACTAAAAAAAAATACAATGTACATTAGTATACATTATGCAGAGATGTTCCCCGATGATCATGTTTCTGTTTCTGTGAACATATGAAATGTCCCTGTGCTCCTTTGTCTGCCATCCACATTACTTTTATATTACATTTACAGTTTAAGCATTTAACTGCCGCTTTTATCCAGAGTGATTTACAATAACATCAGAATAAGCTCAAATTCTTAGATAAACAAAATCACAAGCAGCTAATAGTAAGAAGTTCCCTGGCAATATTCCTGTGACTGCAGAAAGATCTTGTAAGAGAGAGGTTTCAGGAAAAGGGAAGAAATGCAGGAGCTCATGAAAGAGATTGAAGGGATTTTTATTTTTTTTTGAGAGCAATTAGAGCGAGTAGCGGAGAGGGGAGAAGATTCAGCAGGGAGACGGAGATGTGAGGTAGTTTATTGAAAAGATGAGTTTTCAGCACACAGTGGGAGACAGGGGGCAGCGGTGGGAAGAGTACTAGAATATCCTACTCAACCAGAAGTATTGTTAATAGAAGTAAAAGTACTGGTGTAAAAATCTACTGAAATAAAAGTAGAGTAGAGTAAAAGTCACTGAGTTATTTTTAAAAAAAGCGTATTTTGTTAGATGTGATACTTTCCATGCGGACAGAGTTCAAAATGTATTCTTTTAATTGGAAAATTTGGAAAATACAAAATAAAGGGCACAAACAAAATAAAGCTTAGATTCTCTTCTTTGCTGACTGACTGTTCACTGTGAACGGCTCCACCATCTGTCAATTGTTCAGTTTCTGATGCTTATGGGGAATCTACAAAATGTATACTCTGTAATGGATGTGATTTAAAATGCAGTGAGGTACATTACTTCATTAAAAACGTAGTTAAATGAAATGAACTCTTTTATTATGTTTACTTCCTGGAAAACAGAGTATCTTTCATGGTGAACTCATGCTGCACTAGTAGGCATAAATATAAATTTCTAACCAATAAAACTATCCAATTTTTGAACAATCCCGCTCCTCCGCACCCCTCCCATCAAATAAAATTGCCTTTCTCTCCCTGAGTCATATTCCATTGGTTTAGACTTTTGAATGATCCCTCACTGCATTGTGTCCTGCCCCAAATGCATCAAATCAAGGAAGTAAAGATGCCATTTCAAGGGGTCTTTAAGTAAAAGTAAAATTACTGACTTTAAAAAATACTCAAGTACGCAAAAAAGCTACTCAGTTACAGTAACGGGAGTAAATGTAATTATTCGGCTGTTTTGGCTTATTCCCCCCATGTTCCTCTCTCCAGGTATGAACAACCGGGAGGTGCTGGAGCAGGTGGAGCGGGGCTACAGGATGCCGTGCCCCCAGGACTGCCCCACCTCCCTGCACGAGCTCATGGTCCAGTGCTGGAAGAAAGACCCGGAGGAGAGGCCCACCTTCGAGTACCTGCAGGCCTTTTTGGAGGACTACTTCACTGCCACTGAGCCTCAGTACCAGCCAGGGGATAATCTCTGAGCTCCGTCACCTCATGTTATTCACACACTCCGGCCACCAGAGGGGAGCCAGACGCCACCGCCAAGTTGTCTTGTCATCCCACGTGGCGAGACGATCGAATTAACTCATCGACTTGACTCCTGACTTCCCTGCTTCACGCACACAGGGACGGCAACGCTACGACCGACTCACTCCTATCACTCTCACACTTCCAGTTCTCTCTTGGTGCGTCGAGGTGTGGAACGACTTCACATCTCGATGCACTTCACCGAGAGTGAAAGCAAAGGATGTTTCTGTTTCTGGGACAGGGGGAGGGGGGAGGGGGGGGGGGGGGGGGGGGGCTGTGATGACTGAAGAATCGAAAAATGACTGCTGCGGATGAAAGAGACGAATCGTGTCGTGTCAACTTGTATGTAGTGTAAATATAAATTGCTTGTTTACTTATCCCTTTTTATTTTTTTGGTTTTCGTTTTCATTTTATATTACTTTTGATATTTTGGAAACGTGTGGATTTTTTTTAATCCGAGGTCAAAGGTTATTCCAGAATTATGGCTTGTAGAAAAACGTGTGAAGCTCACAGTTGGTAACAAATCGTGACATAATCGTATAGGAACGGTAACAGTTAGACATTGTGGACCGGAACATCTCAGACATTTCTCTGGGAGTCCACTGACCTTTTTTACGAGGTTAATATAATGATATTGCTATCCTCTTCTCAAGGAACCTAGATGTACTATAGCACCCGTTCTTGCCTTTTTATGTTTAGTAATATTCTTATAATGTAAGGGAATGCCTTCATGCTTTCTATACACTAACTAAACGCCTATTGCATCATGGACTCTTCCACCCAACGTGTACGGCATCTGCACTGATATTAAGTGCATCCATTGTATTTGTGCTTCAGCCAATGATTTTCGAATCCGCTTAAAGTAACTTTTAGTTCATTATGGCTTCTTGCGGTTGTAACGGGGGCTGACCCGTCCCACTAACAGCAACCATTGTTAGGCTGACTGCTTATTATAATGATGATATTTTAAAAATGTATGTTGCATTATTGTATGGCAGCAGGCTGTGTAAGAATTATGCTTTCAACATACAGATTGTCTTTTTGCTTCTAAAGGCCAAACAAACAAACTGCCATTTTCATGACTGGAATGAAGGATGCGTACCTGTATTTGTCCCGCCATAATGTGTATATGGAAATAACATGTTGTTTATGAGACCAGACATGTTTATTTCATGGTATTTATTTGCTCCACATGTCTGCCATTCTTGTATGTCCTTTGCCGGGGAAACCTGCAGCTCTGGACAACACATCCTGAAGTACTGAGTATGTGAGATGGTGCATTCCAGGACAATACGCCATTTCTTTACGTGTATTTATGTTACTTTTTGAGGGGGGGGGAAGTGAGCAAAGGATCCTTAGATTTTGTATCACTTTGTTTACCCTCATTCAGTAGATATACAGGAAATGTTTTTGGTCTCCACATTATTTATTGTCTCTGTCTGTTACTTGTACACAACTGGTTTTGAAATAAACAATCTTGCCATCATCATGATCCTGTAAGCTGACCAGTTTCAACCAATGAAAAAAACCCATTCAAATATGCCCTGATTGTTGTTTTAGAGATCATGCAGTGCCAGAGACTTTTCCAACACCAGCAAACAAAAAATGGATTGACAGAAGAAATCAATCATTCATTTTTATATAAATATAAGCATCCAAAAGGGCACTGCTGTCATTAAGAGTGATTGGAGTCTCTGTGGTTGTCGCCCAAGGCTGAACATGACATGAAGAAGACGGTATGACTGAACCGCGGATATATGCAAATCACTTCACAGGTATCTGCTGTGTAAATAAGAGTGAGACTCACTGCGCATACCAGCACCGAGCAACTGACAAAGAGGAGTGAAAACTATTTACATTTTTGCTTTAGTGTATAACAACCAATGTTTCATTGTTAAGCCTATAGACTAATAATCCTTTATAGATTATTCTAAGGTAACTTTCGTTTTCAAATGAAGTCAGTCCATTGTGCAGTATTACCTTACTATCAGAAACTGCTCCGATCTTTCTGCACAACAAAACCTGCCGGAATGCACTCTTGCCTCTGATTGGATGCTGGTGAAGTAGTGAAGAATTTGCATACAGCAGGCTGTAATATAAACTAAGCTACAAGCCTCTGCACCCACAGGAGTGTGAAGAATCCAACAAGGAACAGGTAGGCTTTTGTTGCTCTTCCTAGTGAGGGTGTGTTCATTTGGTCCTGTGTGTACAATGCACATTTTTCTAAAAGCATCATGTTTTCATGAGGTAATGTCAAATTGATTACTGTGTGTTTTTTCAATGCCTAATAGGAAACCGGCAATAGGAAATCACTCTGAATTATCTATTCTATATCTGAAATAATTTAAGTGGCTTTGATGGCTCGTGTAAAATAAGTCTAAAACAATTTAAGAAACTTATGTATGACGAAAACTGTCTATAGGAGACACTTTTAGTTAAAATTCATATATATATGCTTTTTTTTTTATCATACTGTCAACTTCCACAGAGTTTGGTGTTTGTTTTTGACTTAATTGGTTAATATTTGACAATTTAACTGTTTTTCTGCTTCTCTCTTACTTGATAGCTTCTGGCCACACTGAAGTAACCTGGTTAAAATGGAGGAATCTGAAATAGCACCAGAATTGAAAGCATTTTGCAATATAAATAAGCCTTCAGGAAATGGTATGAGCCCTGAAATCACAGTAAATAAAATATTACAAGCTAATCCGTGTGATGATAAGGTAGTGCCAAGCTGTCGCAGGGATGCAGATTATTTCTATCAAAGCACATATAGAGGCGGACAGGTTTTCAGAGGGCCGGAGCTGTGGAGCCAGTCAGCTCGTCTTGCGCAGCCTTTAGAGCTGACGCAGCACAGAGAGCCAGCAGAGCGAGGAGAGACTCAAGCTGGGACGCATCTCCATCGTCATCATCAACCCGCTGACGGCTGCTGCCCGCCTGCTGCTGCACAGAGCAGTCAGCTGGACCTGAGAGGAGCCTGCAGTTGTTGGAATTGTGCCCCAAACCTGTGCGGGCCCACAGAGCCTGCAAGGACAGACACAACTAGGTAAATGAGTGAGAAAAAACAGGCTTCTTACGTCAGTGTTAAGAAATCCAACAAAGAAACCAACAAGGAATGCAGTACAATGCAGATTAACTTCACACGTAAAAGCCCAAATCAACACTAAACCACATAGAACAAAACATCTTTGTTGTACTGCTCTTTTTGGGTTGAAACCAATCAGTGATGTCAATGCAGGTGTTTTAAATCTGATTTCGAAGGCAAAATACATGCAGTTCAACAATAACTTTCTGCCATATCAGATTTAGTGTTGATTTGCCCTTTAATATTCAGGGGAAAGAATGAACACCAAGCTCAGCTTCAGAGCGATCTGGAGGAACTGGAGCCTCCCTTACCACTGAGATCTGAAGTCGAGTGGCAACACTACACCCCCACTGCACCCCATCAACACTACTTGCACCCATACAGTAAGGAAAATAGCCTTTGTGTTTGAGTACTGTGTATTTCCTTTTTTTTTTTTTTTTTTAATCTCTTTATTCAGGAACATTACTAAGGTACATACAAGTTCAAACAGAAAAAATCATAATTAGCTAGTAATGCTCCATTTTGCTTTTATAGAAGAAACAAAAAACAAAACAAAACAAACATACAGTCAACAGTAACAACCTAACAAAGAAAATCTAACAGAAAGACACTGTCCTTCCTGTCCCCCCAACCTATCCAACCCCTGAGGTCATCTCACACAGCACAAACACTTTTGCACAGTACACAACAATTATAAAGGAAAAGACTGTAAATTGGGGAAAGTTCATAGTATGCAACAAATTGGTCCTTTAGCACTTTCACTTTCATTCATTTACTAATTTTGGTCAATGATGTTATGTAAAAAAAAAAGGAAAAAAAAGGTAAACTATGACTGACTGTTTATCATCGTAAGGCAAGTAGACACTGGTTGCTCAGGTAGAATGAGTCCCTTGTGGTTGCCCTGAAGTACTCCAATATAAGGTATCTTTGCCTCCCTGCAAGAGGGTGACCAGATCATCCGGTAAGTAGCTGATCAAGGGTTTCCATATCCTATTAAAGATCTTTAGGCTACCCTTGGCTCTAGCACAGAGTCTCTCCATGGGTAAGACCCTAAATATTTCCCGGTACCACTGCGTGACTGTAGGAGGCTTATCCATAATCCAGTTAAAAAGAATACACTTTCTGGCCAAAACAAAATCAATTTTTGGAGGAGCAGAATATTAGAAGCATTAAGAGGCAGGTTCTTGTCAGGCAGATTAAGCAGGAACAGACCCGATGTTTTTTCAATTCTACTTTCTAAAATGGCATTTAATTCTTTGGTTACTGCTGACCAGAATTTACAAATGATGGGGCATTGCCACAGGCAATGTATGTAAGTACCAATCTCTGTTTTGCACTTCAGGCAAAGAGATCGGCTGGGGTCAAATTTATTAAGAATGTAGGGTGTTCTGCTGTCTGTGTAAGATTTTATATTGAGTTTCCTTAAATCTGTTACAGCCATATGTTTCGTGACATGCAAGGATGCACTCAGCCCAATCGTCTGCTTCGTACTTAGTCCCCAGATCTCTCTCCCATACTGACTGAACATGATCAATATTATGTTCATTCCAGGAATCCAATGATTGGTAAAAAAAATATGAAATAAACCCTTTAGTTTTGGTGAACCCTGTGAGGCACTTATCCAGGGGACTAGCCACTGGACCACCAGGAGGCAGCAAAATATCTGTTTGTATGAAATGGCGAACCTGCAAAAAGCCAAAAAAGTGCGTACGTGGTATGCCAAACTGAATTTTAATCTGTGTAACAGACATCAATGAATTTTCTGAATATAGGTCACCAATAACTCTAATCCCCTTCCTGTGCCAGAAATCAAAAACCCTGTTATTGATACCTGGGGGGAAGGCCTTATTGCCAATTATAGGAGTCAAAGAAGATGAAAACCCCTTCCTCCCTGTATAGGTCACCATCTCTCTCCAGTACTGTGTATTTCAATGAAAGGAACAAAGATAGGAAAAAAGTAATTTGAGAGAGAAAATGCTGCCATTAGAGGCTATTGTATTTTTTCAGCGTTTTTTATGACTGTTTTATGCTATGTTTTATGTTATCAAAGCTACATAACTCACAGCACAGAACACGTGCTTACTATCATGTGATTACACAAAGCTATTTTTAAACCGTATCTATAGACTATCACCAGACCATGGATGCCAGGTATTACCACTCTGCAGGAGGAGGAGAATTCAAAGACTGTGTGTACGGCATCCATCCAGTCAGTGGATACCCACCTCACCCATGGCACTACTCCACTCCCTGCCAGGACAGACGAGCCTGGTCTGACCTCCAGAACTGGTAAAAAACACTTTGGGGTGGAATGAGAGGAATGAAAATGTCTTTGCATATTACCATGTGTCAGCTGGATGCAACTAAAGAGGCTTTGTTCGTTTTCTTTCACATTTTTCAACATTGTCACTTCAGGCTCCATCCTCATGGTAACTTCATGAGTGGGAGTGTTCCCCAAGCAGGTTTCTCAGTTAATGTGCCGCAGTTCTCCGTTCCTCCTGTGGAGGGCGTGTCACAGGTCAGCGTGATGAACCTGAGAGAGCCAGGACTGATGAGTCCAGCAGCAGCAGCTGCCTCAGACCCACATGAGACGAGGAGGACCATCAGTCTGCCTGATGAGTGTCGTGAGTCGCTTTCTGCTTTCTTTTACAGGACAACAGTTTGGTCACTTTACCCAATATGTGAGGAGAGGATTGGCCCTAAAATCTGTGTATCCAGTTGGTAGCTCTGACTGGTACTGTAGCATACAATATGTTCAGTAATTGTACCACAGACACAGAGATGATTTTGGTGCCAACCTTCTATTCACATATTGGGTAAGGTGACCAATGGCCCAAACTCCCAAAAAGTCTTTTAATTTACTAATGGAGAGTGATATATTATGTGGTACTACAGCAGAATCTCTGAGATTTATTTGGATTTTATGATGTGTTAGATGGCGTTTGTGTTGAAAAGGTGGAAAAGAGGGAAATTCAGTGTCATTGGGTTCACACTGTTTACTATTCTCCTCTCAGGAAACATCTTTGTCACCTATTCTGCGGACACGGCCTCGGAGATGGTCCCCTTTGTGGAATTTCTTACGAAGCAAGGTTTTCGACCAGCTGTAAGTTACTAAATCTTATAAGAGATGACATTTTATTTTACCTGAATCAGCTTTACAGTCCACTAACAGCCGTGGCCCGTCTGAATTTCACAGATTGACATATTTGATAATCCCATTAGACGCATGGACGTCAACAACTGGATGGACAGCTACCTAAAAGATGTAAGTGGACAAAGTATAGAACACAAAGTTTAATTGCTTATCTTATTGTTTTATTGTCTGTAAAGTGCTTTCTAAGGCTGTTTTGAAAGTCCTATACAAATTAGATCAGACTTGAAACTTTAATGAGTTGGATCATCACAGCAGCAGAGAATAGGATAAGAACAGAACATAAAGTTTATAGAGTTAACTATATAGAGTCATATATAACTTATTAAAAATAAGGTTTTTAGTGGGAAAACGTAGCCTATTAAAATACAGCCCTATCTGCACAGTGGTTCTCAAAATCAGACAAAATGTGATATTACACATTAATAGGTGATTGAATATCCCACTAGAAACCTAATAATCGCTGGATACAGTAATAATGAAAACCAAATGTAGCACAGAACAGAAACGCTGCCTGGGCTTCAGATGTCTTGGAGAGATGCTCATTGGAAGTTGGGATTTATGAACATTGTAGATGAAAGAAGGAAAAAGAAAGAAGAAAAAAAAAGTCCAAGGTGGTCTCTCTTGGAAAAAGTCAAAAAGCCTTTGTGAGACGCAACACAGTGCTTTTTTATCTTTGACTTTATGCATTAGCTGTTAAAGGCTTTTAACTTTTTCCAAGAGAGAGTGCCTCGGACTTTCTTTTCTTTTTTTCTTCTTTTTTGTCTACAATGTCCCAGTATACTTGAATGGTTTCTACACGTTTCTTTTATTCCACAGTCTTTTTAGACAGTGAATGTGTAATTGTCAGTGCAGAGTGATGATGTGTTTTTTTATGCAGCAATCTGTCCTGATTATCATCGCCATCAGTCCCAAGTATAAGGCGGACATTGAAGGATCTGGAGTGGACAGACGTGGTCTGCATACCAAATACATTTACTCCATGGTGAGAATGTTAACTTATGAATGTTCATTTTGTTTTATGAGACATAACTCTGAGAAGAATTGCTTGAGAGTTGCTTCTTATAAATCTGCTTTTTCCAGATGCAGAATGAATTCATTCAGCAAGGCAGCTTGAATTTCAGATTTGTACCCGTTCTCTTCCTTGATGCAACCCAGGTGAGAGAACTCAGAATTTTTGCTGAATAACTGAAAATATATAGATTTTTTGCCACACCCACACCCAAGTTTTGCTGTTACTCAATTATTCCCTTTCCTTACACTTTCTCTATCACATAAACATATGTACATACACACACTCCTTACAGAGGCACGTCCCAGGTTGGCTTCAGAACACGCGTGTTTACCGCTGGCCGCAGGACACTGAGGATTTGTTACTGCGGCTGCTGCGGCAGGAGAGATACGCCCTGCCTCCTGTACCCATGGAGCTCACCCTCATCATCAGGCCCGTCGCCCCCAATGCTGCAGCTACACTGTGAACACACAGGGGGGTGTGGGTGTGTGGGGGTGTGTGTGTGCGCGTGTGTTTTTTGTTTGTTTGTGTTTCTAAGGTGTATTTTTGATATCTCTGAATAAATCCAGCCTGAGTCAACAGCTGATGTACAAAGCTGTGTTCTACATGAGTTGTTCTATCAAAAACTCTCATATACTGTAGTTTTTATAATGTTTCAATAAACAGTTTTTATCTGTGTGTACCAATACATACCATATAAACAGTGTTTTTAAATAAAAGGCTGCGCTCAAAAAATACACATTCAAGGAAAAATTTGACTATATCTTTTTACCAATTTACTTCCTACTCTACTTTAAGGCACTGCTTTACACTATACTCTTCCAGTAGTATGAGCAGAACTGTATATCCTGTTAAACCTGTTGTTGACCCTATGGTCATGTAACCAGGAAACACAACTGAGACGACATACAACACATTATTTCTCTGAAACAGGTTAGTTTCTGTCACGCTGCTCAGTGCTGCTTTACCATTCAGGTCCTAGTGACTCATTGAACCCTGACTGTTTTTAGCATTACACAATCCAAGTGGGGATTCACACACTTTTCTAAGGAGAAAAATACTTTTTAAATTGTACAGATTCATAGCCATTTAATTTAGGTTTTGATGTTCCTCTATGAGCAAACTGTCATAAAACACTACAGTATATACAGTACTAATATAGTAGACCAAACAGTTGTAGGGTACAAAGCAGAGCACAAGAGGGCAGTGTTTTAAGGCAAACACTAAACCCCTTTTTTCACAGATGGCAAGTGCTGGCTTGGCTCATTGGTGAAGTTATTAATAATTTTAGAAACATGTTTATTTTGAAACTGCTTCATGAAACCAAAGACTACAACACATCTGAGATTCAGTTAAAGAGTGGTGAGTGATATGATGTCAAAACCTCAAAAAGGACAAAATGAAATAATTTGCAACCATCAATATTATCACTTGTGATCACGTCTAACAGTGGAGGAAGAAGCAATACATTTCTGAGGACATAAGAGTGGAGGAACATTGTACTACAAGTTTCACTACAAGTTTCAACTGTGAGTCTGTGTTGTCTTTTCCCCATCTCGGGGTGCCTGTTACTGTATGTTCCAATCCTTTTTTCCAATCCTTGCACCGTCCCACCAGTAGGGGTTCCCCATTCGGCCAACTGATCTAACACACCCACCCTCAACCGCCAAAAAAGGCCTGACAGAGCGGCTGGTGTGCAGAACTCCAGCTAAGAATAACCCGGACCTTCTGGGGGATAAAGTTACCTTGAAGCCTCCCTGTGCTCTGCTCTGACCTATACCCATGTGAGGCACCAGTAACACTGGGTGGGATCTGCTGTCTGTACCCAGCCCTATGCTTAGCTTGGCTCTCTCCTCCCCTGTTTTGCTCTCCTCTGCCCTACCATCCCCAGACCCCCCTCTGCAATGCTGCCACACCGGCAGCTCCAAATTCCCCACCACCTGTGAAGCCACAATTTTTATTTTGTTTTCCAATTTCTTCCTTTTCTTGGAGAAGTTCAACCTGTGGATTATATGGGCCAGGAAACGGGACAATTCGCCGTGATCGCTGAGTGGAATTGGAATAATTTATTGACTGGGTCACAATTTCACTGACAAGTGGATGCTGATTGGATTTACAAAGGCTTTGCTTATTCCCTGCAGTCAGCTCTGTATGTGGAGGCTTTGCCCCCAAGTCAAAGGATTATACCTGAAGTAGTCTTCATGTCACCATGGCTGAAGGTAGGGCTTTTACACCTGTGTAATTAACAACAGTTAACTTTGTTTTCTGCAGCGCACATTTCCATAACAACTGTGCAACACCTACAAGACTATGTTATAAATAGATGGCACTGTTTGTATAGGGTACCCCCTCTTAGGAAAATGTTCTGAAAGTTGGTTGCTATAAATACAGGATATCATGTAGCCAGAGCATTAGTGCTCCTCTCCTGTGACATGACTGCTGCTGTGGCTGACCATGGGGTTTCAACAACTTTTCATACCATTTAAATCAAGTCTCCTTCTTCATCTTATGCAAAATGCTCAAAGAACTGGTATTTTATAACTAAATAGCTTGTTTGAAGAAGTCCTAGGTCTTGAATGAACTGTTTCCATGTAATGTGCAAAAGTTTGAATCAATTTTCTCTCAGTCACAACACATATTGTGGTAAAACAGTGACACCACCTGTCGGTTTTCTATAATTCAGTTGAATGATAGGAGAGTTTACTGTTTTTCTATCATCCAACATTTGTTTTTGAGGAAGTGAATCATGAGACAGGCATGCTCAGAGTTCATTCACAGTGTGAAGGTGTCTCTAACACCTTGGCGCCCGGTCCCACTTGTAAAGTACACTGCAACTGCAACACTAATACTCTGTTAGCTGATGATGGCAAGGACGTCACTAAATGCCATGACCAGCATTTTCCACTGCACTAAATAAATGAGAATCATGTGCATGTTTGTTTGGATCAGCTTTCCACCGAAATCAGCAGATTTCTGATTCAGATTTTTAATCTAGCAAGATTTCAAATACATTTATGTTAATTAAGTTATAGCCTCTTAAGTATTCCATCTAATTCAAATAATCCCTTGATATCAGGAAAATAGATCTTATACACAGGCAGGGGATGAGGTGTAAATGGAAAATTCCAGTAAGCCAATTAATAAAACAGAATACAATAGTCCAGCTAAATGGAATGACTCCACCATGTGATGTTTAAATCCCTACAGATCACAAGGGAAACATCCCTCACCTGTCATGGTTTAGTCTGGAGTCTTCCAGTCTCAGTCTGGACATACAGCTATTGAGGAACATTATTTTTCCAGACATGCCACACTAAATTCACCTTCCTGGCCAGAAACTTTGATTAAGCCACGTTAATATGTTCGCCAAAAGTAAAGTGATGAGTTGTCATTGGAAAAAAGAGATACCTTCCCTTACAAACAATTTGTTAGCATGAAATGAATGGGACAATGGTAGATTTTAAAAGCTAGTGGATGCCTTAAGTTTTTTGTTCACAAAATGATAACACTTTCACAGACTAGATAAAAAACTTAAGATAATGATTTTGTCCAAGATGGATATGTAGCATTATTTATCAAATACTGAATCACAGTGTTCAGTACACTGGAGGGTAATGATTGCATGAGCAGAAAATACTTGAAGCATAGTAAACAGCTTTGCTGACTCAACATGCTGCATTGTGTTACAGTATATTTGGAAAGTAACAATAAAGAACATTAGGAACTTTGAATGTGACAAAGAGAAGGTTTCCCCAATATGTTTGAGACAGTAAACATTATGAATGAAAGCGCTGTGAAATTGCGATCAGTATTGGTTACTGCACTGTTGTTTGTATTTTCTCTTGTAATATAAGATGCACATTGAGAAGTGGGGCAGTTATGCTGATCATGTTTACACTGTCACCCATCAGTCAGAATGGCTGTATTACAGTAGACTAAACATGCAACAAGGATGCATTCAAAGAACTGTTCCAGTACAGCAGCATTGGCATATAGTTGGTAACAGTTAAATAGGGTCACAGTCATGAGTAGGATAGAAAAAGACCAAGTTGATAATGCTGAGAAGCGTTGGTAGTGCAAAACAGAGTGACTAGGATCTGCAGGTGCAATAAAGTCTCTCTCCTTTTTCTCCATTCAAAGGAGTAAAATCCGTTTCCTCCTCTGCAGCCGGCGGGTCCAGCGAGGCAGCGGCTCCGGCACCGAGCTCGCTGAAGTCCAGAGGCCTGGGGCTGCTCAGGAAGCTGAGGCTCTCTGTGGAGCTGGTGATCGCCCTGGTCGCCCTCCTGTCCTGGGTGGTTGTGGGAGTAGTGATGTTCGACTTTGTAGAATACAAGGCAGTCCCTGGTTAGTCTCTCTCTCTCTCTCTCTCTCTCTCTCTCTCTCTCTCTCTCTCTCTATTCTGCTCCCTCCTCTTCTCTTGTTTCTTTTCCTCTTTCTCTGTCTTTCATTTACCTCTATCTGTTGCCCACTCTTTGTTTCAATCTGCCTGTCATATGTGCATCTCTCTCTCTCTCTCTCTCTCTCTCTCTCTCTCTCTCTCTCTCTCTCTCTCTCGCTCTCTCTCTATCTATCTATCTTTCTATCTATATATCTATCTTAAATAAGTTAACTATGGCAATCTGACATATACTACATGCTCTGTCATTTGCTTATACTATGAAATGCAGTAAATTATCTCAAATACCTGATAAGTTGTCTTTTATCTCACACAAACATATTTATGTTACTTACATATACAGAATGTCATTATCTGTATGTTTGTTTGTGCTATTCTCAGACATTCAAGAAATCATTTTGGACCCTGTGCAAGCTGTAAACGACGCTGTTGATGAAGTATCAAGTCTGCTCAATAAGGTTCAAGGTACATAAGAGAGACAGTTTGCATGGTATACTTTGTTTACTGTATAATAGTTTTATGATACTTCATTCTTTTCTTGTCCCCAGAATGTGCGCCTGATTTAAGTGACCCGATGTCAGCAGCAAATTATGCAGCAGACGAAATAACAGAAGCAAAAGATGGATTTGTTCGCTACTTTTCTGATGAGGAGGGTATGAGGAGACCAATCACTTACACTCTGCCTGACTAAGAGTCATTACACACTTTGGAAGAGAACAGTTGTCAACATTTTAGCATAAAACTAATGTAACCATGATTTTATTCATTTCTTCCCCCCAGGAAACTTCTACCTCAGCTACGTCGACCCTGTGGTCGTTGGCAGAGGAGTTTTCCACTCCACTAATGACTTCATGTGTGGAGTGACGGGCTCCTTCAGGGACGTGCTGTGTGCCATGGTGGACACTATATTGGATACTATATTGGATATACATAAAGGTATCTACCTCTATATTTACCCAGTTTCATTCAAAAGCAACATAACAGAATAATTACGCTAATTATCTGATTATCCCTTATTAAGGAAGACTAAACTTTAGATTTTTTAAGCAAAACTATCTTGGCCTTTCCATGGAGCTTGAATGTTTTGTCTGGTTTATCATAAAATTGGAAACTAATCGATGAATTTGCATTTTTGCCCTCATTAATATCTTTGTTTTTCTCAGGACAAATTGACCTTAGCTTCATTGACCCTGTGGTCATAGGCAGAGGCGTCTTCAGTGTTACTAATGAGTTCATGTGTGGAGTGACGGGCTACATCCAAGATGTGCTGTGTGCCATCTTGGATACCGTTCTGGATGTAGTGAAAGGTATCAACTCCTTGTCTTAACATGTCTCTAATCTGTAACGTCATATTTAGATAATATGATATGGTCGACTGAGTGGAGCTAAATGAATAATAATACATTTACCAACCACATAACAAATTAATGACATATTATTTACTAACTATTCCTTACGAATGGAATATTGACACAAGCAAAAACACAATATAAATGACTGTCAACTCTGAAAAAGGTTTAAAAAATGGTGTTATGTTTTACATCTCAGGCATTTAGCTGATGCTCTTATTTAGAGCAACTTACAATGAGTGTTACATTGACTATTGAAAATATGTAGAAGAATTTTGCTTGTGTGTCTCATCTACATCTCAATATTTTCCTTCATGCTCACCTGATTGTTAAACAGTCACCTTTAATGGCACTGTTGAAGGCTTTCACTGTAAATTTGCATATCAGTGCATTATATTTATTTGTTCTTTATTTGTTCTTCTCAGGCACCACTGACATCAGCTTCATGGACCCTGTGGTTGTGGGCAGAGGCTTCTTCAGTGCCGCTAATGACTCAGTCAGCAGAGTGTTGGGCTACATCCAGCATGTGCTGTGTGCCGTCTTAGACACCGTACTGGATATAGGAAAAGGTATCCGCTCCCTCTTTTAACCTTTTGATCATTTTTAGTGTAATATTTATATGAAGTTTGATTATGATTGAGTCAATGGTGCTGACTTACTTATTATATTGCGATCCAGATAACAGATTAATTACTAGATCTTTATTATTATTATTAATTATTAACTAGTAGCATGTGTTTTCTATGGAAGGCAAAATAAGGAATTGAACTAAACTGGTTACTAAAAATACAAATTTAGAGGGTGAATGTTGATAACATTGTCTTTCATCCTCACCTAATTGTCAGCTTGTTGAAGTAGTGAAAGTCTTTTGTTGTCTTCTTTAATGTTTTGTATAACAAAATTGTATTCCTTGAATCAACTAACTAATTTGAGTTTTGGCCTGAATATATTTTGTTTTTCTCAGGAACCACTGACATTAGCTTCATTGACCCAGTGATTGTTGGCAGAGATGTCTTCAGTGTTACTAATGACTTTGTGAGTGGAATAGCGGGCTACATCCAGGAAGTGCTGTGTGTTATCTTGGAAAAACTGTTGGATGTGGTAAAAGGTACAGTATCTGCCCCTTGGTTTTAACCTTTACCTAATCTCTCTGGATCATTACAAATTACTTTCCATTGTTGGCCGACTGTATGCTTCACTTAGAAACTACTACGGATTAACGAATCATTAACAGAAGTACTTATTGACGATTTTTCTGTTGATCAGATATCCAGGATGCTGTGGGCTTCAGTCCCATGGCGGTTCTCAGTAGAACAGCAGAAATCACCAAGGAGCAGACGAACATGTTTGTGAGCTACGTGTCCAACATGCTGATCGGTGAACAAGGTGCGCTTTAACATATGAGTTACACAACAGCTACATCTCAATTATGAATATTGCTGTGTTTGCATTTGCTGTGATTACTCTTACCTACCTCATATATGAGCGATAGAGATACAAAGTTATAAATAAGTACATCTTTTGCGTATAACTTGTTGTTTTGGTGTTTCAGGGATCATTCCTGAGGTGACCATTGACCCCATGAAAGTCGTGACAGACGCTGTAATGGAGATGACGGACAAGAAAGACTTGTTCTTGGGTTACATGTCGAGCATGCTCGTTGGTGATCAAGGTATGCTGGGTTTTCTCAAAAACAAATTCAAATTCATATTTTTCGATATTCATGTTGATCCGAAAAGAGACATGTATTGACTCTTGATGACTTTTTGTATATTTTTCTCTTGTTTTAGGTGAATCTGTAGCCACACCACCGGTTGTAAATATAGTAACAGAAAAAGGTCTGTGCATTTGTTTATCTTGATTTTAGTAGACCTAGAAACATATCACGATCTGTCATTCATTACTCTGAAAAAACACTAATTATTTAAACATGGACAATTACACAACAATTGCACACTAAGTCTTTTTATTCTCTTTGATCAGATGAAGCTGTGGCTTCAACATCTGACATACATTTGGTGAGAAGGAAAGGTAAGTACTGACAATATTTTTCTTTGCTGACAAGACTGACAATCATGCTTTTAGAACATTTAAACTAACTGCCTTTCATTATCATATCTTCTATGAAATCTAGGTGAATTTTTGCCACCTTTTGAAAAAGGTAAGTAAATACCACCATACATTATAAAGATTATACGCTGTGTATTTTTGACATTTGCAATGTGCCAGCAATTAGTCTGCATAAACTTTTTGACTGCTTTTTAAATTTGTCACACTGACATGTTTCCATAATATTTGTTTCTGGCCTTTCATGCATGTCTCTGCATTCATTTTTGTGTATCTTACCATTTTATTTGACTTGGTTTCAAGTTTGGCTGATGTCATGTTCAATGTAATACAGCAAGCCTGAAGTACTGTGAAACTTTATGTCAATTCCATTTGAATAAACTCCATTTTGCACTTATTGAGACATTAAAAAGAACTTACTGCATGAACAAATATGCATC
Organism: Centroberyx gerrardi; assembly: GCF_048128805.1. NCBI lineage: Eukaryota > Metazoa > Chordata > Actinopteri > Beryciformes > Berycidae > Centroberyx > Centroberyx gerrardi. The sequence continues at coordinate 9,754,478 of NC_136013.1, read as the reverse complement.
ATAACTACTGTGTATTTACTTTGTAATATAATAAATGTCTGTATGCAACCAAGTGGTTATGGGTTTGGTGACTGCCTTTATCCCTCCATCTGTCACACAGACAGTTCATTGGATTTAACATTTTCTCTGCATTTCATGGAAGTCTGCCTTCATGTTACATGTGTGTCTTGCCAGTTTTTTGTGGTTCCATTCATCACATTTTGTGTCCATTTCAAATGTTGGATTTTCTGTGGAGCATTGAGCATGAAAAATTATCTTTAATGTGGATTCTTTGGAGTTGCATTCCTCTGACGCCGCCCTCCTGCATTGTCCAAGCATCTTCTGTATGACTGACTGCCATCTGTATGTCAACAATTTAAACATCGGTGATATACTGTATGTATTTGGATTGTTTGTACTGGATGATGTTTGTTTCCCTTGGAATATTTCATTTTTATCTTTGCATGGAACCATACATGTCGTTTACACCACATGTTTCAAGTGTTAGTATTGATAATATTGACTATAATTATGTTGGAGGTACAGAGGTGAGGCCTCGAGTCACATGAGTTGGACTCAAGTCTGTCTCGAGTCACAATTTTAATTGCTTGAGACGACTTGATGCATGAAGAGAAGACTTGAGACTTGACTTGACTTGGGTTCTGGTGACTCTGGTTGACTTTGACTTGTACTTTAATGACTTGAAAAGGTTTCGAAAGTCTTGACGAAAGATCTAGAGTTTGTGTAAATTACTTAGATTGAAAGATATGAAATTTGTTCCACCAGACAACTGAATTGTTGTTTGTTGTCTGATAATAGAGTTTTAAAAATGATATTGCATTCAAAAGTTCTAGATATTTTGTTTTCTTTAAGATACTCGACTCTGTTCTACATTTAGACTTGAAACTTGACATTAATGACATGGACTTGACCTGGTAATCTACATTTAGACTTGGGACTTGACTTGAGACTTGTGCCTCAAGACTTGAGACTGGCTTGGGACTCGAGCAAAGTTGACTTGGTCACACCTCTGTGGAAGTAATTTACTATTTTGAGAAAGGGCTGATGGGGGAAGGGTCAGTTAGAATGCTAATAAGCAGGTTTTGCTAATATCACCAAGTGGTATTTACTAACAGCAACATGTGGTGTTTACTATACAATGTCCCTAATGTTATGAATGTTCATCATCAGTTGCCATTTCACCCCATCAAATTCCTTCAATTCCATAAAAAAAAAAGTTTGGATCTGCACTTCTGTGTAAAATGCCAAAGATGTAAAGGGCTAGTAAGAGAGATTACATGGCTTGATGATACAGTTGCAGAGATGATGAATGCTGCCAAAGAGGAAGCTGCTCCTGCTCCAGAGATAAGTGTCACTCCAGACACACAGGAGGAGGAGGAGGAGGAGAAGGAGGAGGAGGGTGAAGTGCCCACTGAAGCTTCCATTGAAGAAGATGGGAAGGAGGCAGAGGAGGACGATGGTATTTTCACATGATTTTTCCTCTATAATGATATTCATTAATCAGTTACAAGATAGAAACGATGCAGGCACTAAATTTCTTGCTATCACATCACTAGCGAAGCGTGTCGACCTCGAAGAAACAGAACACGAACCATCACTGGAGGATGAGGAGATCTCTGATGATGACAGCAAGGACGAGGAGAAAGAGGAAGAGGCACAAGAGGATGATACTGAGGAAGAGGAGGAAGAGGAGAAAGAGGAGGAGGGAGAGGTTAAATCAGAGGGGGATATGGCAGAAGCTGAGGAGGAAGAGGAGGAGGAAGAGAAGGTGGTACAAAAGGAAGCCTTGGATAGTGAGGAGGAGGAAAAGGTGGACACAGAGGAGGAAGAGAAAGATGAAGAGGTGGGTACAGATGAGGAGGAGAAAGAGGAGGAGGATGAGGAGAAGATAGAAGAAGAAGAAGAGGTGGCTACAGAGGAGGAGGAGGATAAAGAGGAGGAGGATGAGGAGAAGATAGAAGAAGAAGAAGAAGAAGAGGTGGCTACAAAGGAGGAGGAGGAGGAAGAATTGAAAACAAAGGAGGATGTAGAAGAAGAGGAAGATATTAAGACCGAGGAGGATGGGGCAGAAGAGGAGGAGGAGGAAGAGGAGGAGGAGGAGGAGATAAAAACAGAGGAAGATGTGGTAGAAAATGAGGAGGAGGCGGAAGAAGAAGACCATGACGTAGATGATCAAGATGACCTCACTGTCAAAGACGAGGCCAGTGATGAAGATGACGGAGGAGAGCTTGATGAAGAAGAGGAGGCCACTGACCTTATTCTAGGCGACAGTGATGAGGAGGAAGAGAAGAAGCAGGAGGTCGAAGAGGCAGATTCTGATGCCGCTGTCGACGAAGACGTTGAGGCCGGAGATTATGATTATGATCATGATGAAGATAAAGATCTCGATGGTGATGAAGAGGGAGACGAAGACATGGCTGACGCTGATGTCAAATATCAAGATGTAAAAGCTGATCAAGAAGATCAAGAAGTTGAAATGAAAGATGATAAGGCTGTGGAGGAAGAGGAGGAAGAAGAAAAACAGGACGAGGAGGATGAAGAGGAGATTAAGATGGAGGACATGAAGGAGGAGGAGGAGGAGAAGAAAGGTGTGGAAGAGGAGGAGGAGGAAGAAAAAGAGCCATCAATCCAACAACTTCATCTTCAACTTGAAATTCTGACAGCTGAAAAGCTTGATGTGGTCGATGCAGTGTCTGAAACTGACGATGAGGATGAGGAAGAAATGACAACCGTATCCGATGGAGATGAATACTCCGACATCATCGACGATGACGACGAAAACAACAACAACAGTGAGAGCAGGAAAACTGAACCTAAGAGACGGAGGAAGGTTCACATTCCCTTCCAGAGGCTCAGAAGAGTCGGATCCAGGGCGAGCCTCAAAGAAGACAAACTGGATATTCAGCTTGAGAAAGGTATAACACATTTACCATTATCATCACATATTTTTTTATCATTTTTTTCATTACCAGGTATTATCATCTTAAATGTATCTGAATGGTGAGTGTGTTAATGTGAACGTAGTGTTGAATGAAAGCGTGATTTTCTTATCATCCATATATAACATTTGTTTCCAAGGAGATACTGAATGCTTTTCAACTCAAAACAGTCTTCAGTAGCATTGTTGTTTGGGAAATGACTGTAAGGTTATGAATATAATAAATATTTGTATAGTGTTTGATGTAGCATGCTTGATATTTCCATTTTACCAGTTTATAACATGCAACATTGTGTTTGTGATTTGTCTGAAAATCTAATGTTTGTCAACTACCACTTGACAGTTGATTGATTTTTCGGGGGGAATTTTTTGACTGTAATATTAATAGTCATCAAGCAGTGCATCAGTGTTTTACCACCGGATTGAATTTCAACACCAGGCTGTCTACTAGATTATAACCTCACTGCTTTATAGGGCTCATTACAGACAAATTTAGGGCTATAATTGAATAGCAAATGAAGATGGACACAATGAGGCCAAGTCAAGTTTTATTTAGACCAGAAACTCATCCTGACTTAGGTGTGAATAGCTGCAAGGAAAGAGGATCTTGGGACTGATGCACACTGTCCCAAGTGTCCCTGAGCACATTTCATCTCTTTTTAGTGTGCTTTATATGTTTCACATTGATGACTCAGTAAAGACAAATCTGTCTCCCACTGTGCTAATTCTGAATGGTCCCTTATTGAAACAATAAAGCGATTGCCCTTGGCGGTGTGCTGGGGCCATTTGTACAGAGAGCAGCTGGACGGAGTCGTCAGACTGCCAGCGAGACTTACAGAGAAGCATGGATAGGTTTCTCACTGAAGACGTCGGAGTCAACTTGCAGCTGTACTGTTCTGCCATCCACAGTGAATTATGGATTGTGTTAAAGGGAAACAGTCATTGAAAAATGCTAATTCATTAAATAGATGTTTATACTTTACTGTACAACTCTACAAGCTGGCTCTAAAAGTTAGGGCTAGTTGTTTCAACAGTATATCATAACATTATTTGTGGTGTGTTTTTGATTGCTTATAGTGCTTATGCATGCATGATGTATTTTTATGATGACTTTATATTGTATCTCCCTACCTGGAGATACTGCTTAATGTATTGTGGACATACAATTCCACAAACCTTTTATTTTCTTTACATATTTCACATATTTCTATATGATATACTGTAGTTCTCAAAGAAGCAAAGGAAAGACATGCAACAAAAGAAGTAGAAGATGCCCTTATTAAAGGTAATATTCTGACCCTCCCCACCCTTTGAGCAACTCCATCAATTTACCTTACTACCAACATTAATTTTTACATTTCTGTCACTTACAGACCTCAAAGCTGCAGAAACCAAAAAAGATGAGAAGAAGGAGAAGAAGGAGAAGGAACCCAAATTTGAGAAAAAGGTAGAGACAAAACTTAAAGAAGAACAGCCTGAGAAAAAGGTCAAACCTGAGGCAAAACCCATTGTGAAGAAAACAGAGAGGCCAAAACCCAAAGGTAATCAGACTAAATGATGAAATGAATGCCTGAAATGACAATATATTGTTGAAATATCCCTGGTGTATTATAGGAAAAATCCACCCTAAAACACTAACACTGCTAAAATATAAACAGCCATTGATGATGTACCTTGCATTTCTGGGACCGTTTTGTTGTTTGGTGTATTTTTCTTATTCCTGCGTAGACATGACATTGAGATATTTCCTGCGCAGCTACAATGGAGTTCATTTTTTTTCAATTATCTAAATCCATCGTAGAAGATGAAGATATACCAACCAACAGTAGCCTCAGTAGACTATAATGCAATGCAGCCATGCCTTGCATCATTGCATATCTGTCATTGGTAGCATGTGAAATACAACGCCCTCTCTGATGGCTTATTTGTAATTTGAACAACTGGGCACAGCACAGCACGGCATTGTTCTCTCTGCTCTCTCATTTTTCCTCAACTGGGAAAACTTACTATGCTCTTGCTAACAACTAAGTGTTGAAGGTAATTCTGGGAAATGTAGGAAATCACTACCTGAAGTAGAATTAGATGAGGCAGGTTGAGGGAAAGAGGGTACACTAAAAAAGTAAATGACAACACTTCACATCACAACTCCTGGAATGCATTGATCATAAACTGATGATATATAACAGTGTAAGTATCCGAGGATGGCTATTGGGCTTTTAGATAGCCATAGGGTATAATACGTAATGTAAAGATGTAAATATGACGTATGCCTATATGCATGTCTTTGAAGATACAGTATAGTCCTGTCAAGTTGCCTCATATTACAGTAACAGTGTTAATCTCATGACCATGATAGAATGTGCTGCTGCTTCATTAACATGTTCAACTGTATTGGTTATGTATTCATATGAACATGCTGCAAATATATGACTGCAAATACTGGTAAACATGCAAAACAGGACTGTATCTGTGAAACAAGATTCTCCAAACAAACTATAGTGCTAACTACAGAAAATAACATGTCAGTAACCTTACAATTTATCCACATATTCTCAGTGTTTTACCACCAAAAGATCTACTTTTCAGGAAGTGAGAAAGCTATGATTCCCCCATTGACACTGAGTCAGAGAACATGTGCTCCACCTGTAAGAAAATGTCAGCTATTTTCTTACAGCAAGACAAATATTTTTTAGGACCTGAAAAACTGACATTTTTGTGATTGTGTTTAGAAGAAAAGCTTAAAAAGGAGAAAGAACCAAAGCCTTCCAAAGAGGAGAAAGAAGTGAAGAAGCCTTCTAAAGAAGAGAAAGAAGTGATAAAACCTTCCATAGAAATGAAAAAGCCTTCTATAGAGGAGAAAGAAGTAAAAAGGCCTTCTAAGGAAAAGAAAGGAGTGAAGAAACCTAAAGAAGTGACAGAAGTGAAAAAGCCTTCTAAGGAAGAGAAAGAAGTAAAGAAACCTAAGGAAGAGAAAGAAGTGAAGAAACCTTCCAAAGAAGTGACAGAAGTGAAAAAGCCTTCTAAGGAAGAGAAAGAAGTAAAGAAACCTAAGGAGGAGAAAGGAGTGAAGAAGCCTTCTAAAGAGGAGAAAGACGTGAAGAAGCCTTCTAAGGAGGAGAAAGACGTGAAGAAGCCATCTAAGGAGGAGAAAGAAGTGAAGAAGCCTTCTAAGGAAGAGAAAGAACCAAAAAAGCCTTCTAAAGAGGAGAAAGAAGTGAAGAAGCCTTCTAAGAAGGAGAAAGAACTAAAGAAGCCTTCTAAGGAGGAGAAAGAAATCAAGAAGCCTTCTAAGGAGGAGAAAGAAGTGAAGAAGACTTCTAAAGAAGAGAAAGAACCAAAAAAGCCTTCTAAGGAGGAGAAAGAAGTGAAGAAGCCTTCTAAGGAGGAGAAAGAAGTGAAGAAGCCTTCTAAAGAAGAGAAAGAACCAAAAAAGCCTTCTAAAGAGGAAAAAGAAGAGAAGAAGCTTTCTAAGAAGGAGAAAGAAGTGAAGAAACCTTCTAAGGAGAAAGAAGTAAAGAAGCCTTCTAAAGAGGAGACAGAACCAAAAAAGCCTTCTAAGGAGGAGAAAGAAGTGAAGAAACCTTCAAAAGAGGAGAAAGAACCAAAAAAGCCTTCTAAAGAGGAAAAAGAAGTGAAGAAACCTTCAAAAGAGGAGAAAGAACCAAAAAAGCCTTCTAAAGAGGAAAAAGAAGAGAAGAAGCTTTCTAAGAAGGAGAAAGAAGTGAAGAAACCTTCTAAGGAGAAAGAAGTAAAGAAGCCTTCTAAAGAAGAGCAAGAACCAAAAAAGCTTTCTAAAGAAGAGCAAGAACCAAAAAAGCCTTCTAAAGAGGAGAAAGAAGCGAAGAAGCCTTCAAAGGAGGAGAAAGAAGTGAAGAAGCCTCTTAAAGAAGAGAAAGAAGTGAAGAAGCCTCTTAAAGAAGAGAAAGAAGTGAAGAAGCCTCTTAAAGAAGAGAAAGAAGTGAAGCCTCTTAAAGAAGAGAAAGTGAAGAAGCCTCTAAAAGAAGAGAAAGAAGAGAAGAAACCTTCTAAAGAGGAAAAAGAAGAGAAGAAGCATTCTAAAGAGGAGAAAGAACCAAAAAAGCCTTCTAAGGAGGAAAAAGAAGAGAAGAAGCCTTCTAAGGAGGAGAAAGAGGTGAAGAAGCCTTCTAAAGAGGAGAAAGAACCAAAAAAGCCTTCTGAAGAGGAGAAAGAAGAGAAGAAGCCTTCTAAGGAGGAGAAAGAGGTGAAGAAGCCTTCTAAAGAAGAGAAAGAACCAAAAAAGCCTTCTGAAGAGGAGAAAGAAATGAAGAAGCCTTCTAAAGAGGAGAAAGAACCAAAAAAGCCTTCTAAAGAGGAGAAAGAAGAGAAGAAGCCTTCAAAGGAGGAGAAAGAAGTGAAGAAGCCTTCTAAAGAAGAGAAAGAACCAAAAAAGCCTTCTAAAGAGGAGAAAGAAGAGAAGAAGCCTTCTAAAGAAGAGAAAGAACCAAAAAAGCCTTCTAAAGAGGAGAAAGAAATTAAGAAGCCTGCTAAAGAGGAGAAAGAAATTAAGAAGCCTTCTAAAGAGGAGAAAGAACCAAAAAAAACTCTTAAAGAAGAGAAAGAAGTGAAGAAACCTTCTAAAGAGGAGAAAGAAGAGAAGAAGCCTTCTAAAGAAGAGAAAGGAGTGGACAAACCTAAAGAGGAGAAAGAAGAGAAGAAGCCTTTTAGAGAAGAGAAAGAAGTGAAGAAACCTTCTAAAGAGGAGAAAGAAGAGAAGAAGCCTCCTAAAGAAGGGAAAGAAGAGATTAAGCCTTCTAAAGAAGAGAAAGAAGTGAAGAAGCCTTCTAAAGATGAGAAAGAAGCAATAGAAGAGGCTGAACCTCTGAAGAAGAAAGTCACTTTTGAAATTAAAAAGACAGGTAGGCCACTAACGAAGCAAAGCCTGGGAAGCTAGTTCAGGCAGACAACTCGAGTGGCTCTGTGGCTCTGTGCTCTGGATCAGCGATGTTTCAGCTGAGCTTGCCTATTGCCATGACTAATTGGACGGCCGGTCAAACTCTCATACTCATTTTTTTGCTGCTGCTCGCCCTGATGCCGCTGCTGCTGCTGCCGCTGCTGCCCATGCTTCTCACATCCCACCTCCACCCCAGCATCCACCTATGGTCTCTGTTTCTTTGTGGTTCACCAGAGGGGGTTGCATTGATCTCTTCCTGCTGTCGCTTTAGGCTGGCATTAATTTACGCTTCACAGGGAGCCAAAATACAATTTATTCTCAATAAAAATGTTCCTATTCAGTTTGTGAGTTGTCTGACTGAAATGCAATAATTGACCTCATCAACATAGAGAAAATGCAAGTTGCTGTATGGAGCATTCATGTTATGGATGTTATGTGTTATGCTGTTATGTACTGTGTTTATGTGCTGGTTAAATGAAGGGTTTAATTCCAAAATGGCATCTTTCCTTTGCATGATATTCTTAATTTATTGGCTTTTTAAAATATTACGAGCAATAACTGAAAGCTTGTAATATTTAAGCAATTTTGATGCTTTTGATGGTTTTTTGAAACATTATGTTATCACATTTAGCAGAGAAGCCTCATAAGAAGCCTTCCAAAGACGAGGAAGAACCAAAGGGGCCTGAACCTCTGAAGAAGAAAGACATTCATGAGACTGAAAAGAAAGGTAGGCTAATAAATCAACTTAACGTGTTAGGTTCCTCATCTACATGTATGCACATAAAAGACAAACTCTGTATTTTTACTAAACATTAATACATTTTGAATGGCCCTATGATATAAAACTTGATATTGTAGAGACATAATGACTGGTGTTTTCTGTTGAGATGTTTTTTATTATTTTGAAGATGAGGGACCCAAAAAGGAGAAAGAATCTAAGAAGCCTTCTAAAGAGGAGAGAGAAGTTAAGGCAGAGGCTGAACCACTGAAGAAGAAAGACACCCGTGAAATTAAAAAGAAAGGTATGCTGCTAAAACGTCAAAAAAAAGTCATAACCGTTATTGTACAGTATGCTGCCACATGTTATTTTTATTGTAAAATGCTTATGAAAAGCTATGGACATGGTTTAGTTTGTAGAACATTTCAGAAAGGATATGCACAATGGCATGTCATGGAAACATCAACTTTTTAATCATGTACTGTTAGGTTTAGTCAAAAACAAAGAATGTAGTTAAAGTTAGGTTAGGTTCAAGGAAAGGGTACTTTGATTAGGTTAGGTTATGGTAGGGTAATCAGAAGCAGTCACATGGGTTAACACACTTTGACTAGAAGGCAAACAAAATTGGACTATTGTTACCCATTTGGTTACAAGGAACAATTTTGTTCATGTTTTGTGATTATTTTTAAGATAAAGAACTGGAGAAGCCTTCCAAAGATGAGAAAGAACTGAAGAAGCCTTCTAAAGACAAAAAAGAGGTCAAGAAACCCTCTAAAGAAGACAAAGAGCCAAAGAAGCCTTCCAAAGAGGAGGAGGAACCAAAGAAACTATCTAAAGAGGTTAAGGAAGCCAAAAAGCTTCCCAAAGAACGTAAAGAACTAAAGAAGCCTTCCAAAGAAGAGACAGAACCAAAGAAAACTTCCAAAGCAGAGAAAGAACCACACGAGCCTTCTAAAGATGAAAAAGTACAGAAGCCCTCCAAAGAAGAGAAAGAAATCAAGAAGCCTCTAAAAGCAGAGAGGGAACCAAGGAAGTCTTCCAAAGAACAAGAACTAAAGAAGCTCTCTAAAGAAGAGGGAGAACTAACAAAACCATCTAAAAAAGAAGTCAAGAAACCTCCAAAAGAAGAAAAAGTAACAAAGAAGCCATCCAAAGAAGAGAAAGAAACAACAAAGCCTTCTAAAGAGGTAAAGGAACTCAAAAAGCATCCACAAGAGGAGAAAGAAGTAAAGAAGCCTCCAAAAGAAGAAAAAGAACCAAAAAAGCTGTCCAAAGAAGAGAAAGAACCAACAAAGCCTTCTAAAGAGGTGAAGGAAGTCAAAAAGATTCCCAAGGAAGGGGAAGAGCTAAAGAAGCCTTCCAAAGAAGAGACAGTACCTAAGAAGCCCTCTAAAGAAGAGCAAGAACCAGAGAAACCTTCCAAAAAAGAGAAAGAACAAACGAAATCCTCTAGAGAAGAGAAAGAAGTCAAGAAGCCTCTCAAGGAAAAGAAGGAAACAAAGAAGCCTCCAAAAGAAGAAAAAGAACCAGAGAAGCCCTCCAAAGAAGAGAAAGAACCAACAAAGCCTTCTAAAGAGATGAAGGAGGTCAAAAAGATTCCCAAAGAAGGGGAAGAGCCAAAGAAGCCTTCCAAAGAAGAAAAAGAACCAGAGAAGCCCTCCAAAGAAGAGAAAGAACCAACAAAGCCTTCTAAAGAGGTGAAGGAGGTCAAAAAGATTCCCAAAGAAGAGGCAGCACCAAAGAAGCCCTCTAAAGAAGAACAAGCACCAGAGAAACCTTCCAAAGAACAGAGGAAATCTTCTAGAGAAGAGAAAGAGGTCAAGAAGCATCTCAAGGAAGAGAAGGAACCAAAGAAACCCTCCAAAGAAGAGAAAGAACCAACAAAGCCTTCTAAAGAGGTGAAGGAAGTCAAAAAGACTCCCAAAGAAAGGGAAGAGCCAAAGAAGCCTTCAAAAGAAGAGACAGTGCCAAAGAAGCCGTCTAAAGAAGAGCAAGAACCAGAGAAACCTTCCAAAGAAGATAAAGAACAAAAGAAATCTTCTAGAGAAGAGAAAGAGGTCAAGAAGCCTCTCAAGGAAGAGAAGGAACCAAAGAAACCTTCCAAAGAAGAGAAAGAACCAACAAAGCCTTCTAAAGAGGTGAAGGAAGTCAAAAAGACTCCCAAAGAAAGGGAAGAGCCAAAGAAGCCTTCCAAAGAAGAGACAGTGCCAAAGAAGCCGTCTAAAGAAGAGCAAGAACCAGAGAAACCTTCCAAAGAAGATAAAGAACAAAAGAAATCTTCTAGAGAAGAGAAAGAGGTCAAGAAGCCTCTCAAGGAAGAAAAAGAACCAAAGAAGCCTTCAAAAGAAGTGAAAGAGCCATCAAAGCCTTCTAAAGAGGTGAAGGAAGTCAAAAAGATTCCCAAAGAAGGGGAAGAGCCAAAGAAGCTTTCAAAAGAAGAGACAGTACCAAAGAAGCCCTCTAAAGAAGAGCAAGAACCAGAGAAACCTTCCAAAGAAAAGAAAGAACTAAAGCCTTCTAGAGAAGAAAAAGAGGTCAAGAAGACTCCCAAAGAAAAGGAACCAAAGACGCCTCCCAAAGAAGAGAAAGAATCAAAGGAAACCGAACCTCTAAAGAGGAAAGACACTAAGACAGGTAAGCCAGCAATGCAATGATGTTTAAAGCAACCACAATATATGACAGGACCCATTTATCCTCAAAACTCGACAAACACTGTTATTAATTTATTTTAAATGAAATGTCTGCAATTACATAGAAGAACCCAAAAAGAAACCTTCCAAAGAGAAGGAGGTGAAGAAAGAAATTGAACCTCTGAAAAAGGACACGACTCATGAAATTAAAAAGACAGGTATGCACAGAATATATAACTATGTTTGACTCCTAATTAATCCACATCAAATACTATTATGATACAAAATATTAATATTTTTTGTATATGGATACATTCATTGTATGTATTAATTGTATTGTATGATGAAACACCATGTGATTACTCATAGAAGAGCCCAAAAAGAAGCCTTCCAAAGAACAGAAAGAAGAAGCTAAAAAGATTGGTAGGCTTCATTAATTCAATAAGGTTGTGTCTTCGTCTCTTCCATGTGAAACTGTTCCTTCAGCTTTTCCCTTTTATTTCAGAACATGAACCCAAAAAGCCTGTAAAGGTTAAAGTTTTCAAGAAGGAAGTTGTCTCTGTCCTGAAAAAGGCACATCTTAATGTTACAAAAGCAGGTGAGACAATACGTAAAAAGCATGGGTCACTGTAAAGTTTTACCAGCATTTTCAGTATTTGAATGAATGAAGTCTGTAGTGACACAGTTTACATTCAATTATTCAGAGGAAGCCAAAAAGAAGCATGCAGTGGAGCTGAAGAAAGAAAAGAAAACTGAGCTTCCTCTCAAAAAAACAGGTGAGAGAGACTTCTTGTGATAAACTTTTCTGAATCTAATACACACAAATCAAAATCATACTTCATTAGCAATACAGTGTTATGTTACAAAAACAAGCACAGATCCTGTACAGACCCATGGCACGTGTTCAATTCTATGCACTGAAGCACTGCAACACGGTTAAATGACCTAATTCCACTAATGTTAAGGTAACGTTTATGGAGCCCCTAAAGTCCCGAAAGGTGATATTTTTTTATCTTGTGCGCACAAGTTAATTATCTTGTGGGAACAAGTTATTATCTTGTGGGAACAAGTTATTATCTTGTGCGCACAAGATAATTAACTTGTGCGCACAAGGTGACATTTTTTTATCTTGTGGGAACAAGTTATTATCTTGTGCGCACAAGATAATTAACTTGTGCGCACAAGGTGACATTTTTTTATCTTGTGCGCACAAGTTAATTATCTTGTGTGCACAAGGTGATATTTTTTTATCTTGTGCGCACAAGTTAATTGTCTTGTGCGCACAAGATAATAACTTGTTCCCACAAGATAATTAACTTGTGCTTACAAGATAAAAAAATATCACCTTGTGCACACAAGATAATTAACTTGTGCTTACAAGATAAAAAAAATATCACCTTTCGGGACTTTAGGGGCTCCGTAAACGATAAAGGCACCTACCGTTAAAGTTTGTAGTGCAGCAAAGAAGAGTTACTGTCTGCAAATCCCCGTTACTGACTGTGGAATGTTAAGTTTCACTTTTGTTTTCACACCTAGAGACTCTGTGGATTGAGTTCAATGCTGCTGGTCTGCTGTCTGTACATCTCCAAATTACAGACATGACGTGATGCGCACATCAGGCGCATTAGAGATCGATTTAGATCCATTTCTGTACAGTGAGCAACTTTTGATTTTGTGCCTCTGTATGGGAAACATTGCATCACACAGTCAAAAACACCCTCTAGAGACCATCTGACGAAGCACATCATCTCACTAAGCGTTACCTGACTGACTGACTGACTGAGTGACTGACTGCCTGACCTGAATTTGCCTCATGATGCCCTCGGCTGCGCTGTGGGAAAAAAAAAGCTTCAAATACAACAGCGTGACACGGAAATTGTGGCATCAGCTTTCTCTCCTTTATTTCAGCCGATGAACCCAAGAAGCCTGTCAAGGTGCTGAAAGCTGTCAAGAAGGAGGTTGTCCCTGTCCTGAAAAATGTTACAAAAACAGGTGAGTAACAGGCCACTCAACCCAACAGTATGCGAACTTAAAGCTGCAGTTTGTACGATTTTAAGCATTGTACTATCTCTAAAATATCGTGGATCAAGAGGGATAATAAACATGGCTATATTTAAAGGGGCAATAAGTAACATCTTTACAGCCTATAGCGCAAAATGATCATAGGCCTGGTTTCAAAAGCCTTTATGGATGATATGTATGTAAATACGTGATGGCAATGTTTTATTCATATCTTTTACAGTAGAAGCTGAAGTTTCTAAAGAAAAGCCCAAACCCCCACCAGTTCAGAAAGGTATATAACCATTATGTTTGCTGCAGTATTTTGCACTATCTCCAAAAAGATGTTGATACATTTTTTGTGTTGCTTATTATTTATTATCATATTTGTCTCTCTTTCTGTTGCTGCTCACATTTTTATCTCTAATGTTATGAAACAGGAGTGATGATGAGTGAATTGTCTCATTTGTTCAGTTAGTCACCATGTTATTTTCTATTTTAGATGCTGTAGTTACCAAAGAAAAAGTCAAACGAGTTCCTGCAAAGAAGGGTAACAACATATTTTTCAGAATAATTGTCCTTGCAGTACATAATACCTATTTTTTATTTGACTGCAGACTATGTACAGTTTATGTAAGCATATTATACTTCAGCACCTTCCATATTGTGTGCATATATGTTTGTGTTTGCGTGTGGTTAAATACTCTAAAAAAATTTAAAATTTTAAAAAATTTAAAAGATAAATACTGATTTTGCCATATTTAGATGTTGACGTTGACAAGAAGAAGGCTGCTCCTATAAAGAAAGGTATAGATTTCTCTGCTTTTTATTTTTACTGCATAATATTCAGGGATGCAAAGTTAAAGCAGCAATGTGGTGCGCACTATTTGTGTATAATACAAACCTTATACAGAAACATCACCAGGTTATCAGGCTATAAAGTTAATTCTGAAGTTACTTTAACTAAGCAAATGGCAAAGGTAACAAATACAAAGAAATGTAATGGTTTATTACATACATCAAAGCAACAGACTGAGTGGAAATATAAAAGTCTAATAGTAGAATCTCCTTTCTTCTCCCTTCTTTTTTTGACACAGAAGTTCCAAAGGAAAAAGCCAAAGCAGCTCCTGCTAAGAAAGGTATATTCATGAATTTACAAGCTATAACCTCTTCATGATATTTTCATCTTCAAAGATCAAAGCAAATAATTGCTATAATGGCAATAACCGCCCTCTAGAGGCCATCTGACAAAGCACATCATCTCACTAAGCGTTACCTGACTGACTGAGTGACTGACTGCCTGACCTGAATTTGCCTCATGATGCCCTCGGCTGCGCCGTGGGGAAAAAAAAAGCTTAAAATACAACAGTGTGACACTGAAATTGTGGCATCGGCTTTCTCCCCTTTATTTCAGCCGATGAACCCAAGAAGCCAGTCAAGGTGCTGAAAGCTGTCAAGAAGGAGGTTGTCCCTGTCCTGAAAAATGTTACAAAAACAGGTGAGTAACAGGCCACTCAACCCAACAGTATGCAAACTTAAAGCTGCAGTTTGTACAATTTTAAGCATTGTACTATCTCTAAAATATCTTGGATCAAGAGGGATAATAAACAAGGCTATATTTAAAAGGGCAATAAGTAAAATCTTTACAGCCTATAGCGCAAAATGATCATAATATATCTGCAGGGGGTTGACATGGTTATTGATCAATACCATTGACTCAACGATTACTTAACCAGGTGTTGAGATCTCTGGCTTTCAAAACTCACTGTTCGGCCCATACTCTGTTTTGCCCATTGGAATTTCAAGACGCTCCCAATCCACACCCAACCTATTCAACCTGTGCAACTCTCTATCTGTTGTGAAGTTGTGACTGTATTGTTTGTGTCAATTACAAGCATCTCCACTCAAGGGGGTGGGAGTGGTGGGGTCTGTGTCTTAGACTTGTGTAGAGGAGATAAATTATATCAATGGTGTTGCAATTCCTACTGGTCGCCAATAGAGAGCGATACAGGTCATAGATTACTTAATGCCCCTTTCAAGCCATAGAAATGACCACTGAAATTCTTACTTGACTTAAATTTGACTTGACCTGCCCTTCCCTGCTAATTTATGACATTTTAAAATCTGATATCTAATTGCAAAATTGCAGCTTGAAGTTAGTAAGACTCTCTGGGAGAAATGGAAAGCATGTCGAGCCATCATAAAACTGTGTTTATCATGAAATTCAGACATTCATTTAGCCAAAGGTACAACAATGTAAGCCCAAGCAAACTGCAGCAATGCAGCTGCACAATGCAGCTTTGACGTCCTCTAGAGAAAAGGTTTTCTCGATCTATCAAATATGCCATTATATGTGTTTGAGGTTAAACAAAAATAAATTATATGACTATGACTATATGTTACTTCTGAAATATGTTAATATGATAGTTCATATAATAAGCTACTATGATGGTTACCGTACAATTAATAATTTCCCTAATTTGGGTATTTAGAGGAACAGACCAGGAAAAGAGTTCTTGAAGAGGTAAAGGAAGACAAAAAGATTGAACTTCCTGAAAAGAAGGCACCTGCTGAGAAAAAAGGTATAAAAAGCTATATAAAATTCCCAATCCTGCTTATCTTGATTGGCATCAATAATGTCAAATAATATCAAACGCAGAACTCAGCTAGACAGACTAAGCTGCTGTTTGTCATGACCTGCACTCTAGTATGCAGTATTAACAAAGCTCAGGGTTTATCAAGCTGAAGTGACAAACTGATGTCATTTTGACAGCTACTGTAATTATTATGCATTTCTAACAAGCATGTTCACATATTTAACTTTGCAATGTGATAATTTTGTAATTTTATACTAAACAAAAAAGAAGCATGTAGAAGAGCAGAAGGAAACTCACTTTAAAGAAAACTTATATGTGGGATGTGGATATCCAAATAGTTAAAATAAATGTTGAAAAAACAAGGTCCTACACTGTTTGCATAAATATCTTGATGTTTATTATAGAACCCAAGGCTCCAAAAGAAAAGGCCAAGCCACTGGCTGTGATAAAAGGTAATCAATTGCTAACTATCTATTTCAATACAATACTCAATCCTCAGCATTATATCTTAGATTATTGTGTCAGTTTAAATAAACAAACCAAATGTAGGCAAACCATCTACAGCTTCACAGTATATTTAAAACTTTTGTTTAGCAATACAATCAAAGATCCACACATTACTTACTTTAATTGAAACAAATATATTATCGGATTAATTAAATTCCACCCTCTTTTAACCAAGTGTTGTCCTTGTTTGATAGAGCCTACGGTGAAAAGTAAACCTGAACCTGCAGAGAAAGGTACTAAAAAAAATGTTTGTACTGCACCATTACATGTAGCCTTAATAACAACAACAACAACAACAACAAAACAACAAATAATAATAATAATTCTAGAAGAATGCACTAAACCTTGTGAGTCAAACTATCTAATGAATGATATTTTTACATTTTCCACAGAAGTAAAGGTTCCTGAAAAGCCTAAAGACAAAGCCAAACCAGAACCTGAAAAGAAAGGTACTGCCATGATCTTTTTTCCTTTGTTTCGTTTGTCAATTTCAATTCTGACACTTTTTAGCTATCACACTATCAACAAAAGAACAACTTAATCATATTCTAGGTAGATATCATGCATTGATTTTAATCTTATGGTGGTGACATTTCATGTGTTCTGCAACATATTTACAGTATTAAAATCATATAGGCTATTCAAAACAGAAATGGCATTTTGTGATGGCAGTGTCATTTTCTTGATAGTTAGCATGTTATTTTATAAATCTTGGAGCCTCTGCTCTCTTTTTCACCTCAAAATGAAAACACACAAAACACTGAAGATGGCTATGTGTAACTGTGCTATACAATGTGCTATGCTGTATATACAGATAAAATTAAAATTAATTATCAGTAAGCTTTATTTATACCTTATGAACTTAAGGCAGTACAAAAGTTTAGCTTTTAAGAGTCTTTTGTTGTCATAATTTTCCACCAGTGGCAGCTCCCAAGGAGCCCAAGGAACCAAAGGAAAAAATCAAACCTGAACCTGCAAAAACTGGTAATGCAAAGACTCGCTGACTGCATTTTACCAGTTTGGGAGAAACATACTGAATATGCATTACAGTTACATTTGTGTCTCTCTCAGAGAGGGATATACAACAAGAAAATCCTATCTAAAACCCATGAAAATCCTAATTACAGCACATGTCGCTCCAAAGTTCAGTAGTAACAGGGACGGGCAGAAAGGCGTCCATTTGAATGGCAATTCTTTAAGACAATATTAAGCTGTAACCAACACCTGCTAAGAAAATGGAAAGCCCATCAGCTATGATTGTTGCCATGAAGACTACATGTACATTCATCTTTTTTTCCACAGACACTGATGCAGTGAAGGAAAAGGACAAACCAACCCCTGTGAAGAAAGGTAGGCCTGATTTCAAAAGCCTTTATGGATGATATGTATGTAAATTCGTGATGGCAATGTTTTATTCACATCTTTTACAGTAGAAGCTGAAGTTTCTAAAGAAAAGCCCAAACCCGCTCCAGTTCAGAAAGGTATGTAACTATTATGTTTGCTGCAGTATTTTGCACTATCTCCAAAAAGATTGTGATACATTTTCTGTGTTGCTTATTATTTATTATCATATTTGTTTCTCTTTCTGTTGCTGCTCACATTTTTATCTCTAATGTTATGAAACAGGAGTGATGATGAGTGACTTGTCTCGTTTGATCAGTTAGTCACCATGTTATTTTCTATTTTAGATGCTGAAGTTACCAAAGAAAAAGTCAAACGAGCTCCTGCAAAGAAGGGTAACAACATGTTTTTCAGAATAATTGTCCTTGCAGTACATAATACATATTTTATGTAAACATAATTCTTCAGCACCTTCCATACATAAGACTGTAAACATTGCAACAGCTGAAAAGATATTTATTTATTTTGTGTGTGTTTGCATGTGGTTAAATACTCTGATTTTGACATATTTAGATGCTGTCGTTGACAAGGAGAAGGCTGCTCCTATAAAGAAAGGTATAGATTTTTCTGCTTTTTATTTTTACTGCATAATATTCAGGGATACGAAGTTAAAGCAGTAATGTGGTATGCACCGTTTGTGTATAATACAGACTTTACACAGCAACATCATCAGGTTATCAGGCTATAAAGCAAATTCTGAAGTTACTTTAACTAAGCAAATGACGCAGGTAACATCTACAAAGAAAGGTAATGGGTTTATTTATCAAAGCAACAGACTGACTGGAAATATAAGGGGGGGAAAAGAAAAAGAAATATAAGAGTCTAATAGTAGAATCTCCTTTCTTCTCCCTTGTTTTTTTTGACACAGAAGTTCCAAAGGAAAAAGCCAAAGCAGCTCCTGCTAAGAAAGGTATATTCATGAATTTACAAGCTATAACTTTTTCATGATATTTTCATCTTCAAAGATCAAAGCAAATATTTGCTATAATGGCAATAACCCTAGCCTGCTGGAACAAAGTAAGTAACGTAGTTTTCATCATACAGAGGCTGCTGCTCCCAAAGAAAAGACCAAACCAGCCATCTTGAAAAAAGGTAAGACTGTACATGCCATGATATATATGAAATATTAAACTTTACTTTAACTTAAACTGCAATGATATGGATTTTATTTTCCAATTTGTGTTGACAGAACATGAGGGCGCCCACAGAAATGCCTCTCTGGTGAAGGAGAGAGTCAAAATAGTGCCTATGAAGAAGGGTATTCATTTCCATATTCATCTTTTCTTTTATTAGTGTTGCCACTGCAGAAATCATGTTTCAGATATTAGTACCTACCAGTCCTTGCATGCCTAAGTGACCTTTGCAAACCAAGCCTTGCAAAGAAAGACATGCATTTTTTTGTTTAGCTTTTCAAAACATACAATATTCGCTTTCTTTTGATTCAGAAGTTGAGGTGCCAAAGGAGAAAGCCAAGGCAGTACCTGCAAAGAAAGGTACGGCACATTCTGTAGAAATATTTCAAGGATCAAAATGTTTACTATAGCCCAAGGTTTCGGCTTTGAATAGAGGAATTCATATATTATATGTTTGCTTTAGCAGCTGAGGTTTCAAAAGAAAAGACTAAGCCAACTCCACCAAAGAAAGGTAAGGCTGAGGTTTCCATTTGGCTTCACTGTCTCAGTGTGTCTGGTTATAACCTAACTTCTTATCTGGAATAATATATCTAAAACTTCTTCACTTAGAAGCTGTTGCACCCAAGGCAAAACCACCTCCAGTAATTAAAGGTAAGAGGACACCGATCAACTTTTATGTTTGCTTTTTTTTAATTATCAAGCAATTGATTCTCATATAGTATTCATCCATTATTTCTCACAGAGGCAGAAGTCCCACCCAAAAATGTCTCTCTAACAAAGGAGAAGGTCAAGGTTGTGCCACTGAGGAAAGGTATATCTATTTTTTACGTTTTAAGTCTATTTAAGTTACCCTATACTAAAAAGTAATTGCATCTTTTTTTATGCAAATCAATATTTTTATTCAAGGTGCTCAGTATTCTATTTATGAGTTTATTCATACAAATATCAGATTCCATTTTCATCATGTTTCCTGCCTGTATAGCCAAGATATAATTATAACCCGATTATAGGAAACATGAGGATATTCCAGTGTTAGTTGGGATACTGAGGCATGTAAACACTTTATCCCATTTAGTATTTTCTGTGGTCTGCATAAGCTCGGTTTCCATGGAAATATTCAGAGCATTCTGTTTAATCATGCATGTGATTAGGATTAGATATATACAGTACAAACAGATTATTTTGAATGACCTTAATTCGGGATATGAGGCATTATTGGGAATGATGTGTGCATTCATTTAAAATTGCATTGTTCCTAATGCCTAAATTTAATTTGTGTTGTTATTAAAATGTATCATTGTGCGTCTGTTATACAAACTCAGATCTTTAAGCTGTAATTCTTTCTGCGTCTCAGTGCCTGTGACTCCAAAGGAGAAAGTCAAACCAGCACCTACAAAGAAAGGTAGTTTGAAAAAGTGTACACAGTGTAAACATTTTATCAAAGTCAAGTATCATATGTGACCTAAATGGCACATTTGATTGAATTATTTATCAACGATATTTCCTGCATCTCTCTGATTTCCGAAGTTCTGTTTTCATTTGTTTAGGTAATATACAAATGTTCAAGTTATGCATCGTCAGACTTTTTGGTTTTTGGATAAACTGAACTGGCTACCATTGCAGCCAAATAGACTGACAATGGTTGATATTTTTTGCTTTAGAAGCCGAGCCTCCCAAGGAGAAGAAGGCCAAACCAGTGACTCCCACAAAAGGTTTGTTTCTCTAAAGTATTTTCTTTGATTTCTTTCACATTGTGTTTTGTTTCTCTTTCATTTTAAATTAAGTAATATTTTCTGTAATGATAGTTTCTCATTTAACTGTATGCATTAGAGTTAATGGGACCACACATGTATTATTCTAGCACCTGTTTCCAAGAAAAAGCCTACATCTGCTGAAAAGAAGAAAGGTATACAGCAGAAGTGTGGTGTTTATAGTGTTTATAGTGTTTATTGTGCTTATTTGTCATACTCTGCAAATGTACTACACCATAAAAATACTAATTGTCAGCAGTACTGTGGCAATATTAGTCATGATTAATTTAGTGACTGACTGTTCTCCTGAAAAGTAACTGTTGATGATATGCTCACCCAGTCTACATGTTAGCCTGCCGCAGGATAATGGCAACACTGAGCTCAAAATATTTTAAACTGGTTTCACAGGCATTCAGTTTAATTAAATGATTTCTATTCAGTGAATATTATTTCAATTCCAAAAACATGTTGAGAAAATGTGTGCTGTGGAGCTAGTACAAAATATTGAGTTGCGGATACCCATTATGTGTTTATATATCACTGTTGTAAAACTGTGAAAGTCCCATTTTGGTGATTTTTCACGTTTTAACTTCGGTTGAGGGATTACAAGCTCCTCTATGGGTTGAGAAAATTCTTCAACCTCTTGGGCTTATGAAACCCTTTCAGGAGCCATTGGGCAAACTCAAAATGCTTTGTCATCAAGCTAAACCAAGGTTGTTTTTCTTAGTTAATGAAAACAGTGACCATATGCTTTATCTAACCCAAAACCTGCATATTTAACATAGGGTGTGAATCGCTTTCTACTTTCTAGGGTTGTAGCTTTTCAAATATATCTGTTGTGACATTTTCCCTTGTTTCTTTTTAATGTAGAAGCTGATGTTGCAAAAGAGAAGGCAAAGGCAAAAGTCTCAAAGAAAGGTGCTGATTGAACTTTCCCTCCCTAACAGTTTATATTCTGCATATTCAGATTATTCAGATCCAAGACAGTATCATAACATTTCTGCAAACATCCAAGCTAGGTTTCCACGTAAGTTTCTATATGCTTACATATGCTGTCATGATGTTAAAACACCTTAATCCAATATTTAAAAAATGTGGCATACTTTCACTCAGTGGTGAGTTTAGTTACTCCTTTGTATACATCAATAGAGCAAGACTCAACACGCTGAGAGGCTTATACTAACATATTACTTGTTTTTCGTGCTTTTCTCAGAACCTGAGGTCAAGCCAGTTCATGCCAAAAAAGGTGCTGTAATAATTATCTATCAATCATTATATGACAAAAAGCTGTTTGACTGTCCTTGACACAATAATTAATTCAAGACCATCCTGTGTTAGATGCAGAACCTGAGGTTACAAAGGAGAAGCCCAAACCAGCTGCTGAAAAGAAAGGTACCTCTTTTATTTAAAAAAAAAAGTAACGAAACATCTAAAGCATTACAATTTGTCTTGTTCACTCAAATTCATCATTGTGAATTATGGCTTTGCATTTGAATTTGCTCCTTCTCAAAAAGAACCTGAAGCAAGGAAGGAAAAGGTCAAACCAGTCCTTGTGAAGAAAGGTAGCCTGCTGACAGATGAATTTCTGGGGTTTTAGCTTAAAAGATCATCATGATCATTTAATTATACTGTATAGTAATATTACTAAAACAACTCTAACTTGTCACCAAAGTACATAATAACAAAGCTGTTCACTGAGCATCAACAAATACCTAAACAACTTATTTTCTGATATCTTTACTTTCTTCCTGGTTATTTTTTTAGAGCCTGAAGTCCCAAAGGAGAAGGTCAAACCAGCCGTTACTAAAGGTACAATACCAACAATTTTTATTTCTCACATTACTGTTAATACACAAACTGTTTGATTAATTTATCATGCAACAAGAATAGTGATATAGGTTTTTCAGCTCTATATGTCAACGATACATTTGGTGATGCATTGGAGGCGATGTTAACCAGATGTTAACGTCTACAGCCCTTTGAATATACACAGTACTTAAATACTTTCACAAATAAAATAAAGGAATTGTATGTTTTTATAAATTGCATTTTCTTCCTGATGGCCCAGCCATCTCTAGGCAAAAGACCAAACCAATCCGTGTGAAGAAAGGTACATTTGTGGTGCTTCAGTAGAGGCGGCAATTCATGTAACCCATGTAACTGGGGCTTAATGGGTTACATGTAATGTGATCACACAGTAATCTGATTACAAAATGATGCTCACTGTAATATGTAAAAGTACTTGTTGGATTACTCATTTATGAAATTAACAATACACAAATCATTTTGGAAGCAGAGTAATCCAAAAGTATCTGAAAGTAATCAGGTTACAGTAGATTAGTAGATTAGTCTCTAATAGATTACATTCCTCATCCTGCATGTAAATCCTATTAGTGGTCTTTGAGTTATCTTGAGTTTGAAAACAAGTCAAATTTGACTTGTTCTAGAGCCTGAAGCATCAAAGGAAAAAGTTAAACTTGTTGCTGATAAAGGTTGAGAATATTTTCCCTGCTGTATATGAAATTGGTTTAACTCTTCGATTTAAGGAGGTGCAGAGACTTAAAAGCCTAAAAGAAGGCTGAATCCGCGCCTGTAAAGAACAGTGAAAATGAACGGTCATCTGGCTCCGTGCACCATCATCAGATGCATCAGTTAATCTGTACAAAAATGGACAATGAATTAAGCATAATACTTGATCAGAACAACATGGTTATCATTACAGTAATCTGATTCATTTCTTGTGGAGATACTAAAGAAAAGCCCGAACCAGTGGCTGATAGGAAAGGTACCAGTACAGTGTTTCACTGCTATAACAGAGCTGGACTTTCTAACACTGATTACTGCTTTCCAGTTCTGTGTTTCTGGGTCTGCAAGCTGCTTTAAGCTTTAAGAGTTGTATTTTTGCAGTGTATAGTACTGTGGTTCAGACAACAGTTTGACTGACTTCAGCTGTACTGCTCTGTGTGCTGTGGGCCACATTTGACCTCATTTTGCGTTTTGCAGAACCAGTGACTCCTAAAGAAAAAGACAAACCTGTTGCAGTGAAGAAAGGTACAGTGCTGTTAGTATATCTCGATACTTGTAATCACAATTGTATTTCCTACTGCATTTCAATTCATGTACGAATTTTCAGTAGTGTTAACAATGTTTTTTAGATGTTTTTGTGAATGCTTGCATTGTTGCGTATAGAACTTGTAGCATCAGTAGAATAGCAACTCCTGTTGAAGCAGCTGCTAAAAACAGATAATCAAGGCTTTCAAAACTTTCAATTGTTTTCCTTATCCTCAATTACTGGGGTGAAGTGGATAGGACTTCCATATTTTAATTAAAAAAAGACATTTCCATATGCAACAGCTTAGCCTCGACCCATAACACCTTCATAACACCAACCATGTTTTTTTTTTTTCTTTTTTGATAAATGTCTCCTTCGCATATTTCATCTTACACAGAAGCATATTGACAGATATTTTGTCTAATTCTTTTTTTTCTTTTTTTATACCATAACAGAGGCCGCTAAAGAGAATGTGATGCCAATTTCTGCAAAGAAAGGTAGGTTTTTTGTTCCTGTCGGCAAATTCACACAATGTGTCTGAGCCAGTTTAATAACCTGAGCCTCCTGAAGACAAACTCAAATTAGATAAAAGATAATAAACACTAACATAATTCATAGTTATGTAATAATTCCCTACATAATGAACATATATCTTCTGTACTTACCCTTTTAAAGACTGTATGTGTCACAACATGCCAACAGACCTGAAGCATGTCTTTTTCATAACGTAACATACTATTAGTCCTGAGGAGGTGCTAAACCCATCATCCATGTTATTCATCCTGAAACTGACAAAAAATACAGTCAAGAAAGATAAACTTTTTTACCTTCAGTGGAGGGTAAAATGGGACAGGTCTGTAATTATGAACCACTACTTTCTTGCCTGGCAATGAAACAGAAGCATAATCTCTCTCACTTATGTTCATTTTATATTTGTGAAATAGAGCCTCAGGTTTCCAAAGAAAAGGTCAAACCCACTGCAACAAAGAAAGGTATTGTGTGCATGCAATCAACTGTAAATTTATGAAAATCCCACAGGCAATCTGTGATAAAACACTGTCAGGGGGCAAAGCAGCTGCTGGATTGATTTTGATTGATTATGATTATTAACCCTTTGTGGTCATTTACAGAGGACAGAGTTCTTAAAGAGAAACAAGAGCCTGCGAAAAAAGGTATCCTGATTATTAAGCAACTAAATTCATCATGACCAGACAAATGCACTTTGAGTTTACAAAATACATCATTTACTCATGGGTAAAAATCCCTATTTCTGTTGTAGAAAAATCTACTGAGAAGAAAGCCGCCAAAGAAGAGAAAGCAAAAGGTAGGTACTGTAGAGTTGTGCTGTATTTTAAAAGACTCTTAATGGTGATACTATGCTTTATTGTTGTTGTGATCAATATTGTGTTTTCCTTTTTACAGCAGAGCCTGCTATAACAGACAGCTTTGCTATGGAAGGTATGTACAAATCCCCTTTTTTTACATGGGAAATATCACATAGGTGTGCAAATTGCAAGTACAGTTTTCTCTCTGGATGCCAGGGAAAGGCAGGGAGCATGTTATACTCTACTATACTCTACTATACTCTACTATACAGTAGTACTGACCGTCCCTTGGCTCCTCCCACAGATGAGATGCCCTACTTCCAGTGCTTCTTTGTGGACGAGGATGAGGCCCAGTTTCCGTTCTACGCCTTCTCACCGCTGCAGATATGAGGCTTCAGTCTGAATCCAGTCTGAACTTTAGTGTTGAGTCAATTTACTGATATTGACAAGGCCAAGTCACGCCGTCCACTGCTGAAACGCAGCCTGCCGTCCACCATTGCTCTTCAATGGAGAAGCCTGGGCGACAGAGGACGACGGGTGACTTTGTGTGATGGACAGTTCTTATTTTCGTTCCAGCTTTGGTCGAGCTCTCGTAGCTGATACATGCAGCCAGTGTCATTCCTTTCCATTTTTGCTTTTGCTTTTTTGTTTGTGTTGAGTTATTTTGAAAGATTGATATGCATATAAAAGGCATATCCAATATTTTAAATGGAACAATTTAGATTAATCTTTTTGGCTGTGTGTTTATTCATTTGCACCCTCACAGGGATACATGCAAATATTTCTAATACATTTATACTTCATTTCATTTTCTTATAATCATACACTAAAAAAGGATAACCTCCATACTATTGCACAATGTTACAAATTGTTTTAAAAGAGTAATATTGAATATGTTCAACTACACTGTAAACAGGGTACAAATAATGCCATATTTACCACTCCAAGGCTGATAGAGGGCCGAGTCCTCCGAGTCGATATTTACTTGAAAAGTGGTTTAAAGTGGCACATTTGTTATTTCGCTTACACACATCAGTGTGTTTTTGGCTTTCTTCTGCGTTGTAACTTGAATGGCATTAACTAAATGTTTAATGCCCTGCTTGCTGTGCTTTCAATGCTTCGATTACAATCAAGCATTTATATTTATAATGAATAATTCCATAATTGCTAATATTCTTTCATTCATTTCTATGCTACTTTTTGTTTCTCTCACATTTTCCTCTTTTTCTCTCTTCATTAGTATTTGTAAAAGCACAAAAGGAATCACAGCTGTTAATGAAAGGGAAATGATCCTCTTTGTGTTTTTAAAAAGTTGTTCCTCTACTTACAGCACCAACTTTTTTTCTTCTTTTGTTTTGTATTTCTTATGTGTCGAAAGGAATGACCATGCACTGTCTATGAGAGCTCCCAAACAGAACCAAACAAACCCTGATCAACGCCACAACACACCGCCTGACCACCTCTCCACACTGAGAGGGTGTTAGACTTGAGGTGTGGTGGCATGTGAAAGTCTTATGAAACGATAACATCTATCTGTACCAACTCCTCGTTCTGATACGGGTGCTAATAACAAGCACTGCGTTGGCTGATCTCTCAGAATGAGGTTTGAGATCATATGTACATTTTCAGTGGGTAACATCAAATATCAGATTCATTTTGTATCGGAAAGCACATTTTGGAAAAGCGTTCTCCAGCCAATCTTTGTATAATCTGTTCTAATTCCTTTACTGAAGGTTTGAATTTGATGCTACTGATTTTAGTCAATGTGATGCCGAATAAGTCGATTTTTTGTCTTGCACTGGATTGCAATACTGTAATCAATGATGTTTTACAAACTGGAACATACTGTACAAAGTAGGGCACATTTGATGAAATTTCTGTCAATCAAAAGGGATGTTTGCTGTGGCTAACAGCTGTTCCTTGATAGACCAAAAATGCTGTTGTCAACGAGTTTGGTCAACGGCTATTTGTCTGTGTGCACAACAAACAAAGTCAACACATTTTGGAATTGTTCTGAATGGGTTTTCACTAACAAGCAAACAGCAGCTGGAAGTTAGGGAAACCTTTTCAGGTTAACTTACAATTAACTTATACAATTCCTGTTGTAACTTAAGTATCATCTATAGCATTTTCATATTATTCATATATTATTAATATAGTATTAATACATATCTAATATCAAGATTCTAATTTATATTGCATAATAGCTATGCTAATAAGAACATTAATATAAATAGGAATTGTATATCTTGTACATGTAATGTACAGAATAGGCTACATGATTTCAGACTGATTTTGAATAGCCAAATCATGTATTTGGAAACTCTGAAAGATGAAGAAGACGTGTGTAAGGATAGCAGTCAGCTCTCTTCCAGGTTTATTTGACAACCTGACTATTGATGCTAATGTATGCTGAAGTAAAGTTTGAGTCTAGTGTTGAAACACTAACATCTTTAATTATATCTGCACATCATTTAATCATGCGTATAGTTGCAGAAGAGGTGACATGTTGGGGATCTGGACTGGTATCTCTCAGCTAGCCTGTACCAGCTGCTGTCCACATATGGCTCTTTACATTGTGCTCCATATGCTGCGTAGAAGACAGTTGTTACAGCTTGTGGCATTGTGCGTTAATGCTGAGTCGACTCAAATGTAAGTCCACTTATCTTTAGTCATCAATAACGTAACATAATACTGTATGGTGTATTGATTTTCAAATAACACTCTGCAACTCACAGTGAACTCAGGCTCCAGTAATTGTATTTTGACACCTGGAGTTTCATTGGTGATGATTGGTAACAGCGATGCTCCAGTTTTAGTGAGTGTTGTTCCCACAGTGACAGAGTGAGTGAGTCTTTGCATATTTCTATGAGTTACTAGTTTTAAGTAAACAAGAAATGGTGTCGGCCATAACAAAAAAGACATTTTTAATTGATGGTGATGAAAGATGAAATATTTCAAATTTGAGTTTTACTATTCTACATTTCAATCATGTTGACTGAATTGTGTCTCCAGACTAACCTCAACCAGGTATACATGTGCAATACTGGTACTTTAGATGATCTGAATGATCAAAGCACTGTATGTTTGTCTGAACTCTGACAGTCCTTGAAAGTACTGTGCATGATGTGTGTGTTTTTGTTTTATGCTCTCGAATGTTTTTTTTGTGATATCAGTAACATTTTTTTTTATTATTTTCCAATTGGAACTTTAAGAAGGGAAACTTTCTCCCTCTTAAATATGCAGGACAACTGGCGGCACCAAATGTGTTACTTGAAGTTATGAACGAGGCTATTTATTACCCAATAAATGTATCTCCTTACACTATAATTACAAGTATATAAGTATTTATATTCAGAGTAACCTCATTGTAAATAGTTAAATGGATGGAAAAATATACAATACCATTACTACTGAAATTGCTGCCCCCATTGTGTATCATACTCTCTTTTGTCAATTACACCTTCAGTATTTTTGTGAATGTAAGAGTAATGCTGTAAGAGACATTAAAAAATAGAAATGCAAACGTTCCTTTTGTGTCATATCTTTTATCTCTAAGTGCTGACTACGAAATAGTGTAGTGCAGCCTTTTTCACAGTGGATGGCAGCAGTGATCGGCATCTCAGCTG
Source organism: Centroberyx gerrardi (assembly GCF_048128805.1). NCBI lineage: Eukaryota > Metazoa > Chordata > Actinopteri > Beryciformes > Berycidae > Centroberyx > Centroberyx gerrardi. The sequence goes on along the minus strand of NC_136013.1, from coordinate 9,725,887 downwards.
CCATACATTTATATTATTACCAAAGACATTAAGAGTTTTAGCACTGAGCAAAACACAAAATTCACCAATTTGATTGTGACGTCTTGTTTCAATAAAAAGTAATAGTTTTATGTCCACGTCAGGGCATGGATGAGGCTTTACTTCCAGGTTTAAATCATATAGTTCAATTCATATTTGCATATTTGCAGTTACATTAGTTACACTGACATATGCAGTTACACTCTGTCTTTACACTTACACATAATAACATTAAATGTGCTTCCAGTAATGCCCCCCCCCCCCCCCCCCTCCAGTGTCACCAGTTCCTGTGTTAATAGGATTTACACTCTGTTCCAACCTTTTAAATGCTTTTTTTTTTTTTTACTCACGTGGGGGAAGCAAATTTCTCTCCCCAGATGCTTTTGATAAACATAATCTAAAAGGTCATATTAATAACAATAAGATAATATTCTTTATTTACATAGCACTTTTCAAAACAAAGTTACAAAGTGCTTTGAAATAAAGAGAGATAAAAAAAACAACAAAGGACAGATCAATAAAATAGAAAGATCAGTGAGGTAAAACTAATAAAAATAGAAGTAAATAACGATAATAAAGGTAAAATAAATAGATCCAGCCATAGGTATAACAACTAATGGAATAAATAAATAACAGAAGAGGCAGCAGGGATGGAAAATGAATAAAAGTCAAAGGTTATGAAAAGGCCATACGGTAAAAGTAAGTTTTAAGAAGAGATTTAAAAGATAGATGATAAGGATGGAGAGAAAAGACTGTTGGCTGATGAACACAAAGTTATGAAAGCTCCAGAATGGGAGTTATTCCCCCCAAACAGCTGATGCAGGCCGGCAGTCATCATATACTGTGAATAGGAAGGAAGTTAGGATGCTCTCGCTGCCTTTCTCTCTCACGGGTCTTTGTGTGTGTGTGTGTGTGTGTGTGTGTGTGTGTGTGTTGGGGGGGAGACAGAGCGAGAGAGCGAAAGAAAGACGTAATTGAATTGAGGAGGATATAAACGGGCAGGTCTTCACACTGTATTTCTCTAATGAGACCAGAGAGGGGTTACTACAGGTCAGTTTACGCCACTGACACAGATTCCACACAAAGAGGCCTGCTGCTCTCCTGGGAAGATACTGAACTGAACTCTCTCTCTCTCTCTCTCTCTCTCTCTCTCTCTCCCTCTCTCTCTCTCTCTCTCTCTCTCTCTCTCTCTCTCTCTCTCTCTCTCACTCTTTCTCCCTCCTGGAATGATAAGCTCCCCTTTCTTTCAAAGTGACTTGATGTGATTGTGCCACTGTGAATATTATGTGAGATAAACTTGTCTAAACTTGTCTTTAACTATATAGTTCATATTCAAATGAATTTTGCTGTACAGTAGGCGTACAGTGGCAATTTTTTTGGCACATTTTAAATGGAGCGTAAGGGCAAATTTTGTTTGAAATTAATTCAGCAGGCAACGGCCAAATAAGTTCCACTCCAGTTACCATAGTTTTTTGTGTGCCAGTCTATTCAAAAGCAGCCAACAACTTGGCAGCCTGTGTGTTGAAATGAGAAGAATGGCCACTTGTAGTCGTAGTATTCAGTAGGCTGGACGCAGCGTACGGAGCGGGACAGGAAGGCTGCAGCTTGCTCTTTCCATGTGGGAAAGACGGGGGATTGATGAGGGAGCTGGTGAAATTAAGCTGAGCATGGCATGGAGAGAGTGTTGCAGCATCACCACTAATTAATAATAAAGTGTAAACCCCCCTTTGTTTATCCAAAATGTAAAGCATGACAGATGGAGATTATAAAGGCTTGTGGACATATGGCATATTAATTTTTTGGGACAGTTGAATGATTTTAAACAAATAACCGTGGGATACTGGACCGATACAAACTGTCCTGCCCACATGCAGCACCTTGCCCTTGTGGCCGTCTGCCTGTCATGCCATGCCATGCCACATCATGTTCTCACAGGGTTGGTCCACCACTATCGAAAGATGCTTCTACGTAATGACACCACAACTTAAACCAGATTATCCCAAGGCCAGTGACATCATCCCTCTCCTCCCCCCCGTACTCCTTGCTGTCCCCTGCCATCTAGGGGTTACTGGAGGGCATTCCCTCTAGTATGAGTTCAGCGGCCACACTGAGTGCTGCGGGGCCGATCAGCACCCAGCTGTCACCTGGAGCTGACCTATCACAAAGACACCATTGCTCTTTCTCTCTCTATTTGGGCTGACACATTCGGGAATAAATGTAGGACTGCATACAAATTTGCAAGAAAAAAAAAAGAGAGAACTTCAGTGAAAGCGGCTGCTCTTTTGAGATGAGTGGTACTGCTGGTGCTGCGCTGTGGTGACTTTTAAAGATCAACTGACAAATGACATGAAGAAGGCTTAGTCAAGTAATTTATTTTCTCCCTTTTTCACATGTGATACACAGGATGGATCAGTACGAAAAAATTTAGTCCCTTCAAAATATGAGTCTGTGCAACAATTTCTGAATTTCTTATACAAAATACCTTACAAAAAGAAGATTTCCCCAAAATATTTATCTCATGTTACAACAAGTGCAAATCACTGCAGTACAGTAAAAACAATAATTGGAAGATGGAGCGGCTCCTTGACCATTCGCAGTGCTGGGATGATTTGATTAGTCGCGGACGCTGGGAAAGTTACGCCTTCTCATATGTGCGGACAGCCTGGACTCCCTCAAAGGTCAGGGTCTGAGGCAGAGAGGGCAAAAAGCAAAAGACAGCACATATTATGTAAATGGGAGGTAAAATGTGGCTGTATGATTCTAATGCACTGCATAGAAAACCATGTATGCAATGCAGTATGTTGTCTCTTGTCAAGTTGCTTCATTCTGATATGAATTGGTGTATCTCCACAAATTACTTTATAATTTGTAAATAAATGTAATCATAAAGATGAGTACAAAAAAGTTTATTTATCACTGCAGGGTTTATACCATACTCCATCATGTTATGTGTCTTTTTTAATTCAATCTCACCATCACCATCTTCCCATCCTTGATTTCTCTGACAAATTTAGTTTCTTTGCCATCCCACTTCTGCACATGCACGAGATTGTCTCCATCCATGGAGAGGGTCGACTGCAAGCAGAGGCAACATTTTGTCTTAGTACTGTGAGGAAAATCTTTTGGGATACAGTATGAGAGCAGTCACTTTACAGTTTTAAAGACTGCACACACTCTTACTGGCTGCACAGGGCTCAGTGCGGATGATGCACAGCTGTCACAGATGGCACTCAGCTTACTTTGACATTGCGGTCATCAGCCGTGGTCTCGTCAAACTCCTCTCCCAGTTTGGAGGAGATCTCGGTGTTCCTGAAGGTGCTGAGGGTTTTCACCACCACCTTGTCTCCCTCCTGGCCGATCACAATAGTCGGCTTGGTGACATTTCCCACTTGTCTTGTGGCAAAACCGACACCTGTTCAGAAATCAGATTATTCCAACTGTGCGGCTGCAGTGATGCTCCTGATTCAGTTTGGTGGTGTGACATCAAGCATGACAATAGATGAACTATGAATTTTCTCTACTGAAAGTGAAAATATGAAATAATATTATCCCGGTGAAAGAAAAGCTTTTCTGCAGGAGAATAATGTAGAAAGCGTCGCTCACACTACATAAAATTATCTATACATTTAGTAAAAAAAAAAAAATACTCACCAAGTGCCTTCATGTAGTCATCAAAGTTCTCACTTTCGATCAGTTTCCATGTGGCGCAGAATGCATCAACCATTTTGCCGAGATTGTTAGTCCGATACAAGATGACTGAGAAGTTAGTGTGATGCTGACAGACAACCTCTGGTCTCCGTACAGTAAATCTACCGCATGCCACGCTGCCTGCCAAATTAATACTGTAAAAAGGGGCGGGGATTAAAAGTCTGAGCTTGTGATCTGGTTGGATGTTTGGGACGCTTTCTGAGCTGTGATTGGTCTTGGAGGGTGGTGAGAAATTGGTAACGTGCCGCTAATTTATGGCTTTGTATGAATAATGATGATCAAGTTGGTCATTTTCAGACCTGCCAACTCTCCCGTTTTTCCCGGGTTTCTCCTGTATTTTCACCCCCTCTCCCGCCGTGCTCCCGTTTGGTAATTTTCCCCGTAAATCTCCCGTATTTCCCTTTTTTTATTTTTAGAGTTATACAGAGAGAGAGAGAGAGAGAGCGAGGGGGGGGGGGTGAGTGAGCGAGAGAGAGAGAGAGAGAGAGAGAGAGAGAGAGAGGGGGGGGGGGGGGGGGGTGAGCGAGAGATAGAGAGAGACAGAGAGAGAGAGAGAGAGAGAGAGAGAGACAGGTGAAGCTCGAGGCATCAAAATGCGCAAAAATGACTGACCTTTTCAGTAGTGCAAGCCAGCAGCATTTCCATTGCCGGTGGAACGGCATCAAGAGGCTCAGTCCACCCCTTTACTCCACCTTTTAATTGTTTATAGTTTGTTATTAGACAAAGTTATAGTTTATTAGAATTTATTGTTACTTGGTGTTGGTTAATTTAAATATTTATTGTTGAAAGTTACCAAATTAAAGTGCTAAAAATGGCAATGGCAATCCCTGACTGATTTCATTTGTAGGCCTATTGATACAGATTATATCGCCTTTTCAAATATAGCCCTTTATCATGATGCACTAAATGCTCAATGTTGTGGTCTCCTCACAGTGGTGGTCTGCTGGCGACAAACCGTATGTAGTACTAATTTATATAGTGTATTAGTAGTGACACTAAGTCTTGCTATTCATGTAGCCTATGCATCAGTGGGGTGGGGATGGTGAAATATCCGCAGGCTGGATGTGGGCCGGTCTGGGTCAAAAAGTCCAGGGCCATTTTCTTGTCCCAGTCCGTCCCTGATCAGACGCCAGCAAAAAAAAGCTAAATATCTATATAGATATTTAGACACTTGGGAGACTATTTATCCATTCCTGACCAGAAGTATGTTGGGAAACAACCATCCGTTTTGCAAGGTTTAGGGTGGAGTTCAGTATTGGTCACAGTGGGAAAAAAGATGTCAACCAACATGCTAGTTGGTAGATCTCTGGAACAGAGAGAGGAAATCCCTTTTATAATGTAAAAATTATGGTCGGGTGGGGGTCCCGGAAAATCTCCCTTATTTTCAAAGCCCAATGCTGACAGGTATGCATTTTTTATCATTATTTATTATATTTATTTCAGTTCGTCCTGTCACCACTAGAGGGCAGTATTGTCAATGCTAGGATTGTTCTCTCAATTCTGGGTGATGCTCATTCAAGTGTTTTGCAAAGTGTTTGCATATAGAATGGAATAGAACAGAACAGAATAGAATAGGGTGGTGAAAGCCAAGAGGTTGGAGAAATGGGAAGGTCACAAGTTCAGCTCTGAAAATCTGTGGGAAAACGGGTGAAAAATGCTCAGCCTTCCCTCAAAAACTCCCACCATGGTTCCCCTGAGCAAGGCACTTAACTCACACCTGCTCCAGTGAAGCCGGTCAACGGCCAACAGCAGAGGATTGTGGATCTGTGGCTGTATGAATGCGTCGCACAGTGGCGCTGAAAAGGCTAAAGAACATACAGTACTAAGGAAAACTGCTCCCTCATTAAATGGAGGTGAAAAATGCATAAAAGGCCTTTAGAATCACTACCAAAGCCACAGATTCCCCCCACAGAAAATACAGCAAGTTAGCTGTAGTTTTATTGAAATGACTGTTATTGAAAGCCAAACAAGTAGTCACTACTGTATAGGTTTATTGTTGATAAAACACTTCCCCCAGATACAATTTGACACAGACTTATGGTTACAGATATCCACTGTCATAAGGATTCTACAGTAGACCAGTCCTTGTCAATAACACTAATAAATGATGCTGCATGATACAAAAGGAAATACTTGCTATTGCAAAGTGTGTTCTCAAACGGTTTCCTGCATTTGCTTCAAACAAAAAACTGAAGAAATTCCCACTAGCAAATTCTTGGCACTGATCCAGGCCAGATTAATGCATGAAACAAAAAAAATTATAATTTCTGCAAGCAGCATAGAAAACCTCATCAATTACAAAATCAAATTCCCAAAACAAAGCGTATTCTTTACAACCATTGTTCATAACACACATAATATATACTGACATTTTCTCAAATAAATTACCCATGAATGATGTTCAATTCCCTGAAGTTCACACATTATAGTGCATGCAAATGAAACATGGATGTTTTATACTCAAGATTAATGTCGTAGCAAATCAGGGATCTTTTTCTTATTTCATATTCAACGAGAAATAATGATAATTAGAACCATTTGAATTCATGTTGTTATACAGTATTGTTCTGGAGCAGGACTGTCTAAATACCTATAGCGCTCACTGTAATAGAGCAGGCAGGGACAGTTTGGGATAAAGGAAAAAAGGGATGAAAGAAAGCAAAAAGTGGAAAAGCAATGAGAGGAAAATCAAAGAAAGAAATGCAGAGGTAGAGTGAGAGAGGCAGAGAGTGAGGTAGGGAGGACAGAGCAGCGTTGGGGCTTCTCCATGTTAAGGCCTAGCTCTCCTCTCTCTTATCAACCGAAAACAAGCTCATCTATAAAGCCCATGAATGCAGAACAACTTTTTTGTTCACGAGGCAGTGACTGAGGGATTATAAAAATGCCAGCCACTTTGTTATTTTATGAGCCACAGAAGAACCTAATGATGGTTGATTACCTACCATAGTGGCTTGTAGACTAGACAACTTGCCAGTCCAAGCTGAAATTTAAAATCCGTTAGCTGGCGGCTAGTATAAATTTCCCACCCTGATATCTACAGTTTATACAGAACAGTATATGATATAGGCTCTAGCTATTAAGTGCTTCAGTATGTAATTGCTATATGTTTAACTTTCACTTGTAACAGCAAAAAAAACATTCTCGTAGAAACTGTTTTCTCTCGACCTACACTTACAGTATATGTTTATATAGAAGCTACTGATCCGTGTGGCAAAAAAAAACTGATTCACTAAAAGGTCAAATGGTCTCCCAGTATCTCTCAAAAAATAAAAAAGGGGGGTTAAATAGAAAGAAATTGGAATAAAGGGTCAATTATTTGGCTGATCCAATTGTGAGAGCCGGCAGAGAGGGGTGGCGAAACAGAACTGTGTATTATCTCCCAGTAATATTGCATAGACACAAAGCAGATTACAGTCACCAGTTACAAGACAGCAAAGCAAAGTGCCAAAGATGAAAACCCTTGTCCTCCTCTGCCTGTTAATTGCTCAGACAGACAAGAACCGGAAGGGATTAGAGGGTTCGATTTTTAAGTTTGTAACATTTGGACAGTAATACAGTATGCAAAGGGAATGGGTTCAGTTTTTTGGCACAAGACTGACGTCTAGTGGATTGTCCTGATTGCAAAGTGGTGTCTCACTGACTGAGTGTGTGCATGTAGTTATAGGTAGCTGTGATTTGTCCATGCGCCCAAAGAGGCGGGGCTATCTGAACACCCCGACATTGATTGACAGCGCCACCTCTGGCTTCCTGGCCTTGGTTGGCCCGGTCTTCTTCTCCGGTCCGGCCCCCTGAGCACCATCAGATCCTGCAGCCTGCCCTCTAAAAACGAGCAAAGATACAGGACTTTACAACAGGGTCTTGTATAAGAAATCACATAACATTAAGCATAATCAAAACTAATGAACATACTTCACTGTTAATTTCACAGCTATAAATCACTGTGACCATGATAGGATTGCCACTTTAAAAGGATATAGAAGGCCTTGTATTTCTTTCTTCAGTAGTTAGTTACAGTAACATCCATGAAGCCATGAAAGTAATATACATTTTCCATGCTACTAAATCTGTCAATCAAAGTAAAGAAGTCCCACCCTTTCCTGCGTTGCTCTGCCTGCTCTCTCAGCCTCTGCTGGCCCTGCTCATCCTCCAGCGTGCAGAAGTCCCTGTTGCTGTCAATCAACAGGTTCTGTCCAATCAAAGAACAGATTCAATGTTGCTAAGAGAAATAAATCCCAAAAGTTCTTAAGTGACTCATTTTAAAACATTTGTTTACTGAACATGACCTGAGTGAGCAAATAGTTTTTTCATTACCTTGATGCCGATTGTGTCTCCATCTTTGAGGTGGAACGGCACTCCTAAGAGTGATTCTGCCTTTTTCTTCTTTTTCCGTTTGGAAACCTGCTGGCTCTGTCAGTAAAAGACACAGGATGTGTAAGAGAAAGCTGACTCCTGGATTTGATGTTAGATTATGAAATGAAAAATACATCCAATGAGTTGCTGATGAACTGAACAATGATCAAGGTTTGATGTCCTATCGTTGGCCACTCTTCCCTACATTTCTTACAGTTAATATTCCTTTCTAATGTCCTTCCCAAGGTCTCTTTCTGCTGCTTCATCATTTCCTCTTTCGACTGAATGTTTTTTATTGAGCAAGACAGTGCAAACACACATTTTGATTGCCCACTTCCCGACTCCGCCCCACCCAGGATCTCTTTTCCTCCCCAGAAATGCGTCTCTTTCTTTCGTACCCAGTTGGAGATCGTGTCCCAGGTGTGTTTGTCTGGCTGGTGTTTGGCCAGCAGCAGTGAGTCTGGGGAGAGGCCATACTGTGCAGCCAGGGCAGTGCGCAGGGAGCGGGGGGAAGAGTCACGGGATGAGTCCCAAACCAGTTCCTCTGGAGGGTAGTAACACCTCTCGCCTGGCACTCCCATCCGAACGTGCAGTAACACCTCCTTGGAGCTGAGAGACAGGAGGAAAGTAAGGGAAAAGAGGTAAAATGAGGGAAAGACAAGGATTGAAAAAGAGGGAAGTGATTGCAAAAGATGGTAGACACACAATGTTGTTGACTTGGGGTGCTGCATAAAAACTACCCATGAGCAGAAATCAGCTACACCCAAACCTTACCTAAGATCCTCCTCTTTCAGTAGCTGTTGCACACAGAGGTCTGCACCACTGGTAAGCTTCAACTTCCTAAGCAAGAAGAACCAAACAGAAAAGGTGGGTTATGAGGAGGAGCAATGACTGAAAAGTTTGGCATCTATCATGATGAAAAAGACTGGTACGGGAGGGAAAGCGGCCATAAATAATGTTTAAAAGGAATGAACCAAGTGAGAGGGTATTTGGAGAGCAGGAGGAGTGTGTGCGTACCTGAGTGTGAGCTGTTGTCCTCTGAGGATTCGTGCCAGCCTCTGCCCCTCCAGCTGCCACACACGCAAGAAAGCGGGGGTTGGCGCACACACACTCTGAAGGGCAGGCAGCGTCAACACCTGGTGCAGACGGAGACATGCAGGCAGAGCAAAAAGAGTGTTTTGACACATTAGGAAGTGAGAAGCATCAAATCCGCATGCACACACACCTTGTGTAGCCTGTCTTGAAGTTTTCTATACAAGAAAACAGCAGCAGTGTTTCCTTGACACTCACACAGCCAGTAAAATGTAAATACAATAAAAAGTCATCATCTGGCCTTATTGCTCAACCTGTCCCCCAAGAAATAACAATTACAGCACAATTGTCCATATATCATGATAGAAATATCCAAATGAGATTGATGAGATTCTTAAAACTGTAAAACCTACTGGAATTGATCCTGAAATAGGCCCGGAACCAAATTTACATCCATCCCACACATAAACAAAATAATTTACAGGACAGTAACAATCTCTTTATCAATGCTTAATATGATCAGAGAGGATTAACTGAGGATCCAAGAGGATTAACTTACTAGTACAAATAAGAATCAACTCTCGCTCTTGCATGCATACACAGCATACACTACCTGAGACTTGAGGTCCTCCAGCGTGGCCTCATCTGTGATCTCCACCTGTCCTGCAGTTCTCAGCTCTGCCATGTTGCCACCAGACAGAGGAAGCAACTGAATGTGCATTTCACTTGCCTCCAGCATCCGGCCCTCAGAGCAGCCATTATCAGTGTGATTAAAATCTGTTTCTGAGCTGTTTCTATCCAGATACAGCCAAACAGATAGCTTGAGAAAACCCTGACAGAGAAAAAGAGAGAGAGAGAGATGTGTCACAGGCTAAGGGGAAAAAGAGGTATCATTCATGAAACTACAGCCAAAAACAAAATGTTTATCACAGAAAATTATGTTGAAGTACCTTTGGAGGCAGCTGTCCTTCTGTGACGACTAGTGTCTCCCCGTGACTTATCTTCAGCTGTGACAGAGAAGCATCCTGAGGAAAACAAAATGTTGTTAAGACATTCATTGATAGATACTGATGAAAAATGAAGAGGGAGGACTGCATAGACAATAATATATGTGAAAGCCTCTTTTATCCAAAGCGCTTTACAATTCCAGGAGGGCAAAGAGAGGCATGGAGGGAAAAATTAAGACCGCATCTAGCCACTCACCTCATCCATCAGCGGCTCACCAACCTCCTCACACCAGTCGAGCCTCCTCAAGTGCCAACTGTTGCCTATAATTCAAAAGACATTAATAATAAATGGATATACTGTAAATCTCTCTTTCCACTTTCACTGAATAGGCGGGGGGTGACATACTACCTAAAAAAAAATATATATATTTTACAATGTGAAGTTTCAGTGCCTAAATACTGTTTCACAAACCTGTCCACCCAATAATGTGTGTAACCATGGTGAATACACAACAGTTGAGTCTACACACAAGTTTTGCACACACAATGTAAAACCCACCCAGCACAGAGCAAACACTATGGAGTGTTACCTTCAAGTCCCACAGCATCCAGCATTGCCTTTAGACACTGCAAATACAACAATCAAAAGGTTGTACACACACATATTGTATAAATATATACATGTATATATACTGTAGATGTCTTAACAGAGCTACCCACGAAAGACACACTTATTAGACACACACAATATTTTTCTCCTCACCTCCTTGACAGTACAAGTCTGCTCCACAATTATGTCCATCTCCATGCCAGCAGAGGGCGCTGCGCCCACAGAGAAGTGCAGGAACAGCTGTAACACAGAGAGAAAACCTCCAAACATCAGTCAAGCCTTTGAGAAGCTGTGAATTTTCGGAGAATCCCCCTCGCTTCCTTAGTTCTCCTTTAGCTCGCTTGCTAAAATCTACAAGTCTCAAGTCAGGTTTACCAGTGCTTGAAGCTAGTTTTCACCTTTGTAGCTACAAGTACAAAGGGTTTATTGAAGATTGCAAATAAAAAAAGAGGTTAGCACACCTGTGATGCCTTGGGTGAATTTCCAGGACACAGAGTCAGTGTGGTCATGAGCCGCACCCCTGCATCCCGAACACTCAACTCCTCACACACTGTCAAATAAACAGAGAAACCGGGTTAAGCACATTTAGTAGATGAAAGATTACCACCAGGGGAGTACTTGTTGAAATTCAGCAAGGGGATAGTGTAGAGAAAAGGCATTTTTATCTCAATATTTAAAATAAGGGGAGTTTCCAGTTATTTTAATAAGGGGGAAACCATCCACACTGTGCACCATTAAAATCACCCCTCGTAACAAAAAACTGACACAGTACCTGGAGGAAGGAGTTTCCCTGTACGGTCCACCTGTCTCAAACAGTACTCTGCACCTAGCCAGTGAAACAAAGAAGAACATCAGATTCAAGTATGTATACTATTATACAGAGTCAATAAAAGGACACAAACACAAAAAACACACACAAACACCTGCAATAGCTTGAATAGTAGCTAGGATTAATGTTATTTGCAGTTATATATGTATAATACTGACCCTTGCCTAGGAGCTGCTCCTGTAGCTGCAGCTCCTCAATGGCCCTCTGTTTCACTTCACACAGCAACTGGTGGGACAGAGGCGTGCAAACACAAACACACATTTTTCAGGAAATATAATGCAATGCTGAAATGGAGAGAGACAGAGAGCAGAGAGAGAGAGAGGGAGAGAGAGAGATACAAAGAGGTCGAATATGAGTAACTGACCATATTTCCTGAGGCTGGAACCCTGGCTTTCTTCCTTTCCTCCTCTTTCTCCCCCTCTCCTCCACCATGCGGTCTGAACTCCACCTGGAGCCAGCGGCAGTCTGACGGTGTCGTCACAGTGACCACATCTCCGCTTAGACTGAACACACTGAGGGAAGTGGAGGAGGCGGTTGTAAAACACACACAAACACAACAGCACGTATGCACCTTTCCACACTGCAGCAGACTCACCTGCTGTCGAAGGACTGCGGCTCGAGCACCAGCAGCGCGTCTCCATCTTTCAGTGACAGCTCCTTCAGGGTCCGCTGCATGTCCTCAGGAGGGAACACCCTCCATCCGCTCGCCCCTCCCCCCTCTCCTCCCCCCTGGCCTCCTCTCTTCGCTCCCCCATGCTCCTGGCACAGCAGACTCTCCTGAGGCTCCCCCAGCGCCTGCCTCACCTCCCCTAGAGTCGCACCGCCTGCGAACCCTCTCGCCTCCCTTTTAAGTCCTGGCCCCCCATTTTCAACCTCGCCTGTACCCTCTTCGTGCTCCACCCCGTTCTCCACCTCCTCCTCCCCATCTTCCTCCAAAAAGGGGCGAACGACAGTCAGCAGCACCGGCTCATACTCTGCTCCAGTTGGGACAGTCGCACCACATACCTGAAGAGACAGAAAGGGACCAGGAGAAGTGTCAGCCATTTGGGATCTAGACGAGAGTGGATTTGTTCGTACTGTGTTAAACATATTGAGTTTAACTGGAATTACAGTCACTCTGGGTATTGTGTTGGATTATGTCTTTCCTCACCTCTCTGCCGTTCCAGACAAACAGGTCAGAGTTTGTGTAGATGCCTGCACTGTACAGGGAGATATTGTCATCTGCAAAGAGACACACACACAGAATATAGTTACTGAAATGTACAAATTACTAGCTTCTACTGTCCTGCTGAGGTATTTTGCTAAGTGTCTTACCGATAAGAGTATTGTAGAGGTGTAGACCTGCCGGAAGACACTTGGCCACAGTCAGAGCCATATCCCCTTCCCAGAGTTCCTGCATCTGAACAGACAAAAAACGCATATGCACACACACACATACACACACACACACAGCTTATTAGTACTATTATTTTCTGAATCTCCAAACTCTATGGCAGCCACTGTTGTTGGCAATGAAGTTACCTGGTATATAGCTAACCGCAGGTCTCCCACAGTCTTTCTACGGTCAAAACTGAGGGTGGCGATCCCATCCTGCTCTTTGCCGATTGGTTGAAGGGCTCCATTTCCTAGCCTGTAAGAAGGTGCTAGGTGCAAACGCAGCTCCACGGTGTTGTTGCTGGCTTCAAACTGCTCACTGTAACAGGCGCAGCATGAACAGTGTGGACACATTAATAAAGTATGTAACAAACAAATTACCATACAAGACATAAATGAACAAATGAAATAAGTTCAATAAAAACAAGTGATATGTCTTGATGATCTTACTTCTTTACCTAGCAGTTCTGTTATACATGGATATTCTAGGGACACAGGAATATGTGTTACCTCCATTTACCTCTACTGCTTGTAATGTTGGCTATTTAGGAATTTTATATTGTTGTACTGTTACAATCAATCTGGATAACAGTGTCAGCTATATGGCTAAAATATAATATAGTATAGCGTAATATGAAAATATAATAATTTGTGTCTTCATACCGCCTCTGCTGTAGTTTACTGTTCTCCTCCTGAGTCATCTGTGCGAGGTAAGAGGGAACTTTATACAGGGGATTCTTCAGCGCTGTACATGGACAAATACAAAACAGTATGTTAAAGAGTTGGTTCAGTCTCTCATCAGCCTCCCAAGTCCTCTCCCTTAATAGATAACATATCGGCCATCTGGACACTTGCACAGTACAGCTTACTTGCTTAGTTTTTCATTCTTTCCTATATAGTTATTGATTGTTACCATATTACAGTCTGTTCATCGCAGACAACCAAATATGTAAAAGTCAAAATGGCAAACACACAAAACAGATGTTTGGATTTGGTTCACCAACAAACTAAAATTGGGCTCTTTGGATGAGAATCTACAAGCAGGGGAAGTGTGACCCACTTGTTTTTTCCTGTTTTTTTCCTCCCCACTTAACTTTTCCTTTTCTTTTTTTTGTCCTCTCTTATTCACCTCTCCGCCATTTCTTTCTCTGATCCGACTGTGCAAACACATATCCTCTCCAATCCCAATGCAACACATGGCATGCATTACCTTCACTGGGCCTGTGCAGCTGTGTTTTCCTGTAAAACAGCATGTAGGCGCTCTCTTTGCCCTGGAACTGCTTCTCTATTTCAGACTCCCTGATGGAGGTCACCGTGGAGTCGTTCAGGTCAAACCAGTGGCTACCCTGCCGACAGACAGGAAGATACATCGAGGTAAACAGGCAACATAATAACAACTAGGTGTCTGTCAGGAATCAAGATAAAAAAAAATACAAAAAAAGAAAGTAGATCAGCTGTTTTTTTGTCTTTACAATGGCTCCTGCTGGATAAATCGACTTTTAAACCTCGGATTTATGCTGAAATGTGCCCATTCCTCGACAATACCTCTAGTTCAGGCTTTGGTTCCTGGTTTAGTTCTGGTTGTGCTTCAGCAGGTCCTGGGTCCTGAGCCGGGGCAGGTTCAGGGTTAGCGGGGCGTTCTGCTGGGCTGGGGGGCTCGGTCACGGGGCTTGGCGGGTTTGCCTTCAGTCCCACTCGGGTACCATTAGACACCAAGATAAACACATCATTGTGGGACTGCAGGAACTACAGCAGGAGAGATGATGGTAAAATAAAGCATATGAGGTCAGGGAAAAAACAAGACAAACAAACATCACAGAATTATACCAGCAATCATTGCTGCAAAAGAAAACTAGAGCACCACATAATTACTAGGAAGCTACACATACCTTGCCTATGGGGCCATAGTGCTTTCTGAACTTTTTGCTCCAAGATGAACCAATCTTATGCATCAGTTTCTGGCCCAGCTGGTCCAACAGCACACTCTTGGACGGCTCCTAGTGGAGGGGAAATGAAGAGCACCTAATTAATAACAGTTGTGTCACTGTCTGGTGATGGATTTACAACACGGAACATGTAAAAGCATGTACAAGAGTCCATGCACTAGATAAAATGCAGACAAAGGAAGATCTTAAGAGTTGGGTGGTGTTGTACCTGGGCTATAATAGTAGTGAGGACGGACAAGGGGTCGTCTTGTTCTAGTTTTGGCTCGCACACTTTGACCTGCTGGACCTTCTTCTGAGTCTTAGGTTTGGAGTCTTCCTCCTGAAAACAAGACACAGTGTTACCTTGCTTAGTGCACACATTGACAAGCTTACAGATTCTGATGAACTGAAGAAGTTTTGCTTTTCAGGTAGTAATGCACAAAGGCAAATCTGCCTATATGCACATATGTTATCTACATCTATAAATTCAATACATTTGATTTTTACATTGCACATCTGCACACATAGACACTTTCTGTTCATATGTATGAGCTTCTGATAATGTGAATATGACACACATTTTACACATCCAGTAAATACTGTATGTGGTAAATTCACTTTTTAAAATGTTATATATTGCATATATCTTGATTTTTTTTATACATTTTATTTCTCTTTCTACATCATACATTTCATATTTTTTATATTTTCATAATGTACATGTATATATTTTACATTCATTTGTTCTTTGTTTCAGTATGTTCTACTGCTATTATTCTGCAGACGCTGCATGCATGTTGTAATTCATACACTTTTCATTCATATATTTCTACTTAATATGTTTCAGTGTTGTAATCGCTGTGTTGCGTTATGTTTCATACTTGTCATTTGCTCTACTCTTTCCTCCACTCTTCTTTATATTCTATTTTACTTTGCTGTACAATATTACTATTTTAATAGTAATATTAA
This sequence comes from Centroberyx gerrardi, assembly GCF_048128805.1. NCBI lineage: Eukaryota > Metazoa > Chordata > Actinopteri > Beryciformes > Berycidae > Centroberyx > Centroberyx gerrardi. The sequence continues at coordinate 9,710,125 of NC_136013.1, read as the reverse complement.
ATATTTGCTCTTCTGCTTTTTCTCACCACTGGCTCCCATTGGCCGAGCTGGTCAATGTCTCTGATGTACACATGGTAATGGCCGCCATAGCAACCACCTTTATGGATAATCACAGAGAACAGCTCATAGGAGTAATCAGAGTCCTCTCCATCAGTCTGTGAGGAAGCAACATAATAGGGTTAGAGTTATCATGTCATCTCACTGTTAAAAATACTTTTTGTATTAAGTGAAGTGTAGACCTGGAAACAAAGAAATGGAAAAACAGGATAACAAGATAAGTTCAGTCAATAAGAATCTATTTCATATGTTTACATGTGTCTAATCTGAAAATAAGTGAGGCCAGAATGTTTAAATCCGCCTAGTACCTGTTCACAAAATGGCCGCAGGTTGATGGTGAGGGGGAAGGTGTAGCGTCCTGTCTCCTTGTATCGCTCACATTTGGCATAGTCAAAGCTGAATCTCAGCAAAGACATGGTCATGAATGGAGGGAGCTTCCTCAGCTTGGCAGACTGAATCATGGGAAGGATGGGAAATGAAAGAAGGTCAAACAGTGAGTGAAAGACAATCATTTCTACATTAACAACAATAAATAAAAGTTTATACAAAGTAGAAGTCTTTTACACTGATTTGTCTATTGCATCCTCTTGTTTATGCAGTGATTTATTTATTGCACATTATAGTTTTAAGTGTTTGTTCAAAGCTGAAATAGGAAGAAATGCAGGATTTCAACATCTCTTAGATTCATTGTACCAAAATCTTTTTACACTATAAAGCAACTACAAAGGGTAACAGAATGTGTCAGTGTAACCTGTAAGCTGGGACTCACCTTGGCAGCAGTGACTAGTCTGTCACACTGTGCACAGCGGTATAAGTTGTTGCCCTCAAACAACTCTTCCTCCACAAACATATCCCACAATGCCTCTTCCAGGCTACACACACCACATACACACACCGTCAGGTCCAGGAAGTCCTCCTAAAGAAGGCATACACAGATAAACATTTACACCAGACCTGGGTCAATTAGTAGCTGCAAATAATTCTTAGTATTTATTTAAGATGGGTGAGATTTACTGCACTAGGACAATTCCTATAGCGTCAGATGTGACTAAATTGAAAGTCAAATATTTTCCTGCAATTGTCTAAATTTTACTGTTGGGTGCAGTAAACCCCATCCACCCTGCACCCAAGTAGGCTAAAACAAATCCCAAAAAGTACTCGCACACACTATTCTGATTAAATTCTGATATTTACACATAAAACATGCAAATGTATACAGCGAGCTATGAGTACAAAAACTCTGAAACAGCACTTAAGACTTCTAAAACTCTCACACTGAAATGAGCATAAATGAGGGGGAAAAAAAAATTTACGGGGAGTAACATCTCCTTAAATCCGGGTGGCTCACTGGGAAAAAAATCAAAAGTAGAGGAAACACTCCTGCATAAAGAAGCTAAGTAAAGAAGGCAGAGAGGCGTAATGAACCCTGCACATCAACACACCTGTCTCTGGCTGACGTTACCACACTCCTTGCAGACAATGCTGTTGACAGTGGTCCCATGGTACAGGCGGTGGATAAACGAACTACCACTAGTGCCCACAAGAGAGTGCTCCAAAGCACTGAACAGAATCCTGTTCAGCTCCTGCACATCATGCTGATTAGTCCCCTGGGAAAGATTGAAAACAGGAAAAGGTTCAATTCAGAAACAGAAGGACAAGGTCACGGTTTTATTTTAAGTCAATCATTTACACACAGCAACATTTTTCTCTATAATCGGCACAGCCAGTCCCTCCTGCCCTCATCTATGGCTAAAGTTACACTTGCCATTTTGAGATCTGATTATAAATATCAAATGTTATCAGAGCCCATCACTGCTTGTACACACTTGGCCTGGAAATGGTGGTTATGCATGTCCTGTGGCTGCTTTTATTCAAATCTGTGTCTGCATTACTTTTTTCCTACTCTCACTCTCCATCTTACTTTGCTTGTATGCACATTGTGGCTGGATTGCGTCCAGACTATGTGGAATTCCAGCCGCAATGCAAGCCTGACCACTTCCATATCAAGCTTGGAAAATGTGATCGCAATGTGAGCAAAATCCAATTTTGGCACATCTAGACGCGTCCACTTAATGCCACTTCATCGTGTGACTGGATGATAAGAGAAGCACTGAAATGACAAGTGTAACTTTGGCATATGTTTGTCGCTCTCTCTCTCTCTCACTGACGCAGATAATAACAGACACAAACCTCACTACTGTTCCAGCCAAAGCTGTCGGTGAGGTCTGCGGTTGAGGCACTCTGCTGGTCCACTAGCAGCAGACTGGCAAATAGTCTCTGCAGCTCCAATGGGATCACTCTGACCTGAGGAGGACAGGAGGGAAAAGTTTATTACAACACGCAAACACACATTACATCCATGGTTAAACTACCAGCATTCTGCAACACTTACTTTGGCCTCTGGTTTGTCTTTGTCCTCCAGACATCCTAATTCCTCCGCCCCCAAGCCGAACAGCTCCTCTGCACAGACACACACACACACAAAAATGATAACAAGTAAAAGTCACATTCTGTTTCTCAACCAGCTGTCCTTGAGTAGACCTGGTTATCTGCTTTACTGACGGGTCTAAACCTCTTCCTCCCACCAAAAGGACAGGTGATCTGGCCTCACCTCTGAACTCTGGGGTGAACAGCAGGGTCTGGAGCAGAGAGTTGAGGTAGCAGGTTCCTCCCTGGTTCTTAATGCCGCACAGATTGCTTCTTCCCCGGGGTGGAGGTGGCTCTTCTCCCCCCTTTGCAACTCTCCCCGTGGAGGGACCGGGGGAAAAACCTTCCTCCTCCTCTTCCTCGAAAAGATTCCCAAACATGCCTGCCTTTGTGAGGTTTTTTTTTTTTTTTTACTCCGTTTTCTTCAGTTATCCGGGGGCTCGGTTCATACAGGATTTGAGCCTCGTATTTCGTGTGTTAGCACTCCGATTTGCCCTCTTGCTATCTCATCTTGGTCTTGCCAAGTTCTCTGTTGACAATGGCTGGACTGACTCTGAAATAACACGACTTCACGGGGCTAAACATAGCTACTATTACCGGCTGTGAATGCGATTGGATATTAGCTGTCTTGATTAGCTAGCACGCTAGCAAAGCTATTGAATGGCAAACCGAAACCGATGTGCGTTGTGACAGCTCAGCAAAAATACAAAGCTCTGGCTGTCGGTAACGTTAATGTTCAGTGTCAGTTCGACTCGAGCTACCTTCGACAAAATCGCGTCTCGTCAGTGTCTAACCACGAATACCGTTCACAGCCAATGCTTCTAGTTATGTTTTTATGCGAGACAGATTCGGTCATAAGCTTGCCCTTCCTCTCTCTGTCTTAAAAAAGGTAATAGACGAAACGTAAATAAAAATACCGTTGATGAACAGTACGCAGCCATGTTTCTTCCAGGCAGAAGGTAGAGTGGTGGATTGTGGTACGTGTAGTGTCACATCCGGATCTTTATAGCGATCTATTGGTTTCACGGCTGTAAAAACTACATTTCCCACAAGTTTTCTCCTCGAAGTTACAAGAGGATCGTGGCACTTGTAGTCTTGTACCACAAAGCATGTTATTATGGTATCTGTGTGTCTGGGGCAGGGATGGGTAACTATGTGCCTGCAGGGCTAAGAGTATGCAGGTTTTCATTTCAACCAAAGACTGTTAATCAGAGACTACACCAGGTGATTTACTGCTAATCAGAGACTACACAAATCAGAGATTACACCGGATGATTTCACTACTAATCAGAGATTACAGCAGGTGATTTCATTGCTAATCAGAGATTACACCAATCAGAGACTACAGCAGGTGACTTCACCACAAAAAGAGACTACACCAGGTGACTTCACCACTAATAAGAGACTACACCAGGTGATTTCACCACTAATAAGAGACTACACCAGGTGATTTCACCGCTAATCAGAGACTACACCAGGTGATTTCACCGCTAATCAGAGACTACACCAGGTGATTTCACTGCTAATCAGAAAAATCACCTGGTGTAGTCCCTGATTTGCAGTGACATTTGGTTGGAATGAAAACCTGCACACTCTTGGCACATTGTTGGTGTATATTTGCCCATCCCTGCTCTAGAAGTATTTTCCTTTACTTGGCCAACACATATTTATATACAAACAGTTTATAAACTTCTTAATAGTCTTGTTTATTTTAATTTCAATAATTTACTGACACATTTTGATTAATATAATGCATGCAGTCATGTCACAGGCAAAAAGAAAAGAACATTCTCTTTTTAGGTGAAAGAAGAACATTTCCCATTCATGAACAAATTGTTAAATATTACAGTGTTAAATGCTCTCACAGAAAAGCTGTATTCTTACAGAAGCTGTCTTCAGTTGTATTCATCTGAAAGACAAGGGACACAAATGCCCATATATTCTCACAGAAAAATCCAAAGTTTATGCGATATTTGTGTTGAATTGAGGTACATCAGTTGGTAGCCTAGCACTGACAGATAAAATTAGGCCATTGTGGTGTAACTGTAGAGTTAGGCTGAGGTTGACCCCAAAACTGTGAACAGGTACAGTATGCTAAAGGCACAGTTACACAAACACACACATACACACACACACACACACACACACACACACACACACACTCATTTCACGCATTCATGCAAGCATCTTCTCACACAGGTATCCACAGACACACACACACACGCATACACTCAAAACACAAACACACAAAGTATGCACATACACACACACACACTCTTTTCACATACACGTTCACACTCTTTTTCCGCCTAGTGAGTTTTCAGCCTGAACACTTTGGAGAGAGGTGCTTTGGCGCTAGAGTAGATCAGGTAAGACTCTCCTTTAGAGCTGAAAAACTCCCAGTCACTGCACCCAATCGTTGGGAGCCAATGAACAGGAACGAAGCCTTCATATCCCTGCCACCTGAAAACAGACAAGAGGAGTCAAAATTATGTCAACAGTCAAAGCTAGATTCGTATTTCTTACATAAACTATGGGTTGAGACACAAAATTGGCTGTGGGCCTTTTCCTAGTGGATCCACACATGTCAAGAATGCTGGTATGTTTTCACGAGTCGATATAAATCTACATTACTACACTCTAGGTGTATGTCCCTAAAATGATTTTATGACAAGTACCACCAAGTTACAGGCAATCAGGATGAATTATGTCACTTTTACTGGGAGCGGGAGCCGTGCTGTTGAAAGGTTGAGTACCTGTAGAGAATGCTGTTGAGAGAGTAGGAGTCTCCGTCGAAGGAGTTGGCAACAACCAGGAAATTCTCCTCCCCGAGGCTGAAGAACTCCCAGTCCACTGCACTGAAGGGGGAAAAGAGTATGAGGAGAGGATGAAATGTCAGGAAACAAACAGGAACCGGGTGATTATACCGGGTGTGTGCATGCATACGTGCAGCCGGCATGCAGTATACTGTATGTCTGGTGTCTGTCTGTACATCTGTACCTGTAGGTGACAATATCCTGGAAGCGGACGAACAGCTGTCCGTTCATGTCCAGTTCGTAGATAGTGGAGTTGATGGCGTATCGACTAGGCCCGTTACCATGGAGTCTGTGTCCGTTGGCAACAACCAAGAAGACTCTGCTGCCAATCTGGAACATTTCCCAGTCTGTGGCACAGTATGTCTAGATTGACAGAGAGAGAGAGCGAGAGAGAAGAGACTATAGGTGTGGCGGTGTAAACTGTGAATAACTTGCTTGAAAGGAGAACTGAGAGCAATACGTGTAAAATAACTGTCAAAATTCTGTTTCAATCATTTCTAGATGATTTCAGATGATTAATTTCCACCAGCCTCAAGGTGTTCATGTGAGCCTCACATCCAGCTGCGGAGTTCCCCTAAATCACAGATCCCTCTGTGGTTTCTCATGTGACTATCAATGTGTCAACACACTCACCTCAAATGTGGCTAGATTCAAATATATGATTCACTATCAGTTACATGTCAAAGCCATATCTCACAAGCAAATCATGGCTAACCACATGCTCTATTTTTGGCCTGTCTTAAATCCATGAACACACCCGTTCCTCGCTCTCTCTCTCTCTCTCTCTCCATCTCTCTTTCATTATCCTTTTATCTTTCCCCGTCTGTATTCCCTTCCTTCTTTGTGCGCAGACAAGATGGTTTTTCATACTCAGCTCAAAGATACAGATCTTATCAGAGGAAACAGAAGCCCAGCTCGTGAGCACATGAATGGTATGGAAATCATGCAGCAAAATACAACATTAAAGCGCCATTAATCCTGAGTCCACACCCACACCCATACACTTTTCAAATCTTCTATTTTTGAGTGATGGTAGCGATATCAAATTCCCTTTTGTCTTTCTACCAAGAGATACAACCTGCCACCATTTCCTCAGGACCAATAACCATTACTCTCTATATTTTATGTTCAGCACATACCTTAATTGTCTGAAACACTTCAAAGCTCCCGTTGACCCACACGTAGATGACAGAGTCTACACGAGTGGTCACTCCGTCAAAGGCGTTCGCAACCACCAGGAAATGGTACGGTCCGACGGTGAAGAACTCCCAGTCGTAGGCTCCTGAGGTCTGTAGCATCTGGTGGACCTCAAAAGACTTTGTCAACTTGTTCCACTTGTACACCACACTATCTATGGTGTGATTATTATTGCCTGAAAAACAAACCAGCAAGACGGAGAATACAACAGACAGATCATAGGTAAGTCATTTCAGGAATTCTGAGGTTAACAATTAGTCATTTGATGGGCATGTATTTGTCAATAAGTTGTAGAAGAGCCTAGTGAATTTTAACCTTGTCTGTGATTGGCCACAGCGAGATAGGTGTGTCGGTGGATGCGAAAGGCCTCCCAGTCCCGTGCACAGTGGGTCTGCAGGGTCTGGTATCGCACAAACCGTTTCCTTCTTTTGCTCCACTTGTAAATCACGGAGAACTCGGCCTCTGACTCTTTCTCAGCGCGCTCTTCTGGCCCTCCGCCAGAGTTAGACACCACTAGAAACGTCTGGATCGAAACAACAAAACAGAGGTAATATGAGTTAAGAATCCATAGGGGGATTAAAGTGTGTGAGTGCACATTCAAAGCTCTCCACACAATTTCTGAATGTGTGTATACATGCATGTGCTTGAGGCATATGTCACTCTATCCCACCCACCCATCTCTTCCACCTCTTTGTACCTTCTTTCCCATGCTGAAGTGTCTCCAAGCCAAGGCTCCATAGGTGCTGATGTTCTGGTAGACCTGGAAGCCTGTGCGGCTCCACAGGTACACAGCAGACCCAGAGGCTGTGGACCGGTGAGCCATCGCAGCCATCAGACCCATGCCGGGTACCTGGAACACCTGAAGACAGGATGGAGATAAGCTTGTGATGATGTCGTTTTTCATTGTATTTTTACGCACATTCAGTTAAGTACTTGAACTTGAAGATAACCAAGAATAATATCAGGACAATGATCATTTAAGCTGCGCTAGACAATACACCCGTCTTATCAGCCTAAATCACAACGTGGGGCTGCAACAGTAGACATCCCATCCCCCCAAATTGATTCACCCTATTTCCTTCGATTCATTTCTGCTTTATTGGATAGTCACAGACAGAAAGGATGAGAGAGAGACAGAGGAATGACATGTCACAAAGGTCCCAGGCTGGATTTAAACCCAGGACATTGCAGGCACATGGTATGTGCCTCAGCCACTGAGTCACCAGGATGACCCTGATTCAACCCATTTGCCAAATGAAAATTCCCATGTAGGTTATGGTCATTCCTGTGCCCACGGGAAGTAAAGAATCAAACCTCTGGGCGAGTGAAATAAAAAACTGTCTCTTAAACAGCAGTGAGCGAGCGCTCCATCCACAGAGAACTGGTCCCACCAACGTTAGATATTTTGCATCTCTCTTCCCTTTGATTTCCTTTGGTATAAAGCGATCACAGATGTCACATATGACATGCGCATGCTGTGTGCAGTTTACTGACAGTGCATTGCATGATTTCTGGGTATTGAAGTTTAAATTTCAAACAGTGCCAACATTCAAAGTTGCCTAGTGCAACTTTAGGTTTGTTGATGATACAGCCAGGGGTAATGAGGATCCTATCAAAAATAGAATAGCGTGTATACACAACAAATGGATACCTCTACATCATATGTCTCTGAGGTGGTGGTGAGGACCTGATGTTCCAAGACATAGTCCAGTCGTTTATGTTCTGAGGAGAAGTATAGAGATGGAAAAGTGAGACTTTTGTCATATTTTAGCTATGCTGAATAGAAACTTGCTCTTGCGTGGATGGTTGAGTTGGTTCTCACCCTCTAGCACAGGGATCCACACTGCACCGTCGCAGAGGTAGAGGCCTTTCCTGAGCGGATTGAACCACAGCTGGCCTCGTAGCGGCTCTGTACAAAACCGTTCCAACCCCACTGATACTCGCACCTCTGCTTCTGACAGTGAGAAAGACAGGAAGACGGTCAAATAGGCTGGGAAGCAGACAGGCGGACAGCCAGCCCGCCAGACAGACAGACATGCAGAGACAGACAAAAAACGGCATGTGCTCCATCGCACTGTATCATATGTCTTTAAAATTAAGTGTGCGTTACCGTATGAAGGCATATAGCCCAGGGCCTCCTTCTCCACGGCAGGCAGGTCTAGGAGAAGTGGTGGTACTGACAGAGCTGCTAGTTTTGGGTGGGAAGAGGGGCAGATCTGAGCGGTGGCATCCGCACCCGGCACCAGAACCAGCTGTCGCAGCAAACCCTGGAGGAAATTGATAAAGATTTAATCCTTTTAGAAAGAAATATATGAATTATTCAAGTGGTTTGGCATCTCAATTCTTATTCTTATTATTTTCTTATGGCAAAAAAATAAGTCTTACTGAAAACAGGCCTTTCCATCTCCCCCGATTGCCAATGTGGAACCTTGATCCCTGAATGTTGAGGTCAGAGGGGAAAGACCTAGAGGGAACCCTGTTTGCCAAACATAATAATAATAATATCATTATTTCAAATGGCTGAGGTGAGTTTTACTTCTCTAAATTAATAAAAGGCATCAGTAATTAATCAGTAGGCTCCTCCATTCTTCTTCTATTTTTAGGTCTGAAACAGAACACTGAGAGCAATTGTATTAACTGTATATGTGGTGTATGGTTGCTGATATTCCTCCCTTCTGTGCGCCAGAGGGAGTTTCCACTATACCACTAAAACCATCTATCACATACTGTCAGGCCAATATGATATGCCTATAGGGCGTGAGCAGATTTGGAGCTGTGCCATCATGTTGCGATGAAGGATCTACTACCCCTCAAGGGAATCAGGAGGGAACAGGAAGAGAGGACGATGGCAGAGTATCAGAGAGTGTGAATGAAAGAAAGAGTGGCAGACAGAAAACAGGGAGAAGATGGATAAAGAGAGAGAGATGGAGGAAGGTTTAGAGAGAAAAAGACAGGGAACATACAGAGGTAAGCAGCACTGAGAAGGAGCAAAAGAAACCGATGAACTCACATTTCCAGTGGTGAGCTGCAGTCCACTGTGAGCTTGGCATGGCCGCCACTAACGGCCATAACGAGGGTATGCCATTGGTTATCGGCCAATCGCGTGCCTCGGAACACCCAGTGCTCCGCGACCCCTCCGTGATCTTTGAAGAGAAAGTGCAGACGGTTTCTCACCAACCTCAGCCCCAGGAGGACCCGTCCTCGATCCTCATCCCTTTTGACCCGCCTCTCCTCCTCCTTTCTCCCTCCATCCCGCTCTTCTCCATTTACATCCCTGTCTTTGTTCCTTTCTAAATTTGTTCCTCCATCATTCTCCTCCTCATCTTTCTCCTCCTCCACAGTTCTGTTCTCTTCTTTTCTTTCCCCCACCACAGCAAAGATGTATTCATTTCTCTGGAAGACAAACAGACATATTCAAAGTTGGGCGTTGTATCTATGGGCCGCTGCCGTCATCCAAAACATTGAGGTGTTTCAGATGATGGATGCTTACCTTGGGTGCAATGTGAGAAACCTTGAGCGTCACAACAATAGAGAAGTCTTGGGGGAAGAGGTCACAGTTGGCCAGCAGCTGGGAGGAGGGGAAGCTCAGGGAAGAGTGAGGGCTGGAGAAGTGTACGCCCCTCACCCCTCCAGCCTGCATCATATGCACCCCTGGCATGAGTTTGGAGGTGTCCCGCTCCAGGACAAAAGACAGAAGATCCAGAGGGAGCCGATCTGCAGACAATAGGCAGATAAAGAAGTCGGGAAGATTAAGTTTTGTTTTACCACTAAAGCAATTTTATACGCTATAAACTAATAAACTAATTAATGCTATTGCAGCCTTGAGTCTCTGAATCCCCTGATGTGTGAGAAATAGCCTTGGGTGATGGTGGAGCTACAGTAGGGGGTTGATTGAGTGTTATTAAGAAATCCACCCTTTGGGAATGGGAAATGATGTTAGAGTATTACTGATTCCCACATAGATAAGAGACGACATATAAATATGCTCCCTGAACAGATTTGCATAGACGTGTTGTGGAATCTGTTAAATCCAATGTCTGTACTAGTTAGTGGGTGTTTTACTCATTTAATTTGAGCTAATGTTGCACGCATAGCAGCACACACAAACCCTCCCACTCTACTGTAAGCAGACTCACACAGTTGGAATTATCCAAAAGAATTTTAGCTGGAGGGGTTTGCCAGGTTTTACTCATTTAGATGAAACCATAAACCATTCATTCAAACAATCATTAACTGAAGAACAGGCGTGTTCAGCTGAGCTCAGCTAGTGAATAGAAAGGATGAGGTTGGGAGAGATAGAATAGAATAGAATAGAATAGAATAGAATAGAATAGTACCTGTACAGTGTCTCCATGTGTCCGTGGTCGTGTCAATGACCCTTAACCCCAGGAGCAGGAGCAGCACGAACGTCAGCGGTGACATCACAGCCAATCACAAACAGCCTGTTTGGTCCAGATGCCAACTGGCCCTCATGCCTCCATATCAAAGGGATTTCTCTGTCTCTATCTATCGCTCTCTCTCTCTCTCTCCCTCTCTCTCTCTCTCTATCTGTCTCTCTCTCACTCTGTTTCTCTGTCCTTAGAGAAGATACAAACCAAAGAACTGTGTATTCTTGAACAAATGGATCCCAGCAAGCATCTTCAAATCAACCAAATCCAAATAAAAGTGTCTAGTCAACAAATTCTTCAGTCATCAAAGTCATCAAAACTCTACCGGTTACCTAAAATACATATACACGTAAAATGTAGCAGAAGCAGACAGTTCACAGAGCATCTGTGCTTAGAGAGGAATCCATTCATCTGTGTGGAGAATCACGTCCCCACGCCCCCTTTTAAATACCAGAGCCATGCAAATCACTAACCAGCCTGTCAGTCATCCTCCCTCAACCGCCTCTGATGACACGGACCTGCCAGAGGGCTGCTGACTGTGTGTGTGTGTGTGTGTGTGTGTGTGTGTATGTGTGTGTGTACGCACTTGTGGCAGACAGACTGACAGACAAGAGATAACCAATAGAATATGAATATTTGAATGCAATGGTATAGCAAAGGTCTGTGAAAAGGCAAATTCCCCCAGACATCCAGTATACTAAAGGGGTCTTAGTGGAGGAAATGTCTTTTTAATTAAAAGGCAAACAAAAAACAACAAAAGAGCACCTGTGACCTTTGGTCCACCAATGGGCGGATGGATATAAGCTGAGATATTACCATATTACATGTTATCCCATAGTTTATTACCTGAGAAACCAAGGTATGTGTGCGTGCATGCGTGTGTGTGTGTGTGTGTGTGTGTGTGTGTGTGTGTGTGTGTGTGTGCGTCAGAGGTAGCCTTAAGAATTTGTCTAGCCCATCTGGCACCACTGAACCCAGCAGTGATATTAAAGGCTTAAACCTGGGTGTTTTCCTAAAAGATCTGCAAATATTACTTCTCAAAAATGTAATGAAATCTGTGTGCAGTGAAATTAGGGAAACACTGTAGCGGACGAAGTGGGTGGGGTTTGTTAGCAGACCTGGGTCAAATAGTATTTACAAATAATTCTTTGCATTTGCTTTAACCGGTTTGGAGTACCAGATGGGTTGTGTTTGCCACAAGACATTATAATAGTGTCAGATAAGCACAGAAAAGTATATGAAATTGACCCTCAAACACTTTCCTGGCATTGCACCAATTTGCTGGCAGTGACTGTATTATCCATTTATGACTCGTCGATCTGGTACTCCAAGCAGCTGAACACACACACTAAGAATTATTTGCAAAGACTATTTGATCCTGGTCTGGTGGTTACTAGGCACTTATGAAATAATCAGTGTGTGTGTGTGTTGTGAGAGATAGTGGGATCTCAGCTTCTGTGTCGGATCTCTCAGAATCCTCTCATCCACTGTTCAGCAAATTTACAAGGCAAATTCACTTTCGCTGTCTCTCTTCTTCTCGCCCACATTAGGATGCCAGCTACTCATTTCCCCTCGCTCTTCTTTTTCTCTATCCATTCGTTCATCTTGCTTCCTTCCAGGCACGCCGTGGATGGAGCGGGCTTTGCACTCCATGTGTAATTTCACGAGTGGGACCACAAAAGTCAATGCAGATAGCCCACCCATCCACATATTTTTCCTTATTCCTGGTTTGACTCATCGACCGCTGCTATCAGTCTTATCACTGTTCCAGCTGGACTGAATCTGACCATCGAGCCAGTTTATCAGCAGATCTAGGGTTCTGAGTCAGGCCCCAGGTGATACAGGACGGCCTTAGAAATTATATACTATTTGAGATAGTCATCACGCGGCTCATGTAATTTAATAGTTGCTCCGGAAATATAAGATCTGTGCCTTTGATTTATCCTGAGTGCTTCCTTCAACATAGACAGCCTTTGTCTTTTAGATTGGCATCTGACATTTGTGCGTTTGAGACAAAGTGACATGAAACAACCGAGGTTCAGCAGTGCCACCTGTCTGTCTGAACATAACTCATCCTACTTGGCGGACTCTTCTGTCAACTGTGCCTTACAGTACGATGAGTGCATACATTTTTAGCAGGGATGGCTCCAGTGGGAATTGAAACCCTGTCACACACCAAATATATATAACTCAGGGCCATAGACGTCTCTGACAACTGACAAAATGTATAGCCGGCAGCAGGGTGGCCTAATGGTCTGTCCCGTGACTCAAGTCACAGGTTCAACCACTGCAACAGCCAATTTCAACAGTCATGTCCTTCAAAGTGTAAGCAAGACACTGAATGTCTACCTACTGACTTTTTGCAAGTATCTCTAAATAATTCCTAAATGTAGTGTAAATGGAAATAAATATTAATACAAATCAAAATCATTGTCCAACCATCAACTTTACCTAAAATATTCCCATGTGTAATAGTAAGGCATTAAACAGTATATAAAATAACATTTCAGTGGTTTAAAATGCTGATAGAAGTACACACTGATGAAGCTTGTGACAGGGAACCTGAGTACCAAACTATATTTATTGTATACAGTAGTAAAAGACGACAAATAATGTACAAATCAGTAGAGAAACAAATAACATGACAAGACCTGTGGGTACAGAACATTTATCTCCCCAATTCCATTGGTTGACCTCCCTCCCCTCCCAATATCAAACAAATTGCATGCATCACTTTCTGAATTGTAAACAAATTTTGGAGACACTCATCACCTCTAGAGATATGCTCATTCTGTTAACATTACTCTCCAAGGTGTTAATTGTTCTGTATGTCTGCCTTTAATATTATTTCAGGTTTGACAGTTAGCATCAGGCGATGACAGCCGTCTCCAAAATGTGTTAACAAAAACCTACGTGACGTATTGACTTTTGCTGGATATTCATGCGCAAACCGGAAGCCGCCGCTTTCCAAACACATCTAGAACCAGTTGCCCCGCCGACCTCCATCCTCGAGGACGACACGGAGATGACGAGACATCTGACCCCAGAACAGTGTTGAGGAACAGCCTTCCAATTATTCCCTCCCACAACCCACCCTTAACTTTAACCCGCCAATGTAAAAACCACAAGCAGAACTGCTTGAAAGAATGCTATAGGGACTGGCCACTGGCCCACTTCAACAGAAAAGAGAAGGGAAAGTTATGTATTCCATGTCAGGAGACTTCCCTTCTACTGCCAAACCCCACCCTCGACTCTGCACCTCAATAGTGTAACATAATTTCCTCTACTCATCTCTGTCCTACACAGACAAATTCTGGATGAGTGAACACTAGCTTGTGCTATGGATACCCACTGGAACGCTTTCCCTTAAATTTCAGCCAAAGAGAAGAGGAAGCAAATTACCACTAATGAAACACAAACTCCCTTAAATGTGACAGTTTTAACCTCGCCCTTTGCTTTTAGACTGATCCAAGTACATGATATATGAAACAAAAGCTCAGTCTTTGGAGTATTGGTCCAGGCCCCACAACAATTATCTAACATCCATTCTGATACTTCTGTACACAAAGCAACAAGCCCCCTGGGTAATAATTCATTTCTTAAAAGAAAAAAAAAAAAAAGAAAAAAAAAATACAAAACTTTGCAGAACTGTTTAGCAAAAGCACCTAAAAATGCAGAGAGAATTAAAATACATTGAGACAGAAGAGCAGGAGTCACCGTTCAGAAGAGAATACACAAGAAAGCGAATTGAAATGGAAGGGGGATTTGTATTAAGTTCAGGTAGTGCTTCCATTTCAAAACATTTTCATGCCAACTGACTGTGACCCTGGACAAAATGGCCGAGGCTCGCATTTGACCCGCAATGGACGAAAACCATGACAAACTACTGGATACTACGCTTTCACTGGAGAGAGAGAAGCACTGACAAACCAGGAACAACCGTGACGCTCGTCGATCCAATCACAACCCTCGGCGCCGGATGGAAGCGCTGTCCTGATTGGCCACAGCAGAGAGACCGTTGACACTCGCAAAAGTTCAGTCCTGGCTGAGACAGTACATAAACAGCTGAGGAGCCCCCCACCTGACACACTGACGAAAAACCATGACAGACATCTTTAAACGGGAAGAAATAATAATGATAATAATAATAATAATAATAATAATAATAATAGAGAGAAGCTGAGAGGAGCGATGGGGAGGGGAGGGACAGTGAAGGTGGCTGAGGGCGTGGTCTGAGGGTGGCCGTCAATGAGGTGGGAGGGGCTTAGCAGTGCCCACCCGTCTGCTGCTGGAAAACATCTATGGTGTCTTCATCTTCCATCTCCAGCTGAGTGGGGCAGGGGGACAGAGAGGTTCAATTTAGTGCATGTAGACAATAACTGAACAGGTAGGGTGAGGCAGAGATTACAACATACACCACAAAAACGATTTTGATCCACATCCAAGACTTTCCTTTCACATTTGTCTACATTTATTTATAGAAACTCAGCACTAGTGACATGCGTGTCAGTCCATTGTGCTGTCAATGTTAAATTCAACTACATCTCTCCTTGTTTGTAAAAGGCAAAACCAGTATGTTGTTATTACATTGGAGAAGTCATTAATTTTCAGAAAGTAACAGCTTTAAATTTCTAATGGAAGTGTTAAAAAGTGTCTCCAAAACGCGTCTCGGATATCCAAGGTATGCATTTCCTTTTTGCAATAACAGACTTTCAGTGAACTGCATAAAGACGTTGGTGCCTGAGGTCAAAGTGAATGTTTGGGTGGATAGAGCATCATTTCTCACCTGTGCAGGTGTATCCGTCTCGTTGATAGGCTGGCCATCAAACCTGAACCTGATCTGCCTTATTGAGAGACCCTGCGGGAGCAAGAGAACGCACAACCAGTCAGGACTCACTTACATCCCACACAATTAAATGAAACCACGATATCCAAGATATTCCATATGCAAGCCAATATTTTTGGTAGATGAATGCCTAAAATTAACGGAGAGGATGCATGAGTTTTCCAGCAACTCATACATGTCGGTTGACAGAAAAATTAAAGAGCTGTCATGTGGGCTTTCAACTCACCTGTCGTTCACAGTACGCCTTCATTAATTTGCTGAGCGGTGTGTGTCTTTTGATTTTAAACTGGACCACTGAACCATCTTGCCCTGCAACCTTGAGGTTGATGTGATCATTCTCGGTCTTCACTCCCTCCTAGGAGAAACATGTTATACACAAGTTAAGATTACATGACAACACTGGAAGCATCAAACATGTCCTGCAAACAAAAAGAAGGTTACAAATGAATGAGTTATTTAAGGCAAACTACAGTGAGAGAACCATCAACAGAGAAGTATGCCAATGAAGTACTTGACTGCTAGTAGTAAAGCCTTTTAAATTCAATGATAAGACAGTGCTCCAAGTGTGGCCATGGTGTGTGGTGAAGGAATAACAAATTCTGTTTATATTAATTTTTAGCCAAAACAAACCAGGCATAACAACACAGCCAATATGTCTTGCCTGCCGGGCAGTTACAGATGCTAGCATGATTAGCTCCGGGCTAGCTGGTTAGCACAACAGCCCTTCAGCAGCGATGCTGAATTTGCCTCAAGCTAGCTACCGGCTAACACTGCTAACGGTTTTGTTTTATTATATTTAGCGTAGCAAGTGCGTAAACATTAAAAATACCGGCAGCAGCACGGCTAGCGTAGCGTTTTATATCCGTGCGTCATCGCCGTTGGTGCTCTATTGTCGCCGCTGCAGTTGCGGCATTTGCGGTGTTGCGGACAAAACGTTAGCGTGGTCCCGTTTCGACAAAGAAAAATCCGCAAATGACAGTAATGGTATAATTAACATTTCAGCTAACTATTTTCGAGTTCGTAGTTGATATGACGGAATCGCCTCTACTTCCACCTAAAGCGCGCCGTGTTAGCACGTTTAAATGGAAAGATGCATGTAGGGACACTCATTCATTTGCGAAACAAACACTGCGCCGATTCAGAGAAACGTGCAAACCAGGCCATTTTAGATTGCACATCTGAGCAATGGTTTGGCATGAGCTTGATTTAGCCATCACTTTGAATCTGCGCTTCTTTAAATCAAGATGTCTTACCTTTGGCTTTTCCTCTGACATCTTAGCTGGATTCCGTGTGGCGAGTTTCAGGATAAACAGTTAATTGGGGTTTATTTCTGTTTCTGCCGCCTTCTGTCCTCTCTTCTCCTCCAGTGACGGGAACGCGCTTGGACTACTGTTGCACAGAAACGATTGGATCCGGGAAGACCACGTGACGTGAAATCACGGGAGCGCGGATACGGGAGCGCGCACCTATGCAAAATACTCGATCACGCGAAATGGAGAACCCGCCAAGGGGGGGTCAAACCTCCCCCTCCCCCCTTACCTTTCCTATGAAACAAACAATCTGGTGATGCGGTGCAAGTTGCCAATGAAGCAAAACAGGAAATATTTTGACAGTCCAGAGGAACTGTTATCTGAATCTGAGATATTAAAATGGCATATTATATTATAAATATCCTGTATTTGTAGTCTGCCAAAGCTAACTTTAAGCAGGGCTTTTGTTGACCAGATGAGGGCGCTCCAACACTTTCAGCTTCAGGACTGATGGGAGGCGGGTCGGTTACTGAGAGATTGTGCATTTCATATTTTGCAGATTACAGCATTTGGCATGATAAAGGCCAGACTACTGCTCATACTGACTATGTTTGACCTTTTGACAAACAAAAACCCAGACACACATGATACGGCAAAAGCTTTTGTTTTAATAAAAGTAAGACGTAGACCTACACACAGCAAAGTCCAGTGTTGCTGGCAGAATTAATGATCAGTTAAGAGTTTGATTAAAATTAGGCCAATTTCAGTCAAACTATAATTTCAACATCTACACATTCAACTTAAATGAATGAGCTATTTATCAGTTTGGAGTGCAAAGGTGCAGATTTCATTCTGATTTCATAAACAAACATCTCAGAGTCGTAACCGATTCCAGTAGGTTAAAAAAAAAAAGTAGCCTATTCCAGTGAATGGAGCCTACAGCAACAAAATGGCCTCTAAAAAGTTCATTCAGCTGTAAAAGATGCCTTGGAATGGGAAGGAGTCAATCCGCAACAAGAGATGAATCACAGAAAATACAAAAATATAGTTTGCCAAAATATCTCTGAATCAACAAGTAAGAACTCTCTTGAGCAAAAACTGACAATTTAATGAACAATAGGTGTTACATAAACTGTTAAGCAACCAAACTGGATTCTTTTCATACTGTACAATTAAAATTTAAGCGTCAACCCCAGCAGGAATAAATAGAATACAACTAATCCTACAGGAGCTACAGTATACTATAGTATTGTACTATCAAAGAACACTGCTGCTACATCTGTCTGCTCTATAGACCTTTATTACAGCCTCTTTGATCATTACAGTGAACACAACATTCCTTAAATTGACCTGTGCATCGGCAGGATGAAGTGGGAGGCTGCCAGTATAAAGCCAATGTCACTTCTCTTAAGCAGTGTTGGAAATGGGTTTAGATTCGTTCTTAGGTCAACGTCTATCCTTACAACCGCTAATCGAGGTCGTTGGTGTCCACAGGGTCAGAGGTCAGAGGTCAGGGCAAAGCAGGAAGTTCACTGATCCTCTCACGCAAACTTGGAGTACGGGTTTGAGCCACTCAGACCTGGAGAAACGGAAGACAATCGACAAAGTGATGCTTTGATTTGAAGAAGTACATTGCGTCAAGCAGGAAAAGATGAGATTGCTTTTTTTTTTTTGGGTGTATACAGTATGAAGCCACAAGACAATGTTGTAGTGTTTCTTTAATACTTCAGCAGCTCACAATGGGGAAATTGTGCTTTTCTCTCAGTGGAATGGGGAAACACATCAACATTATGGTGTGTGTGTGTGTGTGTGTGCGTGTGAGAGAGAGAGAGAGAGAAAGAGAGAGCTCACCATATTTCTTCCTGATGTCGTCATGTCTCTGTTTCATCTCTGTCCTCCTGTAAAGACGAAAACATTGTCTTGAGAGCCGTCTTGAGAGTATAATGACTAATGAATATTTCTGAGCCTCTAAAACAATCCTGGAAGTCGTGGGTAGGCCACAAACCAGTTTGGGCTATTTGTGACGTGTGTATTTTTCCATCTGTAATGCTTTTGTATTGTGTGCTAACAGATATAGAATCCGACCAACAATGCAACAGGGGCAGCTGGTGTGTCAGATGTAGGTGATAAGACATGAGACAACGTCACACACACACGCAGATTAAGACAAGCGATAAAGATGTAACACAAAAGCAAAAACAAATATGTGGCTGCACACTTGTAGGTACGATGCAAATACATATTTCAATGAATAATGATTTACCACTGGAGCTGTGTGTGTCTATGAGCAGCTTTTTGTTTTTACATGCTGTATCAGATAACCTGGACACCATCGATGCTGGTATGCATCCTGCTCCACTTTTAAGCAGCAACACAAAGAACATAGTACAATGCAACCTAGAGCGTGCATAAACTAGTTCAGGCCAACTACAGCCATTCATTTATATAAAGGTTTTGCTCAGTAGTTTCTGAATTCAGATTAAGATTTAAGACAAATTCAAGTTCCCCTTGAGAATTTATGGGAAAAATTATCCTGTAATCCTCAGCAGGCTGCCTGTAGAAAATGGACATTGTGTCTCTTGGAAGAGTCTTTTAGCACTTGAGAGATACAGGTAAACTACGCATATACAAATGAATCAAGTCAACATATAAACGAATTTGACAAACTAGAGACACTCAGACCATGTCAAGTCCGTATGTGAAAACAGTGTAATGAATGACAATAGAAAATGCCCCCTCACCTTTCTTCTTGTTTGGTCTTTGTCTTATTGGCCTGTCTCTCCATCTTGGCCTCAAACCTTTTAGATCTGACACACAGACACAAGATCAAAGTGAGGTTATGATTTTTTTTCATCAATTAAACATATTCCGGGTTTGAGCTGGACAGTTTAGAGAGAAGTTGTGGACAAATCCACAACATGTGTGTTTCAAGCACAGGAACCTTACAGTGACCACACCAAAGCTAACATATACATATAGCCATATTATCTAGACAGAGGCCTGATTAGATTAAATTTCCCCACTAAATACACACTCACACTCACACTCACATAACCTTCCAACGCATTAGTTCCAGACATGGCACATACATTATCATTACCCCTTAAAATCATCACAAGCAAAGAAAAGCTTTGGAAACAAAATAATCTGGGTATCTACTGGTTGATTAAAGGTGCATTAAGGAGATTTTTACTGTCTCATAGCACAAAATGATCATAATGTATGATCATATAATATGGTTGCTGATCAATACCAAAGACTCAACAATTGGTTTGCCAAGCGCTGAGATTTCTGGCTTTCAAAAACTTACTTTCCGGCCTCTACTCTGTTTTTGTGTTTAATAGTTTTACTTACATTTTAGGCATAACATTTTATTGTTAAGCTTAGTTTGTCACTATTTTTATTTGGTGAATGGGTGATGTCTCATGAATAAAAGCTAGCAAATTAGACAGTTACACTTAATAGGCCTTTAGCCATAAGACAGTAACCAATGTGGAGCCTGTTCCTATACTTGAAGTTACTTATTAAATAAACCATAAATATAGCCACCCTTAATAATTGTTCCAAATTGTTTTCTGGATAGAGGTAGTATGGGAGCTAGGGAGGAAAATCTCCCTTTTATGCTTGTTTACGTCACAGCTGTTAGGTAAGGCCTATTCAAGAAGTTCGTAAGTAAGAAGCCAAGAGAAGTTCGTGAAAGACGAGACTGATCTAACCAACTAAAGAAAACACTGGGGAATTGCACATAAAAGCCTTCCTTATGTAAGAACTTCCTTAAATGTCTTCTTAGGTAACTTCTTAACCCCTTGCACATAAAGCTGAAGTATGACTTAGTGCCTCGGTCTCATGTCATGGAGGACGGCAGTGTTTCCTTGTTGTGTTCCTGATCAGGTAGACGGGGCCGTCCCGGCTCGCTGCTGACTTACCCGAAGTTCTCACACTTGCAGCAGCAGAACAGGCAGATCAGGAAGGCGATGATGATGACTCCACCTACCACCGCCAGGGTGATTATCAGCGCCTGGAAGTTCACTGCGTCACAGAGAACGCAGAAACACAAAGGACACATAAGACGAAGACAGAGTCACTTTAGCGTAACCACACGCTGATACATTTCCTCTCCTCTACTCACTCCAACTGCTTTAAAAAAATCCATTCTACCTCTCTCTTTAGCTCTTATTTAATTTATTTTTATTTAATCGCTTTTCTCTCTTACAAGGTCATTATGTGGTTGCAGAAATATTGTCAGGGAACTATGGGTCTGACCCTTGCACTCTTTACTATTGGTTGCTTATAATTTAAGTGATCTAGGAATAAAATGATTCTACTGCTGAACTCATTGTAAGTCGTTCTGGATAAGAGCATCAGCTAAATGCTTGAAAATGTACATGTAAATATATTCATAATGAAGTGACTCACGGAAGTTGTGCTGGGAATGTAAGGGAGGGGTTGTGTGTGTGTGTGTGTGTGTGTGTGTGTGTGTGCGCTCTCTTACTCCAGCAGAGCCCCCAGCGTGCATCATTCAATGGGCAGAGTGAGTGTGGTGGAAGGATGGTCTGCACCGGGTACGTCATACACGTCTTTGTTGTTATACACCACAAGCACTGTAAAAAAAAAAAAAAAAACACACACACAGAATGACCACTCGATTTGAACGAACAAACGCACACATACATACAAAATGTACAAAATGGAGAAGGTGGGGAGGGTAGATCAGTTACACTCCCCAAACCTGTCTAACAGGTGTCGAGGAGGAGCGACTGGCTATGGCTGCTACACCTGTGACACCTCAGACTTCCCATCACACACACACACACACACACACACACACACACAAGTTGGTATTAGCAAAGCCCAGAATGAACTAAATCCAGCAGAAACAAGCGGCTTTCTCCCTGAACTCACCGTCACATTCTTCAGACATTCCTCACAGTTTGTTCCATTCTTAGCTTCACATACTGCGAGAGAAAAGAGTTAGACAGTTAAAACGCTTAGGACACGGAAATCAAGAGAGGGGGGGAGTAAAAACATACAACTATTTGACTGTAAACATGATGTGGGTTAAATATGTGCTGTGATACAAACAGGCAGACAGGCAGAAACAGCACAAGTGACTTAAATATACCGTAAGAGAGAAAACATTAGGTATGGGAGTGGATTGAATGAGGCCTGCTGGTTTGGTCTCACTGGGGTGTTTTTAACAACAGCTAATCCTCCTGGGACATTTTCCATGGAAACACACACACTAAACACAGGCTATAGACCAGTCATTATCACCAACACCATTACCACCCAGGCTACACTGGGTGGTAATGGCAGAGTCAACAGGGTAGACAAAGGCTTGGTAAATTAATACAGTGATACCCAACTGTTGTGTGACAAAGCAAAGCTTCATTGCTACAGGTTCAGTTTGATGTTTGTACTTGTTGTGGGTTTCTTTACATTGAAATGAGGACCTGAGGGGTGTTGAAACTGAAAACAGCCTCATTGTTCCTGCTGAAAGGTTTCTATTACACAAAGATCTGAAACCAACTGAAAGAGAGACTACCTTGAATTTAACAAAATCACTATTATAGTTTATGTTTAGCTTCAAGCAAAGCTGGACCAAAGAAGCTTATTTTTATTTTATGATGAGTAATCTGAATCCAGAATATGAAAACTCATTGAAAACAAGTCCTGAGGGTAATTCAACACCAGCATGGCTCAGATCAGGCTCTTTTGGCTTCTGTATGCTCTGTGCTATTCTCATTAATCATGTGAGACCATCTCAAGACATAAGAGCACTACAATAAGGATTAGTGGGCTCAAGTGATAAAATTAAGACTGTTTTAGGGAGAGAGAAAAGTCTCAGTAACTCAAGTCAGGATTCTGTGCCATTTGGTTACCTAGTTAAAAAAAACTTAATGAAGCAGCCAAAGGCGATTATATCAAATTTAGAGATGATTTATGGCGGCCATTAGTTCTTCAGTCACAGTAAAGTCAAAGTGCCAGTGATTTCCTCTCCTACCTTGGCCAGGTGCGGAAGTCTGGGCGAACACCGTCGCCAAGCCGAAGAGAAGAAGGAGAGCGGGGACAAAACTCCGTAAATCCATTTTATAAAGTAAACGCAGATATTCCAATTTAGTCCGAGAGGGTTTAAGGTAAAGTGTACAGAAATTAGGAAATATTGTGGGAGCCAACAGTCGGCAGCTGAAGTTGTAACAGCCGAGGAGGAGCAGGCTAACCTAAAAGTTACAAACCCTCCTCGCGAACGCACGCTCATTACCCACCAAACTACGAGGAGGAAGAAGCTTGGGTGTGTGTGTGTTTGTGCGCGTGCGTATTTGCATGCGCGTGTGAGTGTGTTTGTGTGTGTGTGTCTGTGTGTGTGTGTGTGTGTGTGTGAAATTAAACCAATAAAGAAAAAAAAATAATAATTGAGGACAATTTCCAATAATTTATTAAAGCATAATTTTGTAAAGCCAGTTACAAATAAAAAAGAACAACACACATTTCTCTCTCTTTCTCTTTTCTTTTTTTAAACAAGCACAATGATTTACTATGTAATGATGATAATAATAAGCATAACATAAGATAAGAGATGGGCCCCACTCTGGCCGCCTGCGGCTGATAAAAGGACCCTTGTGTTGAAGTTGCCCTATAGTTACAGACTTGTGATCAGATTCTTCATCATCTAACTAATCAATACTATTATTGGCCTGTAACAAACACTGATCACATATCAGCAGCTCAGGGCAACTTCTTCCTACTCAGTGTAATATCAGTGAGAGACAGAACCATAGATGTAGAATAGAGAGAACAGGCAGCTCCGAGTTCATCATAATTATGGCTTATGGGTTTAACTAGACTTTGTTTTCTCCAGTTCTCCACTCACTTTAGCCAAAACTAAATGAGCGAAAGGTTTCAACTGGAACATCGGAGTGAGTTCTACTTATTCTAACTCTACGGGCAGGATCCCAGTGGGTTGTGTGTATGCAGCACTACAGATAGACAACAGACACTTTAACCTTTAACCTTATTTAGTTCAATTTCACCTCAGTATTTGCCTTGAAAAGCAACAATGTATTGTCTTCAGGGCAAATATTCCAATTCCTATTGGCACTGAAACTAGTTTGGGCTGTAAAACCAAATTTAGAGAATTAATTAGACCCTGTTTTGAAATTATAGACAGACTCTGCTATTCTGAGTCATTTGACTAATTATCCCTCTGGATATTTAATGTGGAGAAACCCTTTGTTTACAGACTCTATTTGTTATGGGAATAGGTTTTTGAGGGATGCTGCTGCTGTCTACCTGCAGTGCCACAGTCTCAGGTGATATTGACAGAACAGTAACTTCACTTTCAGTCCAAGACACACACACACAAAGCAGTGATGACTGTCCGCATTCCCAATACATGAATTCCCATTTCTCAGACAATTCCCATTTCCTTATCCTCACAGTGTCTTATCAGGTCCTCTTACACTGAGAATTTTTTTTTTTTTGCTGTTTTTTTAAATGCATTATCTCCCCCACCCACACATCCCCCATCCCAACCCCCTTGCAATACATACAATAAGAAATAAATACCCCCACCCCTCCCTCCATCCCCATACTCTTCCCTTTTAACTCACAATCACGAAAATCATTCTTTATAAAGGTTAGTCATGTAAATACTCTTCTTATTTCCAAGGAATATACACTCAGTAATGTTACTTCTCTTATTTCTCATTTCCCTTTTCTTTTCCGTCAGACACTATGTTCGCATTACACCATCAATACACACACACACTCACACACGCACACACACACAGCAGCATTCCAAACACAGCACTTGAGGGGGGTAGACAGCAGGGGCGTACACTAATAGTAGTAGTAGCAGTAATAATAGTCACATGTTCATAAACAGGTTTGAATCACACACAAACTGGAGTTCTTCTGCTTTTAAAAGCATCAACGGTTAAGTCACTGATCTCCTTTGTAAAGAAAAACAAATGTAGCAATAGCATGGGTAGAGTGGACAGGGATACACAGTATCGTATGGCTCCAATTAATACTAATAGAGTAACGGCAAAACATAATAATGTAAAATTCATCAGAACACTGTGAAAAACAATTGGGATGCCAATGCCAGCATGAACACCATGGCAATCAATCTCATTATGGTCTGTGTTTTACTAATTCTGTGAGTCACATTGATGGCACAGCCAGTGAACGATGCATCGGCATATTTAGACATACAGTGGTCATTAACACCAGTTCAGCTGCATGTATTATACACAGGAGTAGTCACATTGCATTTAATATGGCATTTATATACTGTACAGTACGGTGGCCACCAAAATTCAATATAATTCTTACAATATGTGTGATATACAGTACAAAACGATACGTGTTCTTCAGTTTATGCGTACATGTACGTGTAAATGTGAATATACAGGAGAATTATGCAATGTGTTGTTCTCGTAATATGTAGACGTAGACAGGAAAATGTTTTGTCTCATACTGTTCTGGTTGATATTGTTGACAGTCAGTCTTAGGTTTGCTCTCCTTGTGGATCCCTTCAAACAGCAGGGCCAAGTGAGACTGCTACCCAGGGACAGAGTCTCCATATCAGGCATGAAACCTCCACTCCTTGTTCTCTACAGGGTCTATATGATATTATTCAGAAATATTTAAAGTCACTTCCATTTGGCCGTGTCTTCTTCTTGAGGCCGCGCGGTGGCACTGATGTGTGAGGTCACCGGACGTGATGCCATGTCGTTGGGTTGGGCAAGGACCTGATATTCCCTTCAGCCCCAAAGAATAGTCACTGAGTCCTTTGTCTCAGTCACAACAAATGTAATATAGATGATAAGAAAGACAGAAAGAGAGAGAGAGACAGTGAGAGAGACAGAGAGAGAGAGAACAACAAAGAGAGAGAGAGCAAGCGAGAACAAATTCAGCGTCATAACTTAATATCAATAGCAAACAAGATGCAACAGGAGTGAGGACAAAGGACACGTGAAGAGAAAGAGAGAGACACCGAAAGTGGAGGAGTGAGAGAGAAAGGGCCAAAACTAAAAAAAAAGAAATAGTTAACTGAGAAAGTGTGGCTATCCTCCGGCTGGCAGTGCACTGGGGGACGGGGAGCAACCCGGGACAGATTGGGGAAGGGATGAGGGACTGTGGGGTTGAGTGGTTGTGCTTGTTATCAGTGAGTTTGGTCCAGAAAGGAAAACGGAGAGAAGTTTGGAGTGTGCTTGAACATCTACATGCAGGACTAAAACTGGGGTTGTGTACTTGAAGGACTGTCCCAAAATACAGGTTGTTGTTGTTGTTTTTTTTTTCATGCTCATTTTTAAATAGACATCTACTCGATTCCCACAACATATTGACCCTTATCCCAAGTGAAACCTAGGCCAGTGGAGTGTGCGTTTGGCCTCTGTGTCCACTTCTATCTTGCTTTTTGAGAAAAAGACTCCATCGTAGACGCTCTCCCACCATTCTGGATTCGCCCTTGAAGATTAGCTGATTGGTATGACTGCCTCCATCAAAACCAACCGACCAATGCCAGGGACCGAGGCATCTGCTGCCTCTCGCTGTCTGACCCGTCGGAGGAATCAAGGGCTCTGATTGGTCGGTGGCGATCACCTGATCCATGCACTGGAGACACTGGACACGGACATGATGCTGCAGCGTTTCTTCACCACCATGTTAATGTAGGCCCTCATGATCTTGGTGATCTCCCCCACCTGAAGAGAAAGAATGGATATTTTAGTGTGTGCATGTTTGTCTTTGCATATTTGTGTGCGTACGCAAGTTCCCAAATATGACTGTGAGCTCTTACCAACGGAGTCTCGAAGAACATCTCCCTCTCATCCACGATGATCTTGTAGGTGCAGGGCTGCGGAGCCCCGAAGAAGGTGATGTGTTCATACTGGAAGGTCTCCAGCGGCTTGGGCTCTCCTCGCTTGTACACAGACACATTGTCAGCACTCACTCCCAACCACAGATCGTGAGGGAAACCCCCCTCTTTACACTGCAGAGACGAGAGAGCAGGGGTTAACACATGGTTGTCAGGCATTTCCATGCTAAAAACAATGCTTTTAATGTTATTTGCTCAAATCACTGAAAACCATCTTCTCCTATTTTTATTTTCTTCTCACCTCCACGTCAAACAGAGTAGATCCGTATCCGGGCCACTCCTTGACGATGCTCATGTATTTGAGCATGGCCTGGTGCTGGGGCATGCCCTGCAGCCGGGTCCACTTCTCCAAAACACTGGTCCGCGTGGCAGAAGTCTCCTCCTTCACCCACATCTCCAGCATCTGCTCCTCCTCCACCTGGAACACACAAGTCAGTCAATCCATTAATCCTCTGTCAACCTATCAATCAATCAATGACTAAATCAATCAGCAATCCAGTCAGCAGGTAAATTAATCTGTCAGTCAGACTGTTAGACAGGCAGTTGACTGAGCTTGTGGTAATGAGACGAAATCTGTTTGCAAAGATCCAAAAATCACTGTTGCAAAGCAAGGCTCCAGTCAAATCAAACATGTCACATTGCTCCACCACATGGAGAAAATGAGCAACTACAGCTATATAAAGAAAAAGAAAAATTGGTTTCAAGTAGTGTACAGGCACTTGGCTGAAGGATTTGATTCTCTATTCACTGAATAAATAAACAGAGAAACTTGGTTTTATTCTACAATATAAATCGTCTTTTGATCCCCACCTTCTGTTTCTTCAGTGAACCAGTTTTGAAGCTTCTCCTCAGGGTGCCATCCAGGAAGCTCGGAGTCCTGCGTTTCTCTGACCCGGTCCCAATGCCCCCCACCCCTCCTACCGCCCCCTTCCCTTCTCCTGCTCCTCCACCTCCTCCCCCTGCTCCACCTGCCGATCCCGCGCCCTGCTTGGTGGAGTGGAGGATGCGATTGCGGAGACGCCCGATTGGATAAACATTTCCCAGGCTCCACCCGGCCCGGCCCGCCCCGTCACCGTGGAGATACTGAAGACGTAAAGCGGCCAGGTGCTGCAAAGTCTCCTCAGAGGCCGGGAAGTGGCCGCTTATGAGAGACTCATGGGCCTAAGAGAGAGAGAGAGAGAGAGAGAGAGAGAGAGAGAGAGAGAGAGAGAGAGAGAGCATGAGAGAGAGACAGGTTGTCTTTTCTAAAATTGGACTATTGTGCATAATGTGCAGTAAAGCTCACCTGCTCAAACATGAAAGCGAACTCCACTCCTTCTTTAGGCATGCTCTCTACATCCAGGAAGCAGTAGAGTTTGAAGTAGAGTCTCCACTCTCCTTCCTCCTCTTCTTCTTCGCTCCCTGCCAATCTGGGAAAAGGCACAGACTCAGGTTGAGTCCCCAGTCACAGAGAGATACCAAAACAGTCCCAACAAGAAATATCAAAACCAGCATTTCCCTCAGAATCATTTTTTGGCCAGTTGACAAAGCCTCTAAATCAGTATTTAGACCAACTGAAGTTCAAACTCTACCAAACCACTGAAACCAGTAGAAGTAAAGTTTGTGTTGGTGGGGTTCCAGCTCTTCTAGCCAAGCTGTCCTGCCCACCCAGGTTCATGCTAGAGCAAAACACTAGACTCTCAGATACCTCTCAAACTTGGCCAGGACATCGGCCACGATCACTCTGCTCTCCAAAGCTCGGTCTGTGAAGCTGTTGTGTTCAAACAGAGAGAACAGGTTCCTGCTCTCCTCCATGGCCAGACCTCGGATCAGCTTCTCCACCACCTGGAGACAAACAGAAACAATAAAACACTGAACAACTGAACACACACTCATCTCAGCTATTTAATCATTTAATTTTGTATTGAGCCTTAAAATTAGATTTTTCTTAAAACAAGTGGATAAAATCTGGGGTTTCAAGAATTTTCTCGACTCAAGTGAAGCAAGTCTTGAAACAAGTTAAACTGCAATGGAAACAAGTGAAATTATCTCACCCCATTGGCAAAATTTTTCACTTGTTGAAAAATAGAATTTCAGGACTCAATACCAGATCCTTCCTGGACATTTTTTGTAGTATATGCAAGGGTTGGGGTTAGAGTTACATGAACAAACACTGAAGAAAAAATAGAGACTCTATACTAACACAGCTCTGATATACTATTTTTTCAGGTTACTCCATGAAAACTTTCCCAGACTTTATATTTCCAAGATGAAGAGGATGATGTGTTAGTGTGTGTGTGTGTGTGTGTGTGTGTGTGTGTGTGTGTGTGTGTGTGCGTGTGTGTGTGTGTGTGTGTGTGTGTGTGTGTGTGTGTGTGCATGTGTGTTTTTATGTGCACCTCTCCAGCTGTGGTGTGTGAGTTGATGGAGATCTTGCAGGAGCCTCCTCCATGGCAGTAGACAGTGGTGCTCATCTCCTGCCTCACCAGCAGGGCGGCGATCTCCTCCTGAGAGGGAACAAACTCACGAGTCTTGGTCTTCTTCAGGGATTCCCCGATGAAACCGGCGTAGCGCTCGATCTCTGTGCCTGGGTAACGCTCACGCACCCTAAGTAATACCACACACACACACATTACACATTTATTACATATTTCATACAGAAGATACATCCTACAAACTGCAGACCACGCCCACCACACCCAACACACACACACACACACACACCTCTTAAGGTGGAAGCGCAGGTATCTGAGAATGGTTCGACTGGGCAGGAAGGTGCAGCTCATGCAGGTGAGCAGGTGCCAGTGCGCCCGATTGGCTGGGCTGTTAGGCTGAGGCACGTGATTGGTCTGCTTGATCACCTGACAGTACACCTGGAAAATAAAATATTAAAAAGGGGCGTTGAGTAATCTATGGCTTTTATCAACCAAGGAATCTCAGCACCTGGTGAAGTGATTGATATTGATCAACAAGTCTATCAAACCCCCGCAGACATATGGTCATTTTTAGCTATAGGACAGCAAAAATCATACATATAAACTTTTTATAAGGCTCACATTATATGGCATAGTGTTTTTTTTCTCTCTTTGATTTTAACCCTCTTGTAATACTGGACAGTAGACACCAAATCATAGTGGTAACTCGCTGTGTACTCTCCATTAAAAGTAATATAGTAGTTGTAGTATATTTTGTTTATTTTAGCGTTACATTCATGCTAGTTATACTAGTGTACAAATGTACATGTAGGCTATAATATTTTATTCTCTTTCATTGTTCAGGCCAACTTGTTTTCTCTGTGCATATGACAATAAAGAACTTGAACTTGAATTTAAAGTACCTCATCCCTGAGAGGCCGCAGGTCCTGGCAGGTCTGCAGGATGCCCTGTATGATGGGCACCGTGTCCGCCAGCGTCTCCATCTCCTGCAGGGAGTTGAACACTCGCACCGCCTCGTCCTGCAGACTGGCATAACCCTGCTGCCTTTGGACTGCACAAAGAAAGACATAAAGAAAGACAAAGAAAGACAGAGGTGTTAAGAGTAGTGCGGTTGATTGATTTAATTTATTCGCTAATCTTAAAAACAAGTACATGAGGAGGATTCAGCCAGAAAATATCTTCATGTACCCCTAACCCCAACTCAAGAGCCAACCTGGGTCTAAACGACATATACTCCATTCTCATAAATCATGACAATCATAAAATCCCAGAATGCATAATAAACATAATTTAGTGGAACCAGCCACAATGACACAAAACATCAAAAATATAGTTTACAAAGTCAAGACAAACATTGATAGGTCCCTACACCTGACGAGCCGTTGTTTTACTGAGGACTTGAACCTGCCTGTGACACTGATTTCCTTTAAGTTCATTAGAAAATGATCCCACAGGATGGCAGCAGAGTAGAGAAAGGTCTGCTTGCCCATACAAGACTTAAATCTGAAGGGAACAAGGTCTGTAGAGCTCCCTCTAGTGTCATAAACACGAGTATCTCTAACATATTTAACAAAGTTAGAAAGGTAACTGGTAATCTGGTTGACTCTTTCTTGTACTCTAAGCCACTTAACTTTAACGACATGTGAGGAGGCTAATCAATAATATTGAGGATGTATTGAGGATGTATAGTGGTAATAGTAACGTTTAACCAGATGGTCAGTGTGGAAGCCCTGAGACTGTTACATGTTATGTTACTTTGCAATACATATATATACAAATACATATACAAAGAAAAAGACACATTATTCAAAGAACTGTCAGACATAGGTATTTCTTCTTTTTCTTTTTAAACTGTTTTGCCACAGCATCAGTTAATTTTTAATTTTTACACTCAGCTGGCTTTTATCAGTGGATATAGGCTGCAGTTGAGTTGAACTTTTTGTTGCTGATCTGCAGAGGGCAGTCAAATGCCTGGAAGCATTTAAACAGCTGCAAATTGAAGAAGTACGAAAAGAAGACTACGGCAACAATGACTAACGTTTAGTGCGTGCCCTTAGGCTGCATGTAGGGCCTGGAGTGCGGGAGGTTTACTTACGGCTGGTGACCTCTCCGTACGGGAGCGGCAGCAGAGGGGAGTGTAGAGGATGCTGGGTGTATCTGAGGATGGGATTCCTCCGGTACATCTGCTCCACCACATCTGGGTTCACACTGTTCTCCTGAGAGCACACAGGCACAGAGAGGTCACATTCAACAGAGGAATGAGAATATATTGATGAATTTGAATATGTGTACTTACTGTGACTGTGTGTGTATGTCTGTGTGTGTGTGTGTGTGTGTGTGTGTGTGAGTGTGTTTTACCTTGATGTCTCTGATGAGCTGCAGAGTGGGGGTTTCTATGGGCGTCTTGCTGTCTATGACTCCCTGTATGGCGGCTGTCCACCTCATGGCCTCATTCAGCATCTTGGTGTAGAGGCGGTAGGAATGCTTCCTGCCGTGCACTATGATGTTCCAGTAGCCTACAAAAACAGGACACATGCATTATGCATTTAAATAATTAAAAAGCCTCACTTTTTAATTAAAGGAGGCAGAAAGGAAGCCTCTTCCTTTCAGCTGAGGAGATAAATTAAGTTTTATAAAAAGGGGATAGCAATTTTCTTTCAATTTAATTCAATTACTCACACTTTTCATGTCTGTAACAGTAAAATTAGAATCCTCTCTCGACATATACTCCCTATCCTCTTATGTCTAATCCCTGATTAAACCTACCCTCTCTATCTTTTCCCTCGCTTTCTCCTCTTTCTCACCTGTCTCTCTGTGCACCCGTTCATCCGGCTGAATGACGGAGCAGAGGGAGTTGAGGACCAGGGTTCCCATCTTGGAGGAGTTGCGCTCTGAGCTCTTGTAGTAATCCAGGGAGTTGTGGGTCAGAACAAACCAGCGCTTCTTCAGCTTTAGAGAGGTGCTCTTGGCGTTCGTCTTCATCTCCTTCTGGAGCCAGCCTGAGGAAGAACGAGAGAGAAAGAGAGAAGGGAGAGAAAGAGGAGGAGCGAGGAGGAAGAATGTATTTTTTTTTCTTTTTACAGACCAGGAAATGGACTAAAAAATTGTTTTGAAAATTCTTATATAAACATGCACATTTCTACACACATTTAACCCTAAATTGTCCACTTTTTTGTTGATATTGTAAATGCCATGTATGCCATATATGCTGTAAACCTTAGACTGTCAATGTCTTTTACGCTCCCAACTTTATTTGAGATGTTATACCAGAATTCATCATCTATATACCTGAGACTATGTTGCCTAATTTACATATAATCCCTATAAATTCACAGAAGTGCATGTGCAGGCTTATCAACATCCCAGAAACCCGGTTCTCACCCCTGACCAGGAACTCCTGCCCGTCTATCTTGGCGTCTCCTTTGGGTTTCTGCAGCAGACTGATCCAGTGATGCATCTCCTCTGGCGTGTCGGTGTTGCAGTGGATCACACGGTTGGCCGTAATGATCACAAAAGAGTTGGGCCTACAGAGGGAAAGTGACAGGCATTTAAAGGTAAAATCCACCCTTGGATACTCCCACACTGTTAGATATCATCAATTTGTGATGCATTCTGGTCTAGTGCGGTCGGTGGATAAATTAGTATCTCTGCCTCTTCTAAGATGTATGATTGTTGAACATCGGTTCAGCATGGTGAGTCTAGAAAGAAGCCTTTGCTCTTTGATTCTGACGGACTGACAGCAAAACCTGACATTTACCATTGATGTTGTTGAAAAAGTTTCTGATATCATATTCCGTGATATCATATTTTTTTATCATATTTTCTGCTATCATTTTCTGTGATATATTTTTTATCATATTTTCTGCTATCATATTCTGTGATATCATATTTTTTATCAGAATTTCTGCTATCATATTGTGTAATAAAATACACCACCAAACACTAAAATGGACCCAGAAATACAAGGTACATCACCAATAGCTGTTTTTAGCAGTGTTACTTTTCCTTTTGTGATTGCTAGATATTGCAGATCGTCCTCTAGCCCTCTTTTTGATGAGTGATCAAACTTACCGATCAGGGTTGTCTGATGCACATACAGAGTCAATCAGGCCCACATCAAGAGTACCCTAAAGGAGGAGGGGAGGAGAAAAAAAACAATCAAACATATGCACTATATAGTAAGTTAATATAGTAAGTTAATAAATAAATACGTCTTCTTACTATGCCATGCAGCAGCTAGAGGACAGGACATTTCTACATGCATACTGTGTGTGATCTAGAAATGTAATTACTGTATAATAACAGAGAAATAACTATAACTCATAAGTTATTTGTGGCATGTGTTGAGAGACTGACCACAGCGTTCTTTGGGTTGGCCTGTTCATGGGACATCTCCAGCAGCTGCTCAGGAGTACACACACGCACCTTACTGAGCACATTGAACCAGCCACTAGACAGAGAGAGAGAGAGAGAGGTGTGGAATAAGAACAGCACAAGTTTGAATATATGATTCTACTCAGGTTCAAATAGAAAATAGTTTTTATTCTCTGTTTCCTCCACACCTTGCATCCTCTGGCGACTCGGCAAACACCTGATAGGTCCTCTCGTCTGTCACAATGTTCAGAGCGTTCTCCTTTTCGTGATTATCCACTATCTCTCTGTAAATACACAAACAGTGTATATGTCTGAGAAATGCAGCTACTGACTAGAAAGCAGAGACACAGTGACTAAGGGATTGTGTGTGTGTGTGTGTGTGTGTGTGTGTGTGTGTGTGTTCTGGGCCTGGAGCGGTGAATCTTACTTGGCGGCCCGGATGTCAATGGTTCCTTTCAGCTTCTCCTCGCTGTCGTTCTCAAAGTACATCAGCTTGCTGTCCCTCAGTACGAACCAGCGCATCTTCCAGTTTCTGGGGCGTGGGGGATGAGACATTATGAAAACAAAGGTCAAGATAATCCAATGTAGCATTATAAAGGGTTTTTTGGACTCTATAAACACATTCACACATTGATTTTAGGAATTTAGACCGCTCTATTCCCGCATTACAAACTGTATTAAGGAATTACCTTCTTTATATAGGCCTACCTCTGAGATACACATGTATGTATTTTACCAGAGGTTTCAAAGCGCAGTATCATCCAAAAGCAGCATACAGGGGCTCATGTCTTGCTCACGAATATTTCAAGAGGGATGAAGACATTGGCTGTTCCGGGGATCGAACCTGCGCCCTTCCAGCTATAGGAAGGGCTTCTTTACAACCAAACCACCATGTATCCACCATTTCAACTGGTAATTACAGGCATCCCAGTAAACAGTCACTATTCCATATCATCAGATGAAAACCTCCAAAATGTAAACTTTTGTTTGTCTGGTTTTTAGCTTGATGGCCAAGCATTTTTGAGTTTATTCAATGAGTTTTGAAAGGATTTAAAAGCCCAATGTGTGTAGGATTTTCTCAACCCTCCTTTAATCTTTCAGTTGAAATCACCTAAATTGGAATTGCGAGGTTTTCACATGACAGCCATATGGAACAGCATTTCCAACAGAGTTATGGAACAGCATTTCATAATTATTATTCATTATCAATTAGCATGCAGGTTACGCTCAGTAACAACAACAACAACCTGCGTGAGAGAGTGGAAAGGCCTCCTCCTTTCTTATAGAGCCAGCCAGACTTGAGAGACTCCTGTTTGGACCTGAACCACATGAAGGTCTCGTCCTTCAACACACACCAGCGCCTCCTCCATGGGATCATCAGACCAGCTGGAGGAGAGGAGGAGCAAAATTAAAATGATAAAAATGCATTACAAGTAAGCCCTATTGGCAAAATTTAACAGGTAGATTTGTTTTTACTTCAAAATGAGATAGTTGTATTTTGAAAAAAGTGAAATGACAGCTACTGATAAATGATAAACTTCAGGTAGGGATTTTTTCTTCATATAGACAACAACTAAAAAGTGTTGATGATGTATAAACTCACCCTTCATGTAGAGGTAGCTGTGGAAGTATGGCGGTCCGTTTCCATTGAGTATGCTCACTCTGCCGTTAGTCACCTCTTCATCAGTGTCCACCAAGCCGTCATGCTCGTCATCACTGTCTGCATACTGGAACATCACACACAGTAAAAGACATTTTATTATTATTTAATTACACTATCATGCAATAAAATAGTTAGAGAGATATTGTCATCAGCATTTCAGACCATCAATACCTTGCCATAACAGAACTAAAACAAAGGAAACTATAATCATTTTATTACATCATCAGGTCATAAAATACCATGAATTTTCATAGAGAATGACAGTAATTATATGACTGTCTATGTGCATACATATCTGCGTGAACGCGTGTGAGGATGCGTGTGAGTGTGTGTCCTCACAGAGTCAGAGCTGCCTCTGTAGGACTCTACAGAGGCGTTGGTGCAGGTCGACTTCCTCGGGTGCTCCTCGTCCGCCACGGCAGCGCTCCCGCGGTTGCTCCCGGATACGGAGCTGTCGTCTCCGGCGGTGACAGACCCCTCCTCCTCCTCCTGGTCGTAGTCCGATTCGGTGTCGGCCGGCATGCTGTAGATAGGCTCCTCCCCGTCTCCCAGGCTCTCCGCCATGCTCACCTTCCTGCCTGTCTCCGCCTTCGCTCCCTCTTTCTTCTCCGCCTCCGTCCCATCTCCCGGGGGATGGGGAGGTGGAGGTGGAGGTGGAGGAGGTGGGGGAGGGACAGCGGAGCCGTCTCCAGGCGGAGGGAGAGAAGGAGGGGGAGGAAGGCCGGGAGCAGCGGCGCCATCGGTGAGCAGGGGAGGCGGAAGAGGAGGTCCGGAAGGCACCGTTCCCTCTGCAAAGGCAGGCGGGGGAGGGGGGAGGTGAACGAAGATGTCCTGGTCCAGAGGAGCGTCCGTCTCGGCGGGAGGGGGGAAGTCCGGGAGAGGGATGCACTCCTCCTCAGCGTGGAAGCCCTCGTCCACCTCCTCTTCTTTGGGTACGGCTGTGGCAGCGGCTGCCCCATCCTGAGGTTTCACCTAGAATGGATGAAATGGGTTAGTCAGGGAAGTTTTGCCCAAGTATGACCTGGAATTTTATGCAAAAGAATGGGTTGCCTATGTTTTACTTTTGATTTAAGGTAGTATTGCATGCCTATTTCTTCATATTTTGCAAAGGCTATGACTTGAATCACCTCTGCAGCGGGCTTAGCCTCCATTGCTCCCAGTGCAGGATCCAGGCCTCCGAAGTTCAGCAGGTCGATGAGTTCTGTGGCCTTGCGGGACGCCTCCTTCTTCATCCGTTTGATCTCGGCGTCCCGGCGCAGCTGGAGCTCCTGTTTGGAAGACTCGCACAGCTGGGAGACCCCGTCCTCTCTCTTCTTCTGCAGGCGCTCAATCTCTCTCTCCAACTGCAGGATCTCCTCCATCTGACGGGTCTCCTGGAAAGGCAGAGAGGGAAAAAGGGACGTATTGAGCATCAAATATTATCGAAAATAGTAGCACTGCTTTCATTTTACATATATTTGCTTTATTCTGTAAATCAGAGAGAGCAGAATGAGCTGCACTGTCACTTGTGAGACAAAAAAAACTGGGTGTATAGGTGGATAATGGCAAAAGCAAAGGAAAAAAAATCTCATCACTTGCAAAAAAGATCAAAAAAGGCATCAATTTTAATTTCGTATTGATTCCTTTTTGGTCTTCACACAGTGTTTTTTTGTTCTTTGTATAACTTTTATTTTATGAAACCACACTGAAGATGCAGCACTTGCCTCTGTGGATTTGTCTGCCTCTGCTCCTCCTTCTTCTTTCGCTCCCTCCTGCTCCCCTTCGCCCTGCTTTTTCTTCTCTTCCTCCTCTTTCTTCTTCTTCTCGTCTTCCTCCCTCTTCTTCTTCTCGTCTCTGAGTTTTCGAACACGGGTGCGCGCCACCTGACCTCGTCTGTGTTTCTGCAGCACCAGCGCTGCCTTGCGCTGCTTTACGAACCGTCTGCGCTGGATGTGTTTGCGGAAATGCTTCTGGAGGGTGACGACGCTCGTACGTACGCGCTTGAAGTGCTTCCTGTGGACAGAATAGGTGAAATAAAGACAGAAATTAAGAAACGTCAAAAGCATACAGACACTTGACCTCACTGAGAATCCCGTTTCTGAAAGGCTCTTACTTGGCAGAAAAAGTGAGTAGGTGGGCTCTGATTATCATGGCCGCTTGCCGACGGACTTCATCTCTTTCTTTCTCTAAACGATGCTCCAGAGACTCCTTCATAAACACCTACAGGGGAAAGGTCAGAGGTCAAGAGCGAATGTTGTCCATCATATGAATCTCTCCTGGCATGTACAGGTGGTGTACAAAATTGCTGTTCTGTTCACAAAGGCGATTCATAAAAGTATTCTACAAATCGAAAAGGTGCAGAAGAGTCACATGGACTTGAAAAGCTGCTACAGTCTTACCTTGGTCTTTCCTAACTGCCAGTCTTTCTTGGTCTTGTCATATTTGGTCAGAAGGTCTGTACTCCTCTTCTTATCATCGGCTGCTGCAGCCACTTTTTCCTTCTGAATGATCTTATACCTGGAAGGGAGAGAAGAAGTGGGACAGAGTGCAAGAGAAAAAAGAGAGAGGTCTTGGGTAAAATGTAATAATAACAAAAGAAAAACAAAATACAATATCTCAAAAAAGAAATACACAAAGACACAAATGCACACAAAAACACATACACATAACAAAAAAGACAGAGAAAGATGGAGAGTTAGAGATGCTTACCGAGAGAAGAAGTCTTTGAAAGTCCTGCGGACAGGAAACCCAGCCCGGCGGATCTTGACCGTCTCCAACATCCCAGAGTACCTCAGCTGGTTCAGAACCACGTCCGGGTCAAACACATTTGGATTCTACAGGCAAGAAAAGAAGGATTGTTGTTACAATAAACCAGTACTTTATGAGAAGATACGCAATCATGTTTTAAGACAGTTATTAATGTGAATTTCAATCAGACCAACCTTCTGCATGTTGGGCTTAATGCAGCGAATGAAGAAAGGGTTTGATACACTCAGAGTCGCCATGAGAGCGTGGAGAGAGTCCTGAGGAGAAAGAGGAAGAAAGAAGAGGAATTGTTAACCCTTTTCGTCTCTATGATATTGAACTAAATTATCACAGTAACTCCTTTGAATGCTGCTTGTATTGGTGCATAGACCAAAGGTAAATCTCTGGGAAAATAGTTAAATTAAAAACCTTTATCCCTTTCTCCTCAGCTCTTACATCTAACCAAGCACTTTCGATCATATATGATCATTGAAGGGAAACAGCAATATTTGTTACATCTGTTGTCATCGCCCCGTGGCTCTGACCTTTGAACTCTTTTTTATCAGTTGCTTGTAATATTGGTCATCTAGGAATTAAAGCTTCTGTTGTACTCTTTGCAATTCACTCTGCATAAGAGTGTCAGCCAAATGCCTAAAATGGAAATGTAAATGTAAAAAACCTTAATGTATGTACAGTGTGTGTGTCTCTTACCCTGAACTGGGAGCTGACAGTCGGTTTGCGTCTGGCTGTTCCCATCTTCAGAGTCTCCTCGTTATTCCTGCTGCCCACTTTCTCAAACAAGTCATAGATGAAGTCCAGTCTGGAAGGCAACAGAAACATGATGGATTATACATATGATGAGTGATGTAGTGGTAAAAAAAAAAAAAAAAGTAAACCTGCAGTTGGTGATTAACATAAGGCAAAAAGCTGCCAAAATGAACAAAAATCAAGTATGTTTTCAGAAAAGCACTGATTTATGTTTTTTCCTTAAAAGATCCTATTCACACATAACTATGATGTGTACTATGAGTTTACATCATAAAGATTTACCTACTCCAAAAAACTGCAAATAGAAATGTGGGTAATGTGGGTAAAAAGTTTAAGCTCCACTGTATCTCTTCATATGACTGAATTTAGCACATTAATATTGAATATACACTGTAAATGAACACAATATTGAATAGCTGAAACCCCAATTAATTATTCATTCAACCAATCTATCAATTATTGAGTGTGAGAGACTGTGTCCGACCTGCTGTCCTTGAGCATGTTTAGGATGTCGTCTCTGAAGGTGTCTCTGTTCTTCTCCAGGATCCCTCTAACATCATACAGGACCTGACAGACAGAGACAGGCTCATCATGAATTCCCCAGGCTTCACAAAATAAACCTGCTTTCTCTGCAGCTTAATAGATATGCTGATATGAAGAAAACAAATATGCAGAACTCACCTCCCCGGCATAGTGTTTGATACCAAACTGATGGTCAGCAAGCCTGGGCTTTACATAGTAAGGGTTTGTCTGCAGCAAAGGGGAAACAGCACACACAATACATTTAATAGCAGCACAGCAGCTCCACATAGTGTGAACAATGCATGCAATGTCTTCTGCATGTGTGTGTAAATGTGTAAATAAACTCACCGAGTGTCTGCTGTGCAGCTTCTCCAGCAGAGTAAAGTCTGTTCCTTTGGGGAAACGGCTTTCCTCGTTGACTAGCGCCAACATGCCCAGTTTCTAACAGAGGAGACAATCATCACATTACAGCATCAGCTAAATCAAATCAATGTAATTGATTATAATATAAACAACCCCCAGTCAAATTTATTAATTCCCAGGAAGCTTCTAAGACAGGCAACCAAGCCAACTCATAGCTGGCCAGGAATAAGCCTTCAATTTAAACCAAGTTGAAACTGTTACTTAGAAAAGATTTACTCTGAAACAGTTAAGCTTGGTGCTGCAGTTAAATCAAACGTGCTAAACTGAATATATCTGTTTTTGCCATGAGCAAATCCTGGGCCAACATTTCAAAATCCCTTCCAGACTTCCAGACAATAGACTTGGAAACATTTGCTGAGTTACCTCTCTTCATTATAACACTAACCGCTATTTATGTTATGATATTGGAATTTCTTACCTTCTCTATAAGATCAAGACACTCTGCATTGTCCATCCAGTCTATGGCATCCCACTGGACACCTTCCCTGTGGAGCGTAAACACAAAACATTACACATGGAAAATAAGTGTGTTTCTCTATCTTTATTTCACTGCAGCATCTGTGCACTCCCAACCAAACTTTGGTAAAAAAAAGGATCCTCTGACACCGATGCAAACATACAGCCTGTATATCTCTGGCCTTTGTTTACATGTGTTGTAGGAGTGTACCTGTTGTACTCTAGCTGCTCCAGGGAGAAGATGTGCTTGTTGAAGTACTCCTGGAGTTTCTCGTTGGCGTAGTTGATGTTAAATTGCTCGAACCGATTCACCTGCAGGGGGGAGACACACATATGGTATGAGAGAGAGCTGATGTACAGGTCTGTATCTGGCGTGTGTGTGTGTGTGTGTGTGTGTGTGTGTGTGTGTGTGTGTGTGCGCGCATGGGGGTTGGTAGGTTGGGTGGCTGAGGGGCAAATTCACCAGTTAATTATGAAAAAGCAATTAAGCAAATAACAGCCCAGAGCTCTGACCTCAAAGTTCTCAAAGCCGAAGATGTCAAGGATGCCGATGGATTTGAAGTTTTCCTTCCCTTTGATCTTCTGATTGATCTTGAGGATGATCCAGGAGAAACACTGGGAATACAACGCCATGGCAACAGAATCCCGGGAATCCACGGCCTGTGACAACGAGAAGGAAACCCAAGGAACGGTTATGATGGATGTTTGTGTGTGGGGAAGAGATAGAGATCGATCCAGAGAGGGAAATAAGAGAGAGAGAAAGGGAGAAAGAGCATGTGCATGTGTATAAATGTGTACATGAGTATTTGCCTCAGTGTGTGTGTGTGTGTGTGTCTTGCTTACCTGCTCTATGGAGAGTGGGGAACAGATCTCCTCTCCTCTGAGGATTATGGAGCGCTGAGTCAGGACTTCAGACAGCTGGAAGGAGTCCAGGCCCAACAGCTCACTGGCATTAGTGACCACTGGAAAGAGAGAGAGTTAGACTAGTAGAGAAGTTACACACATCTATCTATCTATCTATCTATCTACACACTGACCTTGCTTGGTGGTGATCTGTGCCCCTCCTGCGGTCATGAACTCGACGTTGCCCAGCTGTAGGACTCCTGACAGCAGCTTAAACATGTCTCTGATCTCCTCCTCTGTAAACTCTAACACCTTCAGTGCCTCCTGCACAGAGAAAGGCACAGTGGAAAGAGATTAGGCGATACCAACAGCACTCCACATTTCCCCAAATGAAACGCTCATATTACCAACGCGCCGAAATTTTCTGCCGACTAAGATTCAGTTTTAACCTTGATATTTCAATGACGAGGATGGTAATATAGGGAATATGGTCACTGATCCTATATCAGCACTCCAACTCAAAGAGGTTTGATGAATGCTGATTAGAGTTTTAGTTAACAAACATTTCTCAGAGGTGGAGCTGCTTTGGAGGCAGAAATGATCTTATTGGTTGAGTTAAACCTCAAGGTGCAGAGCCAAAGAACCACATCTTTTCAGAGCACAAGTTAGCTAACTTATCACTTAAATTTTAAGTTGAATTGATTTCTTGACTCTGCAAA
Source organism: Centroberyx gerrardi (assembly GCF_048128805.1). Classification (NCBI taxonomy): domain Eukaryota; kingdom Metazoa; phylum Chordata; class Actinopteri; order Beryciformes; family Berycidae; genus Centroberyx; species Centroberyx gerrardi. Next base: position 9,668,355 of record NC_136013.1, on the reverse strand, counting down.
TGTGCCTTTAGGATTTGGAATCAAGTCTGTCTCTGTTAGTTTCATAGTTATGGCTTAAAAACAATAATCGTCTAATGACAGAAATCCCAGATCCTGATCACCACTAAAATCGAATCAATTGTTCGTTGGCCCAAGGTCTATCTGTCCACCAAATACCATGGAAATCCATTCATACGTTTCTGAGATAGCCTACTGCCTGACAGACAGACAAACTAACTAACAAGGGAGAAAACAACCTCCTTGGTGGAGTTAATTGAGGTTTAGATTAACCAATGAGATTTCTTTTTCCACAAACTTCAATCTGATGAATACTGGACATGGTCAGTTATAAAAATACAGCCAACCGAGGAAATGCAATGACACTGACCATGACACTGTTGAAGAGTTCTTTGTCATTCAGGCTCTTGTCCTTCAGACATCCTGATTGGCTGAGGTAGTGGAAGGATTCAGGAGGGTCGTCCAGGTAGTACAGCTCTGATCGAGGAAACACATAATGTCAGTGTGATGGGGAGATAAACCTCGAGCTACCACCCTTTCCACTTGGAGATGGTCTGGCAAATTTGTGACTGGAAAAACATTAGGGTGACATTCTTGTTAGATTAGAATATTATCTGTGTAGATTAGAGTTATCATCTATTTGCTGCAGATTATTTATATCTCCAATTTTGCCTTTTTTGCTGTGACTTACATTGTGCGTAGTGTTTCATATTTCATGACTTTGTATCCACATTAAAACATTGTAAATGGATCGTATAACACCAAAAAATTCATAGGCATCAGTGAGAAAATCAAGCAGTTTTTCTCAATTTCTGAAATGTTGACTGTGGCAAAACTGGTGTTGGGAGTTTTTCTGCTGTCTGCAATGTATAGAAAATATAATATAGGGTTTCTAGATGATTCTGGTGTTACTGGACAAATGACAATCATTACCAAAATATTAGGAAGATGTTCACAGAGCTTTCCGTACCTTTATGCTCCTTTGTTGCTCCCGCCAGCAGAGCGTAGAAGATGTGATAGTTCCGCTCTCCAGGGTTTTGTCGCACGACGCGGTTCTACAGCAAAATCGATGCAGCAAAATCACAATTAACATATCAATGTGCTTCACAATACAGAACAGAAAAAAATCACTCTTAATAAATTTTAATTTGACGTGAGCAGGCAGTGCAGCCCCAGACATGATTACCTTTTCCAGTAAATCTGAAAGAGACAGAGTCAAGGAAATAATCCAATCTCTGCGTTCCACTGTTATTGATCTTCACATTCATACAAATCAAGCCGGAGTCAAATAGTCATAAACAATCCTCAGCGTGCTATCATGGCATTTCAGACTGTGTAAGGTAAGTTGCCACATAATAGTAGAGTAATTTGACTTTCAAATACTTTCCGGTGATTGTTTAAACTTTGTATTGTCTGTTTTGGCACATTCCTGATACAAATACATCTATTTTCTGTATAAAGAACAAGGATACAGTCAATGACGCAGCCTCCCTGGATGTTGCCGCTCTCCGAGAAGTGAAGCTGGATGAACTTCCCGAAGCGACTGGAGTTGTTGTTGTAAACAGTCTTAGCATTACCAAATGCCTCCATGATCGGGCTGCAAAGAATGAGTGAGTGAAGTGAAGTGAGTTTGTGAATTCCTGTTTGTGTGTGTTGATGTGTGTACATGCAGTGCAGAATGGTGCATAGAGATCACATTGTGCTGCAGGGGCCATTCACTCCATACATGTGCCTTATCCTCATATAGCCACATTGTGTATTGACCTTTATTTATCTAGGGGAAGTTGGCAGAGGAAGCATGCTCTTTTGCAGCAATTCCCTGCTTCATATTCACACAGCTACACACATCCATAACTGGCAGCTGCCCAGTATAACCACAGTCTTTTTCTGCTGGCCACTGATCTGCTCTGCTGGAATAGCTGGGCTTGCTCAAGGGCACTGAGGCAGTAATAGTGTTTCTCCTTCAGTTTTCCCACCCAGATTTATCCCGGTTGGTCCATAGATTCAAACCGGTGAACTTCTAATTATAAGCCTGCATCTCTAACCTGTGTCACCCTATATGTATATGTAATGCCATACACATACATATATACACGTAATACATATACAATACATATGTAATCAATGGTATATACATGCCTACCTAAATAGATAAAACAAATCTAAAATGATCCTTTTGGATATCAAATCAATGACAACAACACAGCTACACAACAGCTACATGTATGCAATTATTCATGTATGTAAGTGTGTGCGTGTGTTTGTGTGTGTGTGTGTGTGTGTGTGTGTGTGTGTACCTGCTCTGTACGATGGCCTGCTCCACACGCGTGCTCTTCTCCGAGGGAGGTGTCCCTGCTGAGTTCTGGCTCATCACAGACAGGAACTGGAGCAACAGCTTAGTGCTTTCTGTCTTCCCTGCACCTGACTCTCCACTGGAACACACACACACACACACACACACACACACACACACACACACACACACACACACACACAATTCAATTTAATTAAAAACATTGTGACCTTCTCTGACATTCCCCTATCTCAAATTAGTCTGGTTGTTTAATAGATACTGAGGTTTGATAGCTGCAGAGATATTGTGTCTCTCCCAATCAGGCTACAAAGTGACATCAAGCTTGAACATAATTGAAAGCATGATGGCTGACTCTACTACCAGACCAAACCAGCTGGCTCGAAGTCTTGGAGCAGTTTACCCCAGTGGGTAAACTGGGAAATAAATGCCGCCCCCCTTTCACCCTCTATCCCTTCTTCATCCCGTCAAACTGACCATTCAGGGCTGTTTCTTTGAGCTTTGACCTTTCCTCAGTCTTCCTCAAGGCTCATTCATTCCCCAATCATTCACTGAAATCAATAGGTCTGAAACCTGGCAGCCCTCCTCTATTTCCTTCAATCTTAACCTTTGCTTTTTATTAGATTTCAGACTGGCATATTCTACTTCACTCCTTTCTAGTGATTGATCTGCGTAGGATGGAGAAGTACAAACTGATGAAAGAGAAAGACCATTTGCATACTCAGACATAGTGGTTTTTCAGAGAGAAAACAATTTTTGTATGTGGTATTTATTAAACTCATATAAGGGAACAATGTATTATATGATATAATGGGCTGTGACTTTATCAGTGTTCCTGCACACACTTGGGCACTTCGGCATCAGGAGAAGCAGAAATCCTGGTGAAATCATTCATTTTAAAGCTGCTGCTATATGAACACAAATCTCCATCACAGGGTTTTCCTCAGGATATGAAATGTTGATCCTAGGAGAGAGTGAGGTCCAGAGAGCTGAAGTGTATTGATGAATTTGGGTGCTATGTTTTAATAAAAAGTACTTCCATGCCCATCCATTCATTTTCAAAAACTTTTTTAAGGCCTTATTTTGTTTTTCTCAAATGCAAAAACTGGGAACCGTGCTTTATGGACAAAGTAAAATGTGGGTCCTAAACAAAACCAGTTGAGAACCACTGTATTAAACCATGACCAGGCCAGAGTGAAACTCACCTGATGAGGACACACTGGCTGTCGTGGCGTTTCCAGATGCAGCGGTAGCATTCGTTGGCCACGGCGAAGATGTGTGGCGGGAGCTCCCCTAGGTGATGCTTGGAGTACAGGTCCACCCTCTCCGGGTCATACAGACCTGAGATCTGCTTATAGGGGTTGACGGCCGCGAGGATGCTGCCGATGTTAGTCTGAAAACAGCAGAGCAAGATTTCAGAATCAGTCTGTATATCTTTTTGTGTTTTTCTTTGTTTCTTTGTTTCTTTCTTTCTTTCTTTCTTTCTCTCTTACTTTCTCTGATATTCTCTCATTTCTTTTTTGTTGCTGTTTTCTTGCTCTTCTCTCAAACACACATATCAACTTGAACACACATGTACACACATAATGCATGGACACATATACACCCACGCACGTACAGCATACTAAAAGCAGGCACACACACACACGCTCCAATCCACACAAGGCCACACATACAGGACATTAAAATACTAAAGCGCCTCAGCCTTGTGTAAATGTTAATCTGGATTTCAGGCTGAGGGAAAACAGGAGGGGAGAGATATGACAACGGGGGAAGAGTGAAGAGTGAGAAGTCAGATTTTTATTAGAAAGCTGCGGTCGAATCAATGCGGAGATGGAGGAGGGAGGCAGGATTTCCATTTTGAACTATTCGTACTGTAACAGTGACCTTGCTCTCCATCCTCCTGCTCTAGAAATGAAAAAACACATCAGGTCAGCATGCCATCCATCATATCATATTACGCTCTCTGTGCATTTTGCATCCTACACACACATAGGAGTGTGTGAAAGAATGCATATACACATCAATGCATGAGCACACACACACACACACAGTGACACAGAAAGCTGCCCCACACAGGGTAAATTCTTATGATCAGCTTAAGGGAAATCCGTGTATGGACAATATTTCATCATCTAGATTAGGTCACACCCAGCGGCCCCCTGTGTCTGTTATCTGGTAAGCTTTCAGGTTTCCAGGCTTTTCCAACCATCTGACTCTTCAACTCTCTCTCTCTCTTCCATCCCCAACGCTACCGGACCCGACCGTTTTAACCATGGTTTGATATCTGCTTCGAGAGCGCTGCCGGTGTCTCGGTCATTGAGATATAAATCAGCACTGCTGTGGGACTTGGAGAATAATTCTGTCACAGGCCCAATTTCAATCCTTTAGCGCTAGTTTTTTGGCCATTTCAGAAAATTCCCATGTGCTGCAATCTGATTTAGCTCACTTTTTGCCCTGTTTTGTGTGAATATCCATTTGAATATCCATTATATAACTGCAGACACAGATTGCCTCCTTGTAGAGTCAGCATGGGTGAGCTGTAACCCTCAAGCCAAAGGAGTTTTATGGCTGTGGACTTTCCATTCATTACACACAGACACACACAGACAATCCACTATAGCCGTTCATCTCACTTGTTATGATAATACACTTAAGGCATGTGTCTGAGTGTGTGAGAAAGACAGCAGGAGAGATTTGATGCCATATAAGATATACTGTATATGTTCAGTGTGTAAAAGAAAAAGCACCATGTATGTGTGTGGACTGTGTTTTTCTCTATCTGTCACTCTGTTGCTATTTCTTCCTGCCTCACTGTGTTTTTATGAGTCTGTGTGTCTGCAGCAGTCAGTCAGTTTCTCTCCACCTGCTGTGTGCCTCCTGGATGTAGGGAGCATGCCAAAAGGAGTGGAGTTTGTTTTTCCTGTTTGAACAGGTGATTTACTGCATACCTACAATATTCTGACTTTACAAGACTCTCTCTATCTCTCTCTCTCTCCCTCTCTCTCTCCCTCTCTCTCTCATCACCCACTCTACCTCTTGTAAATACACAGCCTCTTATAGTAGATGGGTCTGATAAAATGATTTGTGTTTCCCACTAAAAGCCTCAAGCATGGCGAGATTCCTGGAAGAGGAGAGAGGAGAGGGAGGGCGCAACAACGGTAGACATCAATATACGGTCACACGCATTCACACACACACTTACAAACGCACACGCACACAGACATAGAGTATATGTATGTATGAGACGTTATCAGATAGTCTTGTCAGTAGCTGGGTTTCCATCCAAGTATTATACTATAGCCTAAATTATGTATCATATTGATTGAATTAGAAAAGATGAGTGGAAACATCTATATCAAAAATGTTTTCCGCTCACTTTAAGCTCAATGGGGTTTTTTTGGTCAATGAAGAAATGATGTGCTAATAGTGATGGAAATGCAATGTCGAATAAATAGTGATGTAGGCTTGGCATGATCAACCTTCGATTTCATTCATGTCATATCAGTCATGTATGACAGTCATGTCATACACACTGTTGTTCCCATGTTTAGATATCATGATTGTAAGGCCATTAGTTGGTGTATTGGAATATTGCCAAGTGCCTTTCTTCGTTTTTGTCTTTGGATAAAAGCATGAAATGTGGCCAGCATTAACTGACACGTAAGAACAATAACAACTTGCAGAATACTAATCAATTCTTGAAAGACTGAGTGACTCTCTCCATTTTTCTCATGGTGTTTTTTATTTGCCTGAAACCAGCTGATGAAAACAAAAGTTTGCGTAAATTTTGCTTGTCAGGTGGATATCAATATAGCCAGTGAACTGCCATAACTCACTCTCTCACACACATCACATGACCGATATATTGTTTGACAAATATTGATGACGTCATCAAAATCCCCCACTGGAGCAGAGCAGAGTGAATGCTCTCTCTCTGCCTCTACCCATTTCTGGTTCTCTCTCTACCATGCATGCACACACACACACACACACACACACAAACATCCACAAACACACACACACACACTTACATAGATGTTATCCTTATGGTAGCGCTGGTACAGGTTGTGCATGATGGCGGCCTCGTGCAGCTCGGCCAGCGCTGACATGTCCTCCACCCCGTTGATGCTGGACTGGTGCATGGCGTACACCCGCTCCCTGGTGACCTCCGCCTGCTGCAGGTACAACACCTGTAAAGAGAGCAAGACATACAGGTGTGTTACAGGAAAACTCTGTTACTCTGTTACACTGTTATGTATCATCAATTTGTGATGTTCAGTGCATTTCAGGAGTTATTTTGTGTGTACCCACTTTCCCTCTACCTGCCTCGTCTACCTCTAGTTCAGCTAGTGATTTCCTACATTTCCCAGAATTACTTTCAGCAACCCCCAGAGAATGTGCCTGAATGTTGTACATGTGGGTGGAGAGAGCGATGGAGATATCGATAGTAAGAGCAAGAGAGCAAGTTTTTCCAGTCGGGAAAAAGCCCCCGTTCGTCAAAATGTAACATGTCTTGTAGCTGCATTGCATTATGGTCTATTGAGGCTACTGTTGTTGGATAAATTGGTATCTCTGCCTCTTCTACAATGGATGTCTTCCTGTCTGATTGAGGATTGTCAAACATGGTGCAACATGGTGAGCTGAGAAAGAAGCCCTTGCTCTTTGATTCGGAGGGACTGGCACCAAAACCTGCCGTTTACCGGTGATGTTTTAGACAGCATGAAATATTTTATATCAAACTCCATTGTAGCCGCGCTGCTATCTCCACTAAAATACACCAAACAACAAAATGCAAGGTTCAAACAGCTGTTTTATTAGTTTTTAAGTATTTTAGGATGCATTTTTTTCTGTAATATATTATATACACTGAAATGGTCTTGTTATGCGTTGCGTTGCGTTGCGTTGCGTTGCGTTGCGTTGCGTTGTTGCATTAAGTGTTTCATTGTGTTATGTTGTTTTAAGGTGCTCTGTTGTATCACACTGTATTGTGTTTCTGTGTTATGTTACATGTTGTGTTACATGTTGTGTTACATTGCATTGTGCGACATTATGTGGTGTTGTGTTGAAGTGCAAAGGCATAAAAAGGCATCACAATACTGTTTCTGTCAAACACCTTCCTTTTGAGATAGAATAATTACTCAAAGAGAGATATGGAGAATATTTATAAGGTGGTTGCAGTCCTTATCAGTGTCACACAAACACAATGCTGTGAAGCTGTTAATGGTGCTCACTGGAGATATATGAATGTATCTTGTTCAGAGGAAGGAGAAGCAGCATGCAGATGTGTTGTACACCAGATAAACAAGGATACCAGCGTTGCGTTGGCTTTCCATTTTTAGCGGTAACAGGCTAATTGTGATGCAACATTACGAAAATCCACATGACTGGAATACAGAGCTTTACGGCTCTCCCTCTCCCCCAGACCCCCATCTCATCCATGTCATCCGTCGCCATGGCAACTGGAGAGTAGGGGACAAGACGAGAAGGGAACCCGGACGTGGGAGGGGTAGAAAGAGAAAGAGGGAGAGAAAGAGAAAGAGAAAGAGAAAGAGGGGGGAAAGAAGGAGAGACAGAGAGACAGAGTAACCAAACTGACCTGGCAGGACCTGACAGGTGAAAGCAGCATGATGCTTATTCAGGTCAGGCACATATACGCTAATACGCTCTCTGTCTTCCTTTCCATCTCTCTCCCTCTCGCACACACACAATGCATACAGCACACACACATACTCTGACAGGAGATAATTGTCATGCTATTTCGGTGTAAAGGTCGTTCATTCACTCCAGTGTAATCCAGTTGTCTAAGAATAGAAGCTACGGCCTTTAGAATACTGGGTTGTTAATATGTCAGCCCAGTCTCACAGGCTAGCCTCCGCCCTGTGTGTGTGTGTGTGTGTGTGTGTGTGTGTGTGTGTGTGTGTGTGTGTGTGTGTGTGTGTGTTGCTGTAACAGATGTGATGGAAGTCTGTTGAGAGTGGCAGAGGGGCTCGCTGTAGGCGTTTAGACATCCTCTTCTTAAATAAATCTATTTCACTCCAGCAACACTGTCTTCCAGTCTAGTTCTGTGTTGAGCTGCTGCTGCAGACGCCTCTCTGGGGCCGTGCAAAGTTGCAGCGCTATCATCGTGTGCCAACTGTCTGCAAGTGAGACGCTGTTTGTTGCTTACCAGTCCAAACCTGGGGGGGTATTTCACAAGGCAGTTTTAGAAAGTTAGCCAGATAACTGTGAAAAAGACTACACGAGTTTTGTTTTCCATCATCCATCTCCCCGTTTCCATTACTGTTAGGCTGACAGATATGAATAATAAACAAAATTTCAGAAGATATTACATAACATTTTTTGTAAAGTAACTTGCTAATCCTGCTTTGTGAAATTCCTCCTGCTATCTCTCTTTTCTCTCCTCTAAAAAATAGATGTCTTGCAGACAACTCGTATCTATAAAAAGTTTCTTTTTCTTACATTGAGAGAGTTTCTCATTGAAATCAATAGATTTTTGACATTTTATAAAGTTTTATCAATGGTTTGGCTTGGTCCCTGCATTATGAAACATTTTCTACACATGGGACAGAGGATAAGATCACATCATCTGGTCTGGTGCTGTATAGGCCTACTGTGCGATCCTCCCAGAAAAACGTCCCACACTGCTGTCTGCTCTCCACTGCATACTCTGTTGATACCTGCTGGTCAGGGTCTAACCTCTCCACCTATCTCCACTCACTCGACTGTGCTGAAATGATCCAATTATCCCTCATCCTCCATTAGGGAGGACGGCTCATGTAGGGTCCACTGACTAACAGCACTAACAGCTCACCACTCTCACTCTGACTCCATCCACTCAACACTTTCTCTTCACCTTTTATGGCCGGGCACTCAATCACGGCACTGACACGTCGTTATCCCAGTACAAACACACATATGCATCTCCTCTGATCTATTTTCCTCTCTCTGCTCTCTCCACCTACTAAAACACTATATGTACACTCTTTATGGCACTTTATGCACTGGTATAGCCAACAACTCCTTCAGCCAACTGGAGCGTTTCTGCAGTTATTACTTCATTACTTCAGCAAGTAGCTAACTCAGCCAGGACCCAGTTAGCTTTAAGCCACATAGTCTAGCTAGCTACTTTTCTTTGAATTTCTACATTAGCTAACGGTAGCTTGCTAGCTAACATCAGTTAACTGCATGTACAGCAAAGTTAGCCTTGTCTTTGCTCTGTTTTTAGCTGTATGAGGTGTCCTTCATTATAATTAGCTATCTACCTAATATTAACAAAATTTGTTCTCTCTGCAATATTAATGCAGTCAAACCAGATAGCCTAATTACTTACATTGCCTTAATGAATTTATCTTTCCTGCTACTTTCAGCCTATTCACAGTATTCCCATGATGTCACATGCATTTCCTACTATTGTGGTGCTTCACCATACACAGCTCATTGGCTGTAGCTGTCATTTGATTATAATCACCTGTTAATTTATTACAATCACCTGTTATTTTCCTACCAAGATGGCCATGTGGAGGACGTATGTTCTCCTCCCAGTATAGAGCAGATATTACATTTACATGTGTGTAAGTGTATGTGCATGTGTGTGTGTGTCTGGTTATGTGTTTTCTGTGTGTGATGTGCGTGGGAGAAACATGCTTGTCTGAGTGATGAGATGCATTAACATGCCTGTTAGTCATGCCTTAGACAGCTGTACACATACAAGAGTTCCCAATAAAGCATCTGTCTCTGTCTCTCTGTCTCTCTCTCTTGCTCTCTCTCTCTCTCTCTCTCTCTCTCTCTCTCTCTCTCTCTCTCAATCTCTCTCTCTCTCTCTCTCTCTCTTCCTTTCATATTGGCTGTACTGTAGATTGGGATGAATTTCTGTATCTCTGAGAACAGAAATGGAGAGAGTAACAGGAGGAATGTGAACACACACAGGCACACACACACACACACACACACACGCGCACATTAATGGTACCTGTGGGGTGGGGTGGGAATAATAAACTGTTGAATAATTTGAATTGTATCCGTCTCAAGTTCTCATTAATTATCTTCTGGATTATATTGTAATGTGCTTGTACATTAGCTTGCTCTCATGTAAATGTGAAAATGTAAGTTAATGGAGCATTACAGATCCACAATACAATGCTAGTGGTCTTTAAACAAGAGAATGTAATATGTGTGCAGTCATGCAGGTTTCATGTAGGACAGTTGGTTGTGTTGATCTTTACTCCATTGGTAAGATTGATGTAGTTACCCTTTTTTCCAAGTAGACACATTACACTGTAAAATAAAACATATATAACTAATAGAGAAAAGGATTAAAAAACTGTTTTAATTGTGTTCAAAACTTACGCCTACATATATCAATAGTTTGTCACTTAGCATTTTCCTTTTTTGGTGAAGGTGATTTAGTCTTTTACTGTATTCAAGAAAGCTCAACAGTGATGCCAAAGTGTGTAGAATTGCAGGAAATGCATTTAAAACCTAGCTTCAGTTGGTCTCCCCCTACACACAATTACGCCACTGATCTCAAACATCACTTGTCTGTCTCTCTCATCTCTCTTTCTCTTTGTATGTCACTCCTCTTTTATCCCTTCCCTCTCTTATCATTTGCCTCTCCTCTCTCCATCCCCTCCTCCCTCCCTGCCTCCCACTCTCCATTAATTTCTCCCCCTCTCCTTTGCCTGTCCCGCACTGCATTTTTCCACTCACATTTCAACCTCCTCCCTGTCCTTCCCCCTTCCCCCAATTTTTTCTCTATCTCCATCTTTTCCTCCATCTTTGCAAGAGCCTGCGATGTATATTATTCAGAATTTTGTATAGAGACACCCATTCAGTCTCCTTTTAGCTTATTTATCTTCCTGCATGCCTTCCTATCTGTCTCCCTGTCTATCTATGGATGCCTGTGCATGCACACACGCACACACGCACACACACACACACACTAAATGGCTAAATAGCTATATCTAAGACCCCTGCCTGTAATTGAAGACTAACAAAGTCAAGCGTGCCTTTGCGATCCAGGGAACTGGAAGATAAGGCTTTTCACACACACACACACACACACACACCATCAGCACATGCTCCAAGGGGAAGAGGGACACTGAAATGAAGGTTTCAGTGAGTCTCGGCTGTCAAAATTAGCTGCCTTCACACGTCTCATTTCCTTCATTTACCGTAAAACTTGTAATAACTCCTGGTGTCAAATGATAACCAGCAATTTTTAGGAGCGTGGAAATCTTTCTGTAAAAGGTGCTGTAGGTAAGTTTGGGAAGAAAGAAACCAAATCTCCGGAAATTCAAACCAACAAAAGGAATGACACGGCTCCCACTCCTGCTGGTGAGTGACAGGAGGAGTGATTGACAGGACGCAGTCCCGCCTTCTGTCTCAGACTTCTCCTCATTGGTTGGCTGGGTTTCCACACATTCCACTTTGAAATGAGAATAGCAGAGGAAGGGGGCTTCCAATTTTTCTGAGATTCTGATATATAATCCTGCTCGTCTTTGGCCACCAAAATACAGATTTTTTTTTATTACTTCTAAATAAATGTTAATCTATAAGAGTTACCTACTGCAGCTTTAAGCAAATGAATGCATGTCCTAAAAAAATCTTCATGTTGCTGGAGACAAGCTTGTGGAAACCACTAAGCACAACTTGCAATGTTATAAATATTGAAATGTAACAGATGTAGGTAATGTTTTATTATGGGTTCGCTGTTCCTTTGTAGAATCTCAGATTAATGTGCAGATGAAATAAAAGTCTGTCTCAAAAAAGCCTGGTCATTTTCACTGTTCAAGCAAATAAATGCCTGGGCTACTCAATCGCTTTTGATGCCAAAGCTCCTTTCCTCCATCAAGGTCTTAAACAGGATAAACCGGAGATGATGGAGGAAAAGCACTTGGGACAACTCAGATGCAGATGATTCTGAGAGAGCGATGCTGTGAAGTGGGAAAGTATGTCAGTGACTAAAATAAATGCCGCTGAAGAGAAAAAGGTTTTTTTTGCGAGCGTCTCCTTCTGCACCCGTTGCCCTCTGGTGAGTTTTAGCATGCATTCTGTGCATGGCTTGTTGGTGCACATTAACACACACAAAAGGACACACACACACACACACACACACACACACACACACACACATATGTACAGCAGGCACACAGAATTGGAGCCTGACTACCCACAGCATCTAAAATGGGATACTTCATATTTAATAATTCATTATTAGTGAGAGAAACAGAAGAGAAAGAAAGACTTGGGATTAGTGAGGGGAAAACAGAGAAACAGAGAGAGAGAGAGAGAGAGAGAGAGAGAATGGGAGTGATGTAAGAAGTAGAGCATGGTTAAGTAAGTCTAATTTGTCTTAAGTAGTAGATCCTGCACTGGACATGGAGGGTGGGAGAGAAGACCACTTAAGACACACACACACACACACACACACACGCACACACACACACATATATACAGTGGTCCGCCTGCAAAGCTCTCTGATGTCTGAAGCTGCTTTGCATGATTCAGGAGGAGAGCCAGGGGAAACAAGACTCTTCATCTGACTTCACATATTAGCTAAAGTCAGAGTGAGCAGAGGGGGCGAGAGAGATAAAGATGGGAGAGCGGAGACAGAGAGAGAGAGAGAGAGAGAGAGGCCTGTGGGCACAGTGACCTATATTCACAGCAGAACAGAGAGGACCTGCAGACCGGAGCAAGATATCACACAATAAACACCTGCAGCTCTCCCCACTGACCTTGGATCAGCTCTGACAGACCTCCACAGGTCAGATATAGGACTGAGGAACATTAGGAAGGTAAGCGGTGTAATCTGACCCTAGATCAGAATATATTAGAAGCACGAGCAGCACTAAGCGCAGCTGCAGGACAACCATGCTGGGCAATTCACATTCACTGAAAACCAAAGTGTGCTATAATGCATACAGTGAGAAAATATGTTTCTTTGGACTGGCTACAGGCATTCCTGACTGTAGGAGCCAGGTTATTGATTCGCTTACTGAGAGAAAGGTGCAAATGTCTCCAGAGAGCAGAGGTAACAGACATACCAGAGGCAAAAGCAGTGTCTTAAAAAAAATCAATAGATATCTTTGGAAGAGTTTGATAAGTACTAATAGGGCCAGAATCAATACTGTAAAATATGAAGGGCTTTACTGACATGGTTATGGCAAGTTCTCAGCAATGCAAAAGATGACAAACAAAGCATGCTTTTCTGTAATTTCGGTAATTTTCTGGAGTTTTAACCTCTTTTGTCAACAATTTAATACCAAGCCATCATGTGAAGTTTGAAATGAGCTCTAAACCTGTGTCATATGCCGTTAAAAGTTTTCCCCCAACTCTGCCCCTGGCCTGATGTTTCTTTTACCACACAGCTTGGTGAGTGGGATTAGGAGAAAGAGGTTAACAACAAGCTCTAACTCCATTTATACCCTCTCTGCCCCACAGCACCCTTTCAGTAGCTGGGTGAACGCCACATTTCATATGTCGTCGTCCTTTAAGATTTAGAAACCCATGCTCATCCCTCCCCGAGGGGCACCGCTGCCTCATTTCTTCACTGGTTCAGATAAAGGATACCGCAGAGAGAGGGAAGGGGAGAGATGGAAAGAGAGAGACGGACAGAAAAGTGGAGAACAAGAGAGGAAGGCAGCGAGGGAGAGGGTGTGTGTGTGTGTGTGTGTGTGCCACTTTGACAGAGTTAAGTTAATCTCATTATATGATACCGAGCGAGTGAGTAACTACGAGATCTTCAGAGGGTTGGAAATCTGAAACTGTGAAGAGGAATGTGGGTCAGGAGATCATACAGTAACATCAGGTTGTGTCTGTGTTGAATCAGACAAATCATTTCTGCACTTTTGATTAGCTGCATTTGAAAAAGTGTGTCAGTTGTGCACCTGTATGTGTGTGTGTACGTATAGAAATGTGTGTACGGCAACCCAGCAGCATGTTCTATGCTCGCGTGAGCTCTCACTGCAGCTTTCACGCTAGCTTCTGAAATCCAGGTCACATACTCTCCATAACTCGCTATGTATGTATGTGTGTGTGTGTGTGTGTGGGTGTGGGTGTGCATATAGGGGAGTGTGTGCTTTTTATTTGCTCCTGTGTGTGTCTGCATACTTGCCTATGCACATCCCTGCGTGCGTGTACGTGTGTGTGTGATGCAGGTACACATGTGACAACGCCGCTGGCCTATCACAAAAGAACACATGTGAGGTGGAGCCTGACGCCGACTCTGTGACCATATCCATGGCAACCAGACCAGGATCATCCCTGTCTGGCAGACTATTGTCTTTTAAGCTGAGACTCAAGCTCTGTTTACTCTCTCCATGCCCAGTCTCAAATAAGAGGTGTGAAATATGAACTTCCATGTAGGCCAAAATTCTTACTAGAACATTAGAAATTGTTAGGGGCAGGCATTTATCCAAAGCACCTTACAATACAATTAGAGCATGCATTTTTAGCATGGGAGGCCCCAGTGTGAGCAGCATCCCTAAACCTATAAACTCCAGTTTGCTAAGTAACATAAATTTGTCAATCGTCAACATAAGAATTATTGCAAGCCAATAGGAGCTCTGTATTACCATGACTTTATATGTATTTATTTGTATTATCCCCAACATGTTCTTTTATTGTAATTATTTGTTGTATTATCCTCAATACTCTCTATTTGCTCTATCTTTATCTATATCCTATTCTCTGCTGCTGCACTGACCCAGTTTCCCCACAGGATCATTAAAGTTTCATCTAATCTAATCTAATCTTACGCTCTACCCAGTGATACGGGATTCATACTTAAAAGGAAAAGATAAAACATTGGATAATGCACAAAGATAGAAGAGGTTGGCTTGGATCCAGAGTTGTGAGCAAACACCCTCTGTGTCTACAAAAATAGGAAACTATGGGGGGAAAGTGAGGTAGTGCAGTGTGTTTGCAAAGAAAATCAGGATACACTCATTAAAGAGGCATAAAGTTGGCAGCCACCTGGATTGATGTAATTCAGTCTTGCCATCCCATCTCATATGCAATGCACATCGAGCATTACTGAACTGACAACAGCAGATGGTGACATTTGGAGGCTTTGTTGGCTTTGTACTTTGCACTGTAGGACAGGTAATGACATTAGTCCAAGGGGCAGGCAGCCATCTTTATACAGCTGGTGCAGTGAACTGGATGATGGGGAAGGGCTGAACTTTGGGTGGTTGTGTACCATGGGGTGAACGAATCTAGAGGGTAACAGCGTTGGCTGAAAATATTTAAAAAAACGTCCATAACATCACTGTGGCGCTTCTGGGTTCTGTGGTTCTAATGATCAGATGGCATAAAATCACAAGTTACACAAGTTACTTAATAACAGCCATGGGAGGACAGGATGATGGGAATAAAATGTCTGTTCAATAAAATGAAATTTATTGAAATAAAACTGGCAATAACGTTTCAATAAAACATGGTCTTTGTCAGATAGCTGGCTAATAAATTTCACTTTGTGGGAACACTTCAACAGTGTGCGGACATTCCTCTTTTATTCATTTGATTCCTGTTTTTATCCGGCTCCTGTGTAGAGTATTTTGGATGTGTGTAAAACCTTTCCAATTTTCCTTGGAAATAAAATGTCTGCCACTGAAAACAGCAACATTTAAACTCCCTGGATGGTGGAGCAAAGGTGAGCAGCAGGCTAGAATATTATGCTATCCTCATGAAAACTCAATGGTGAAAAAAAATATAGTAAAAAAATGACTATGACTGATGTAAAGGGTATACCCCAGACATTTTGAGTTGTGCTGACAGAACGATAACCCAGCTATGATGACCGAGCGTTTGTAATGTAGTGAACTGGGTCAGGCACTGTAGATTACAGAACCAGAGAGACGGAGCAGCAAGGAAGAGAGAAAGGGGACGAGGGAGCATTGTGGGAAATTAACATCAACAACCAGCCAAGTGCTGTTACATCTTTGCCTCTGGCTGGAAAGTTTGCCACGTTGGCAGGTAACCAACCATCATTTTTAGCATCGTTTTCATCTGCTGGCTGGTGCAACAGTGGAAGAAGCATGTGAATTCAGGGACCGGCGGAATCAAAAATGTATTTCCTACCGAGATCAGGAGAGCGAGGGGCAGGAGGGCACCGAAGCAGGAGGGTGGGGGTCTGTTTGCATGGGTCAGATCCTGTTTTAACAGTGTAACGCTCCCACCCTGCTGATTCTCTATCAAATATTCACCACCTCCTGCAGAGCTAACATTTAAACACCAACAGCCAGCAGAGAGGAAGGGAAGCAGAGGGAGGGAGGTGGAGAAGCTGGATGGGGGTTGGGGAAGTTAAGGACATTCATAATCCAGAGCAAAGACAATGCCTGTTCACATTACCCATCCGCTATTTTTGGGAAATGCCCGTCTTCGTTGCCATGTCCCCGAACAGAGACACTGAGGCAAACATCAAAAGACGATGTGGAGCTTGTCCAGTTCATGTCTGAGAGAGCCATGAAACACGAATTCACCACTTGACATCTGTGAAACTGAATGTGAAAGCGAGTGTGGATGTGGATGTTCTTTGGGGGTATAAAGGGAGGATTGAGGCTCTTGAATTGGGGCCAGAGAGCCAGGTCTATTATTAGCTCCATCTAAACGCTGCCAACTGGAGCGCATGTGTGAGTGTGTGCGCCAAACACTCCACATCAGCCATCAAAAAAAAAACACACTAAATCCAGAAAGCGGTGTGTGTGTATGTCCTTGCTCTAATACAGATTACACAACCACGCACACACACACACACACACACACACTTATAATGAGATTTAAACATTCAATTCCATTATTTTGGCAAGGGGTGTGGCGTTAAAAGGTTGGGGTTAGGGCAGCAGCCTGGCTTTGCCGTTTAGATCGACTGCAGGCGGCCCTATGCTGCCTTGACATCTGACATCCCAAAATGACCATGCGCGCTTGTGCTCCCATAATGCTCTCCATCCATTCCAGCTCTCTTCTGGAGGCAGAATATGTGTCAGAGATGAATTTTGCATATGTATGAGGAGGAGGAGGAGGAGGCAGGAGGAACTGGGACAGGAAAGTGGAGCATCATGACAGGGGGTTTCTATTGATCCATGCAGTAGAGGATGGACCTGCACAGCTCCTTCACCTTCACTCTAACCTTTACTTTGAAACTAATGCACAGTCCAAATGATTACAAACAATTAGCTTTCGTTCAGCAATTACCTAAGTCGTTTACTTCTACTACTCTGGTAGTTAAACCAATTCAAAGTGTTTTCAGTCCCTACACGAATTTGCTATTTTCCATCAGGCTGTTTGCTAAATAAATCGCCCTCACATAAGGAATTTGTTATTTTGTGAGGTTTCACCTACAGAAACCTTTCTGTCAGTCTGGCTGGTACACAATTTTTACAGATCATAACAATTTTAATGAAAAACAGTGTCATTAAATCAATCATTAAGAATTAGATGACTGCAAGTTTGTCCTTGGAGCTTTTTCAATCCACCTCGAATGTCTACAGCAAAATTTAATGTCACAATAAATATTCAAAATATAGAGGGAAGTAGGCAGTGTTTAACTAGTCAAACACAATGTCGTTCTTCAATGAACATGACTTCAAGCTGTGTTCCTTTTACCTGCTAAATGAGTCCAATGAATGTGTGTACCCAGTCCCATATTATTACTTTAGTATTATATTTCAATTGCACAGACACATACACAGAAACGGTTATTAAGCTATTTTAGGCACAATATAAATTCAGTTCTTTGACTCATATAGGGCACACCATTGTTTATAAAAGGGCAGCTACTGATGTCTGTGTGTGTGTGTGTGTGTGTGTGTGTGTGTCCCATACCTCTCCATAGTCAGTTGTGACGACGAGGGTTCCATCTCCACAGGAGTTGACGGTGGAGGGGACCAGCTGCTCCTTCTCCCTGACCCACACACGGGCCCCCTGCAACACACACACACACACAAAAACTGGATTTATACAGTGCAACAGGTACAACACAGGACTTTCAGGTGACGTTACACACTCTCTGGCGGCCATGATGGAGGTCTTCAACTCTTTGCCAACAGTGGCTGTGAACAGCTGATTGCTTTTCTAAACATACAACTTGTCTGTCTCAATTAAAGAAAGAAATTAATGGATCTGGTTAATTTCTGTGCTTTTGATTGGGAACTGATCGTTTCTCCAATGATATATCTGACTGATTTAGTGTGATAATGTCATCATGTTAGCTAGCTAACCATAGCATTTGGTTAGCTATCTATCAATGTCTTTTGGTAAACACATCTGATTTGCAGACTTGTATCAAGTAGAAGCTAACAAATTGGCTAGTAGTCTCATGTTAACATTAAGATTGGTTTCTTTGCTAAAGTAGTAGCTAGCTAACAATGTCAAAAACCAACTGTCAACTGAACTGACTCTTCTCAAGCTACAACATAGTGCTTTGGAGCAAAGACTAGGATAAGAGGGAATACAAAAAACAAATCTACTTTATCAGACTTTTTTACTCTCATTACTGAATTGACCTCCACCTGCACCACAACAGTCTTTTTCAGGTATCTCTTTTTCTTGCCTGGTATATTTAGCCATTATTTGCGTACAGCCAATTCTCCAATGGACCTCCATGATGGCCTTAGACCTGATTAAGATTTGCGACACAGCTGCGAAGCCACTAGACAGTATTGTGCAACGAACATGAGCAAACAATGGCTGTCACATTCAAAGTCCCACACTGTAGCTACAGTAAGCTACAAGAACAAGTTTTAGAGCAGTAAACTACAATACAAACTACATTCCTCAAGTATGTTCGTATCCTGAGTGTGTTTGCACAGACAGATGCCGCAGATGTGTTTCAAGCGAGACACAGAGTGTAACATCTGGACTTCTCACCAAGGCAAAGCAGTAAGCGCGTGTGTGTGTGTGTGTGTGTGTGTGTGTGTGTTGGACTCAGGGGTCAGAGGAAGTGTGTTCTGCCCAGTCTCATCCTCAGAGACAAAGCCCTCTTTCACACTGAGTCACTGACCTCTGACCTCCAACCCCTTAAATGGGGCACAGCATAGCAGGGGAGGGAGACAAGAGGGGGCAGAAAAGGAAAAGAGGAGAGAAGAAGAAGAAGAGGCAGAGTCAGTAGGGCTACTGAACGAGTAATTACTGTAAAGAGAGGAAACAGACCACATTCCCACCCCTAAACCTGTACACTTCAGTATGTATTGGTGTCTGTTTACAAGAGTGAAACTCAACTCAAATTCAACTCAATTAAATTTTAATTCAGTTCAATTTGGTTTACTGAACTGCACCAAAATTCAATTATTTGCTAATTTACCAAAGCATGCAGTTTAGAAGATGTGAACAAATTACCAAACCACTAAATATAATCAACCTAATTATCAGAACTGTAATTTAATAAATGAAAGAGCAATACTAATCTTGAATAAATCAACTGTTATTGCACTACAGCTAGTTAATATATTTGTTGAATCACTTGTCCCATATCTGTCAGATGATTTCAAATCCAGTGGCTGGTAGCTGAATGGGGTGACGAAAGGTGTGAGGGATGTGCGCCGGGGTGAGTGGGAGGCCAGTGCCAGTGATTGTTGATTTGTTTAATCTGAGTGGTGGTGTGTGTTGGTGATATGACAGGTGATGTAAGGATGACCTCACCGTGCTAACAAGGTTTCTTGAACTAAAAATGAAGCGCGGCTAAGAAGGGCTGAGAGGCCTGAAAAGGCTGTGCGGGACACCAGATGTGTGCATCTGAATGAAGTGAGTGACAGAGGAGGGGTGGAAGAGAAATGTTTTAGCAACAGATGGTCCTCCACCCCTAAGCATCCCCCCCGACAACCTCTCTCTCTTTCATTCTTCCCCTCTCTCTCTGTCTCTCTCTATTTTGGTCTATTTCCCTCTCTCTCTGTCTTCTTATTTCACTTTTTATCAAACTCACGCACATACACACACTGTTGATAAAGGAAACCAGTCCTGCTCTAGGCTATGGAGTTAACCAGGCAGAAACCATGCACACCCACACCCACACCCACACACACACACACACACACACACACACACACACATAGCTCAAGGTGGTGCGTGAGTGTTTGAATTGCTTTTGTACAGAGAGTTTAACACTGACTGCCTTTGACAAATCTGCAGCCCTACAATCCAGCCCTCGCAACAGTGACACAGGAAGAAATTAAGGTACATACACACACACACACACACACACACACACACACGCACACACACACACTGACTACATTCCTTATAACCCCTAGCTCTAACCTTAACCATCACCACTACATGCCTGACTTTAACCCTTACTCTAACCTTAACCTAATCCTAATTCTAATTTTACTACAAAACCCAAGTCCTAACCCTAAACTAACCTTAACCCTAACCACATCCTAATTCTAATCCTAATCCTAAACCCAAATCCTAACCCTAAACTAAACCCTTGAAGAAGTGAGGACCGGCCAAATGACTTCAATCACATAACAAAAATATCCTCACTCTCGACACTTAAAACTGGTTCTCACAAGTATAGAAGCACAAGAACACACACAATCTAGGACTCAGCACCCACAGATCCACCGTTCTCTGCCTCATCCATAAAGTATGTACCGCATGTTACATTTACTGCTAATTCACTTCATTCCAGTCTTCATAGGAACAAGAATCACGCATCTAGCATCACAACTGAAAAATTCAGGAGTCTTCCTCTGTCTCTCTCTCTCTGTTGTTCTCTCCTCAGCAACTCTATATATAGCTGCCTCATCTCTCCTCTAGATTGTCTCTCTCTCTGTCTCTCTCTCTCTCTCTCCACTTTGCAGTCAGTCATCCTGTCTCGTCCCTCATTCCAGCTCATCTCCCTGGCAGATTCCAGCACACACAGCTATTATCATGATAATACCTTGACTTGACCCGATGACCTTCCTGCCTTTAGGCTCTAAAACCTCATCGCTTCACCCCCCTCTGCCGACAGACACGCCCTCAGTTCATCAGTACTTCACTACATCCCGTTTTAGCTGGCAATACGACCCCTGACCCCACTTATACCTAACTACCGGACCTTTAACACCGGCCCTGAAGCACACACAGGGCACAGACACACACACACACACACACATAAAACATATACACATCATAACACTGTTCCTCCTCTACACAATCTCTCCTTGTTCTCTCCCCAAAATAGAATCTAATGTATCCCTTTGCTTTCATTTCTCTCTCTCTCTCTCTCTCGCTCTCTCTCTCGCCCTCTCTCTCGCGCCCTCTCTCTTTCTCTCTCACCCACTGTAAGTATATTGGTCTCTAGTCTCCGATCGATATGCAATGTCTGAGCGATCCGCTATCTCTGGGGCAAATACGGGGAGGGGGAGACCGAGGGTTATAAATGACCTGCCAGCGTTACAACCTACACCAACCGACACCCCCATTCTCCTCCTCCTCCTCCTCCTCCTCCTCGTTGTCTCCTCCTCCCCTCCCCCCCTGTCTATTACTGGCCCAGACAGACAGGAATGGCCGTGCATGACAACAAACTCTGGCACTTTCTATGTGGAAAAACACAGGTTCAAGCAGGCGGTGTGATTGACACCCTGCTAGCTGCTTCCCCACTTCACCCAGCCAATCTTCTTTCACCTCTCTACTTATCTCTCTCCCTCTCCCTCTCTCCTCGCTCTTCCTCGCCCCATGAAATCCAAACCAGCTCCGTCCATCATCTTTTCCTCAAGCTCCATTAAACCTCAGCCAACCTCAATCGTCACCTCACACTCAACCATGACCCTTTACCTCAAATCCCTGACCCCACTCTGCAGGCACCAAGATAAATGGAAATACGGTAGAAGTAGCCTACTGTTACTTTACTGAAATGTTACTAATTAGCTGGTGCTAAAATCGAATTAAGTAAAAGTCAAAGGTACTCAGAGTAAAAGTTACTCTGAGTACAACAAAGTCCATTGATGTTCTTTTGCTGTTAGCTATCCAACTAGCCAACAAGGCTAGCAAACTAGCTAGCAAACTAGCTAAACAACAACCAGGTAAACACAAAGCAATAAAACTATAGCTGATTAGATGTGTTTTTGGATAATGGTAACTAAGCTGCTATCATGGATGAATTTCAGCATTTAATCTTACAGTTATAGTTATAATCCCTTCTTGTGCAGGTTTGATGCAGATGCAGTTTACGACTTATGTCTGATGCGATGCTTATGAAGGGGCTACAATAGGCTATTTGTAGGCTACTCTGTAATTGATGCGATTTAAAATGTAAATTATACTGTAATTTTTAAAGCAAAACAAATAAAAAAAATTAGTGACTTAAAATAATTTAAAATAACTTAAAATAAATTAAAGTACACAAAAAGCTACTCAATAACAATAATGAATGTTGGCTAAATGTAATTCGTTACTTCCACTCTTGCCAGCCACCAGAAAGATATCATCATAAATTCAGAAGGAGAAGAAAGAATACCTCGCCTACCTAACATACACTGTATAAAAGGCTGAGAACATGACAATGGACGGTATTACCAGAAGCAGGGAAATAATAGGGATTAAAACGTGTTTTGAAGAAGAAAATCTTGGTCTGAGTAGTGCGCAAAACTGCCTTTCTGTTGCCTCATACTGTTTTCTCCATGTACAAAGGCCTTTATACAGTGGGATGTGGCAGGGTTTTGCCTGTAGATTACAGTAATATACCTAAAAGGAAAAGGGAAGGACCATGAAGAAAATCCTGACCGTCTAATAAGGTCCAACTTTAGTTTCTGAACACACAAAGGAAGGCGTCCTCTGAGCATTTGGCTCAGACGCCTGAATGGCAGTGTGTGTGTTTGTGTGTGTGTGCGTCTGTGTGTGTGTGAGAGGCATGCCTGATAAAGGCCTTATTTCCACTCGGGTGATCACATGGACGCCCGTGCCATTTGATTGAGGCATCGCCCTAGAGACAGCCTCTGATGAAGGACCCCCCCCCCACCCCCCACCCCACGAGAGAGAGACGCTAACGCTCCACCAAACACTGACAAACCCCGGACCCAAAGATACGATCAACGTCTGCACACATACACACACACTATGAACTTCAAAAGGCATGCAAACACATCAATAAACCTTGTTACATGCACACACACACACACACACACACACACACACACAGATGCACACAATCACACAGATTCAGCCACTCACTGAGTCATGAAGACATGATCTACTGCATTGACTAATACAATCTAACATGAAGTTCATAGACACAGAAAAAGGGAGAGGTGTTTGTCCCAGTTGGAAAGTGACAAGAAAAAGAGGAATAAAAGCAGATATTGAGAGTGTGGGAAGGTGTTACTAAAGACAGGGAAGAGAAAAGACCCACAGAGGAGGAGAGAGGAGAGAGTAGGAGTAAGCATAAGAAAAAGAAAAGAGCAAGAGGACAGAGAGTAAGTATAAGAAAAAGAAAAGAGTAAGAGGACATGCAGAGATGAGTGACAAGGAGTGAAAAGGAGCAAATCGCAGGAACAGCGGCATATCTGACCTGGCTGTCATCCTCTGACAGGAGAGGAGAAGAGACGAGAGGAGAGGAGAAGAAAGAGGAAGAGGGAGAGATTGGTACAAAAAAGTAGGAAACGGGTACAAGGGGTAAAAGACAGTAGAGGAGGGTTTGAGGTAGAGATAGAAGGACAGAAGGAGACACGGATGAATAAATGATGACAGAAGAAACAGCTGACCAGACACCAGCTAATGGAAGAAAACCTAAAGAACAGCAAGGAGGGAGAAGCGGAGGGGGATGCTCTCTAGAGATTAAAGGTCAGGGGTAAATGAGAGACGATAGCAATGACTTTGAGTGTGTGTCTGTCTCTCTGTCTGTCTCTACTCTTTAACTACAGTTACATGCTGTAAAAAACAGCACCGGCAGCCCCACTGACACAAGAAACACAAAAAACAACCAACCATCAATAATGCAGCACAATAATATCCATTTTACGCCTTATTTCACTCTGCTTCCTTCTCTCTTTCAGATCTTTTTGACACCTCAGGCCCCAAGCCCCAAAAAAGACCGGCAATTGCTTTTAACATTTTCAACAAATTGCAAATTCATGATACTCTCCCATGCCATTTTTTTACTTCACCCCCAGTCCTCCAATGGTACAGCCTCTTCCCTCCCTAAACTGATGCACCTCTAACAGGACATTGGGTGTGGTTGTTAAGTGTTGCATGAGTGTTGGAGGTGATGAGGCAGTTAATCAGGCGAGGAGGAGAGGGTCCTCCTCCCAATACGGCCCTCGTAACTCACTCAGACCTGGACAGAGGGGTAGTTATTGTAATTGATGTTTTAGTAGAGTGGGGTGTTGTGGGAAGGGTGCTGGGGAGACTACAGGTTGAGGAGTGAATGGGTGTATGTGAGGGGGGTGAGTTTGTCTGTGTGTGTGTGTGTGTGTGTGTGTGTGTGTGTGTGTGTGTGTAGAGGGGACTCTAAGACCGCTCCCAATAGACTACGGTGACCAGACGTCCCGGTTTGTCCGGGATTGTCCCGGTTTCAAGATGGGTGTCCCGAGTCCCGACAAATATCTGTAAAACACTAAAATGGCCCAGTTTTCAACATTCACTACCAAATTGTCCCGGTTTTCACCACAATTAAAATAATAATAATAGTATTATACTCTGTTTTCAGCGCTTACATAGACGTTTATCATGTTCTGTCCCGCTCATTATTACCTAACCCAATCAAAAAACATAAACAATGCACCACGCGTCTGAATTAAACACTGATTTGTGTGTCAATCAATCAATGTGTCGTTGTCAAGGCTGTTGCTAGCCTATGACACTTGTGGCTCTGTCTGACAGAGTCTGTCAGTACGCTAACGGTTAGCTGTCATGCCGAAGAGAGAGTCGATCTTTTCTAAAGACCTCCAGAAGGCTTACTCTTTTCTTCGTGAAGTAGCCGGTGTTGCGTTCTGCACACTCTGCACACAAGAGTACATTTTCGCGCACGGTGGAAATGCCGACATAAAAGATCATATTAATAGTGCGTGCATAAGCGCATACATGTGCGCATGCATGAACGTGCGGTACACTTAAGGGTCCCGGTTTGGGGGGTTGAAAATGTGGTCACCCTACAATAGACCTTTTTCACAAACATGGCTGCCGTACTTCCGCAGGGTACAGCTCGGTTCTCACCATTGCCAGCAGTGTTAAAAAGCCAACTTTCTGTCGCCCATAACTAACGATCACTAATTCTGTGTTTCAACATGTGTAACACAATACAGGTGTTGTCACTGACATATCTTTCTGTTTCTGACGACTGCGCAAGCAACTGTGATCGAGGGTCACAAAATGCTAACTGGCTAATGCTAATTTCTGTACTGTTAGCATTTTGTGACCCTCGATCAAATCACTTTTTTTATAGTGGTGCAGTCGTCTGACAACAGAAACAGAAACAGATATGTCAGTGACAACACCTCTATTGTGTTATACATTATGTTGAAACACAAAATTAGTGATCACAGACAGAGTAATGGGCGACAGAAAGTTGGCTTTTTAACATTGCTGGCAATGGTGAGAATAAGAATGTTTGTGAAAAAGGGCCATAGGGAGCTGAAGCAGAAGAGTAGGCCGAAGCCTTTCCGTGGTTGACTAGCGGCTAAGTTGCTAACGTGATCTTTCATTGCAAGTAGTATGGTGAATGGTGTTGAGATTCTTCCCTTGGCACACTGCGTAGCATAAGCTTTTAGATGATTTTGACCATTTTTGAGGTTTCTATTATTTTAGGGCGTAGAAACTTAGAGAAAATAATTTATTTGTAACGATGGAGAACTACAACGCAGAATGTACCAACTGTTGATGGCGGGTTGATCTGCCTGAGTAGGGAGTAGACGCCGGTATCGCACATGCGTAGCTTTTCACCTCTTGAGATGCAATTTGGTAGGAGAAGGAACATTCCAACTAGCTAAGAGCCTGAGTAGTGTAGTTCGGTAACAAACCTTCTCATCGTTCATGTAAATGACTGAACCTTTTTTTGTGAAATTAAGCCAAACGATGTATTGATGCTTACTACAACATATTTTAAAATCAAAGCCATATGCTTTTGAGATTGCTTATATGAGGTAACCTCCCATATATTGACATAGGGTAAAGTCAACCAAAGGGTTGATGGAAATGATGTCAGCTTCAGCTCCCTATAACCATATTTGGCCGTAGCCTTGTGCGTCCATCTTTACTTCACTCTGTTGTGATGGAGCGCTCTGATCCATTTGGCCCAGCCTGTGGCAGGGATGTGGACCCAAACTGTGCCAGTAATATTCCATTAAAGGTGATAATGCAATCAGCAAGACGAGGCTTTCAGCAGATTATGGTGGTTGGCGGGAGAGGCAACAACATGTGTGTGTGTGTGTGTGTGTGTGTGTGTGTGCGTGTGTGTGTGTGTGTGTGTGTGTGTGTGTCACCTGTCCTATATGAGTCACATCTGTCAGTGAAAGGGATTACAGGTAAAATTCAACATCGTAAGTATAAAACATGTGGCAAAGACAAATAGATGAACACATAAAGCGACACATGAAAGGTTTCATTTGATTACATATCCATTTCTGAAAATGCTGTTTCAATATTTCAAACTATTTTGTAATCAGATGGCTCACATTTTTAATAATGATGAACAATGTACTCCACCATTTTCCAAATGGTGGATATTTCATTTTGGAATGAAATTCTGTGCTATAAAGTTATCGCTATGCTTGTGAAGTGAGGACACTTCATTCCCTCACCCCTAACCCTAACCTTGAAGGAAAGATCCACCCTCCAGTACTCTTACCCTATTATATACCATCAGTCTGTGATGTTCACTGCATTCCAGGCGTTATTTTGTGATGCAGTGTTGTAATTTCCTTTTTTGGTGCACCAACTTTATCTCAACCTGCCTCTTCTACTTCTACTTCAGTTAGTGATTTCCAACATGAGAGCGATAGCGACAGTGAAGCGAGAGTTTTTCCAGTGGAGAAAAAGTGAGAGCCGCGCCTCTTACTCAAAACACAACATGTCTTGAGGCTGCATTGCACTCTGGTCTATTGAGGCTACTGTCAGTGGAGAAATTGGTCTCTCTGCCTTTTCTACAATGGATTTCTCCCTGTTTGATTGTTGAACAATCGGCGGTGGGTCTAGAAAGAAGCCCTTGCTCTTTGATGCTGAGGGACTGACACCAAAACCTGACCTTTACTGTTGATGTTTTAGTTTGCTGAAAATGTTTCTACTATCAAACTCCATTGTAGCTGCACTGGAAATGTTGTCTCATCATGTCACGTTTGGCCAGTCATCTACAGGAATAAGAAAAATACACTACCAAACAACAAAATAGCTGTTTTTTTTTAACAGAATTAAAGTGTGTTAACGTAGATTTTTCCTTTAAGCCTCATCACTACATGCTTGACCATAACCATTAGCTCTAAAATGGCCCCTTTTCAAAGCCTTTCCAAACCAACAAAATCTTCTTATTTCTATTCTTATGACAACATTTCCTTACCACAACACAGATACACACACCCACACACACATAGAGAAGCCATCTGGTCATACTATGGCTCCCACACAGCTACTGTCGATATAGTAGGGTCTCTAGTTCTTAAGCACATATGTGCATTCTGCTCCCTGTTTGGGTACTTCACTGTTATCCTGGAATATTTGAAGCTTTATTTAGATAAACTTTCTGCCCATCCTGAATTACAGCACAAACACATGAACGATTTATCCAGAGTAAACCAGATCAGAGCATACTGCCAAATTAGACCCAGCAAACAGGGATAAACGCAGCAGATAGAAGCGGCTATTAAGGTTATTTTGTGTGTGTGTGTGTGTGTGTGTGTGTACAGTGCAAATCCTCATTGAGAGGCCGGTTTTGAGCAGTCTGCTAATTATCACATTCTCTCTCATCTTGGATTAAACTACAGTCACACCCCCCACCCCCAGCATTACCCTGGTAACAAGACTCCACGGCAACACCGTGGAAACAGGGCACCATGGAAACAGCCTCTCTGCTCTCAGCTTCCAATGGCTGCTGGGAGATGGTGTTCATTCGGAAGAGAATTGTGGGATATGCTGTCCAGAATACAAGGTGGGAGAGAGGTTGATGTTTTTAGAAGTCAGTTTAGCATGGTGAAGTGGGTCTGGGGTGGGAAGAGGAGGATGCTGGGAGATGCTGTTTTATTCACAGCTGCTGTAGTGTGAAATAGCTTTAATGCGATTCGACTGAGGCAGAGCTGTGATCCCACACCTACACATACAGAGACAAGAGGGAGAAGGGGGGGGGGGGGTGAAGGAGAAGAAAGATAGAGCTGGAGAAATGCCAAGAGAAGGAGGGAGACTGGCAGAGCAGCAGAGAGAGCGGTTGGTTGAGAGAGATGGAGATGCACCAAGAGACTGGCCGCAGGGAGAGAGAGAGCATCAGAGGGATGGAGAGAGAGAGGGGGAGAGAGAGAGAGAGAGAGAGAGAGAGCAAAGCTGATGCAGCTTCTGAGCAGAACAAATGTGTTTGGAGCTGCTGAATATAGGTCACACATCTCCAGTGACTGCTCCCTCCACTCCACTGAACCAGCCTCCTGCAGTACGCACTGCATACGAACCCCTGCATAATTTGGATTACATGCTATGGACGTGAACACCGCAAAATTTAACCCAAAGCTTTTCACATCAACGCGGCTTCAACATGCATTGCAAAAAAAGTAATGTTGGGAATTCAGCCGTAATTAAAAGATGCCTCATATAGTTTAAACTGCAAAACATGGAAGCAGCTTTGATATTTGTTCGTTTGTTTGCATGAATGTTTCACAGCTTATGTGCGAGCAGTCGTACAGAATGCATCCAGATAATGAATATTTTATTGTAGTGTATTGTAGTTTTTTTTTTGCAACCTTAGTGTGAAAAGGCTTTCAAAGATGAATCCCCCATAACTATACCCAGCATGGTGTGTACTACCAGAGTACACTCAACAGAGAGCACAGTGGTAAATAAAGATTTACAATGCCGCTAAATCTCATTCAATTATACAGCTTGAAGAGAGTGACAGAGCGAGGAAGAGCGGAAGAGACAGAGGAAGAGAGGAGAGAGGATTGTTGGCTGAGCAGCAGACGGGACAGTGGGATGGACAAAGTGAGAGAAGGCTATAAACAGACAGAGATGATATGATGTGATATGATACTGCCACGCTGACAGCAGGCATGAGAGGTTGTGTCACTGCATCACCAAAGCTGTTCTTTTCATATTCACACCTGTCTCGCTCCCCGGTTATCGTTTCATGGCGGCTGGACACCTGCAGTCACAGTCGAGACCTATCACACACACACACACACACACACACACACACACAAACTCTCCCCATCTCCCTGCTGAGAGCCACACATTACAGTACACAATGTATCTGAAAGCACAGGTCAATGGGACACACATTACACTACACTGCTCTCATCTGAACACAGGTGGGTTACTAGTTACATCATCAAAATTGTAATCAGTAACCTAATCCAAGGCATTACCCAAACTCATAAATTCATTCTGATTACTTTCAGTTCCTTTCAGATTACTTTGCCATATTTGAGTTATAAAGGTACAAATAAGAAAATGTGAAAAAATTACAACGCTCAGGAAATTGATTTATGGCCTTCTGAGTTTCTCGTTTTCACTTCTAAAGTTATTCCCAGAACTACTCATCTAATTTTTCAGAAGTACATCATTTTTTTAGGTAATGGAATGGAATACAGTTATGTTTTTTGTATTAGGAACACGTTATGCCGTTACAAGTATTCCGTTACTACCCAACCCTTTCTGAATATGAGGGGAACATACAGTAGTCTAATGCCACCTGACATTTCATGCTTGGGTTACGGGCCAGCTATCATGTTTTCTGCCTGGGTTGAGCGAGAGAGAGAGAGAGAGGTCAGCTGTTCAACTCTCTCAGGGATGCAGGGACAGAGGGATGGATGGAGGAATGCGGGGATATAGGATGGAGGGATGGAGTGATGATGATAGTGGAGGAATGAAACGAAGTGGACGTATGACAAACTCCTCCCCAGAGGATTGATTACTTAGCGCCCCTGCATGAAGTCATGTTTCTGGGTATCAGATGTGCAGCATATGCAGGACGGCGGCTCTGGCCATCATAACTCAATAACTCACTCCATTTTCAATTCTCATATAGGCTTTCAAAGTCTGTGCTCTGGCGGCAGGGTCGGTTATATGGTGGTCCCTGAATCAATACTGTGATCAATACATTACAGAGAGAGTGATGGGAAATGGAGCAGTAAGGAGGGTTGTTGCGCTCTGCTGTCGCTGTATTATAGTGGAGATGCAGCGTTTGTGTGTGTATCCATGTTTAAAAAGAAGAAGTTAGACTGAGACAAACAGTTTTGCTGGTTATGTCATATGGTCATTCAGGTTGTTTCATTGTTAATGTAACCACATAAACACACACACACACACACACACACACACACCCAGTGGTCCCCCATGTT
Organism: Centroberyx gerrardi; assembly: GCF_048128805.1. Lineage (NCBI taxonomy): Eukaryota > Metazoa > Chordata > Actinopteri > Beryciformes > Berycidae > Centroberyx > Centroberyx gerrardi. Next base: position 9,637,596 of record NC_136013.1, on the reverse strand, counting down.
CCTGATGTCCTATCTTAATGCCATGACTCAACACATCACACCTCTGTCTGTATCCCCCGGCAACAGCCAGCAATAGGCAGGCCTTGGCCAGTGGCGATCAACATGGTCCTAGTGTCAACCATCACACAACACACACACACACACACACACACACACACACACACACGCACATACGCACACACAACATTACTGCCAATGTGAGAGGCATTTAAACCCATATCAGATTAACTTAAGAGGGAGGAAGATAAGTAGCTTGGAAAGGGGGGATATTGGCATCAAAGTCAGCGGACAAGACGATAGGCTGTGTTTTGTGAGATTGTGCATGTGCGTGTGTGTGTGTGTGTGTGCCACTGAATGGTGGATGTGTCTGTGGTGTGTGTGTGTTGACCAAAACACAAATAAAATGACGCAAAATAACGGAAGGGAGGGAGAGGTAAGCGGCTGGCATCTCCTGAGGGGGATGACAGCCTACAGTGAAGGTCCTACATGAAAGGAGAGGAAGGAAGAAGGAGAGGAAAGAATGAAAAAATGGGAGGTAAATGGCAGCAGAAGCCTCCGGACACTGAGCTAGATCTGAATGGAGAAAAAAACACGAGTCTTGAGGGTGGCCCAGACCAAACCCTGCTTGGTGAAAACAAATCGCTGTGGTAAAACACTGTGTTTATGAGCTTGGTTTGTCAAATGGATTCGGGCATATTAGACGGGGAAACCCTGATGGTATAACAGACCTGAAGAGATGTTCTTATTTGCCCGCAAGCAGCGAAGGAATGGGCAGTTAATTAACCTATTGATCTTTAAAGAGAGGGAAATATCATGGATTAAACACCCCCCCCCCCCCCCCCCCTTTCTCCTTGAACCTGGATTGCAGTGTAATTTAAAAGGTGACAATCTAATATTCTGTAATGTTCAATGATGACAATGTACCTATTATCAATCATTCCTCTCTTACCTTTACCTCACCTATTCCATTCACACACACACACACACACACACACACACAGCCCTCATCATTCAGACACCGCTCCCCCACCTCCTCCTTTACAGATGGCTACCCTCCTTCACCCCCTCCTCAATTCCCGCAGCCGTACCGGCCCATCTCCACCCATGGATCCCTGCTCCAGCCACTTCATAGCGCACTATGGGTTCCTCAACAACACCATGGGGTGGAGGAGGAGGAGGAGGGGGGGGGGGTGTTGCTGTTGCTGAAGGCCACCACGGTCTACCCTCCGTCAACAGATTGGCTTTAATCCGAGAGTCAGCCTTATGGATGCAAAAGCCCATTTACTGACTCCAGTTAGCTGTCGTTTAGCCAATTTATCTGCTCCTCTCCTCTGAATGAGAATCTGCCAAGAGGGGCAGCCAGGCCCCGCTGCTCTGCGGTGTCATTAAATAAAAAGCGATTTTTATGTTTATCGGTCTAAGGACATGCATCCCTACGGGCATATTAAGACATGGGCCTATATTCCTTGTGAATTTTGTTGGGGGTGGATCCACTCGACCGAGGCAAGGCAACACCTGCCGTATCCAAACCCCTGTGTGATTCGATGGATAATGCTTACGAGCCCGAAAACCGTAAAAACCACCATGCAATAGTGCAGTATCAGGTCAAATCTAGGCTATATCACGCCGAGACCGTTTAATCTGTCATTAATGTTTTGCCCGATACCGGTGACATATATTCGCCGTGGCTTACCTCTACAAAAAACGCCTCCATCCTCCCTACTCCTCCCAGACGCGCGTCCGGTCCCACAGAGCGCGGATCCCCGCTCCGGTCTCGGATGCGCAAATCTCCCCAGTAAAAGGGTGAGCGTGCTCGTCAAGATGGGGGAAAGGTAGCGGTGCTCCCGTGTCGGTGTTTTCCATTCACCAAGCGTTTATCTTGATCTCCTCAATCCCCCGATTTGCTCAACCGACACGCGCACCTCATCAGCGTGTATGCGCAAAAGCACATGAGAAAGATCCAAGGAGGCTGTGGTGATGAAAAATTAAAATGTCCACGCCGGTAAGCGTCGGTAGGGAGACCTAATTGAAATGTTCCGGTATTCCAAGCCTGCTTCGTTTCAATGTGCAGTGTGTGTGTGTGTGTATGAGTGTATGTATGTGAGTGTGTGTATGTGTGTGTATAGGGATGTTGTGTGCGTGTGTGTGTGTGCAATGCGTGGGGTTGAGAGAGAGGACCAGCCCCGGGACAGAATGAGCTTGACGCTGCCCACCGCACACACCGACGGGGCGGCGCAGACAGCTTCCTCCATATGAAACAGAGAGAGAGAGAAAGAGAGAGAGAGAGGGGGGGGGGGGTGATAGTAGTGATAGGAGTTAAACTACTGTAATTAACTCTTGACACCATTGCATAAAAGTGACCAACAGCTGGATTTTTTTTTCTCCCAAATTAGCCCCACTCAGGAAAAAAAACAGAACCTGCTTTGGTTTTGAAAACCAGAACAGATGAAAGAGCCGCTGTCCCATTTGGCCCAATTACAGGTGTTGATTCTGAAATGAACCTGACTGTCCAGCAGCACCAGCCTGTCATAGTACAGGCTTTCATACAGTAATGATTGCTGGCTAAACAGGGGGTTTGGTTAATAAAAAGGAATAATATCTCTTTCTAAATTCTCCTCAGGACAAGTCAGAGTGCAGGTTCAGCTACACAAGTGGAGCTGGTAGAGATTCAGTGTCTTGCTCAAGGGCTCTTCAGCAGGGCAGATGCTTGCCGACACTGTAGTTTGAACTCAGGTCATCCGCTTGAAGGATGGTCTACCCACTCACTATGCCGCCCCACTGCTCCAAAATCACAAACACAAAGCCCAGGGTAACTGTCCCAGTGACCGGACAAGTCCAAATCTATTGTGTAGCCTACTTCTTTCCCTCTATGCCTACTTTCATCTGTGTAATACACAACAGAAAGGAGCAAGTCTTGTTGAAGGATGAATTAATGAATTTTGATAAGTTGGCTTGATATGAATATGTGATAACACTGAGGACGAAATCCCCTTTCTCTCTCTCTCTCTCTCTCTCTCTCTCTCTCTCACACACACACACACACACACACACACACACACCCAGAGAAATGATATCTAAATTAGCCAAGAGGCAAGAGCTGTCATTACTATTAAGTCTAATTCTTCTCAAGAATCAGACACACAAAGAGAAAGAGCACATGCAAGGGAGAGAGAGAGTGAGAGAAAGTTAATATTTCTGTATGATCTTTCCTAAAAAGCCTCCCCCTTGTCGCATAGGAGGAGTCTTGGTTACAGGGTTAGTCAGAACCCCTGTGGGTTGAAAAATGATAGGAGCACTCTCCCACCCCACTCAACCCTCAACACACACACATGCACACACACAGGACCAAACAGCAGGGAAAATACACCCCAAAATCAAGGAGAATAACATACAATGTCCCCAAAGACACCAGTCTGAGGTAGAAATGGTAGACAGCTGGCCCGTGTGATGTGGGCCGTGTGTGGCTATATTCTCCTCTTCATACACCCAGGCTGCGGGGGCCAGGTGCAGCCGTCAGCAGCCCAGCAGGGTGAGGCCTCTCTGGGGTATGGTATTGTGAAGTTCAGCCTGTTTCCCCCCCGGAGCCCTGGAGGTATAGAGGGGCCTCTTATATGCATGTGTGTGTGTGTGTGGAAGTATTATTAAGCTTTGCCCTCCATCTTCATCACAGAGACAGTTCAAAAACTATACCCAACACCGGGGCCCCCTATTGTAAGTGGTGAGGGGGTGCAAACACGCAGATACACACACACACACACACACACACATACACAAACACTCAGGAAATGAGACCTGATCTTCATAATCTTAAATATGAACTGACTTAAGGGAATGGAGGACCTGTGCCGTGAACCTGAGACCCCAGCAGCACCAGAAACACATCTTCATATATTCACACACTCACACACACTACACATGCTCTATTGTTCATAACACTGAAGAATGTCTGTGCCTGAACTGGAGGTGGTATATAAACATTAACCAGTATAATGGTTGGTAAAAGGCATAGAAAGACATAAAAAGTAAATTAATGTCTTCATAAGTTACCTAACAATTCAATTTATGCGCATATGATGATGTTGCTGCTCCTGCTGGTGCTGATGATGATGATAATGATAAGGATGATGATGATTATGTTAATTTGGTATCTTATTATATAGTAGATTATATGAGTCACTGTTCATTTTGCAACTTCTGTAATGCTCCAATTCAGTTAGGTACAGTTGAAAAAGATCTTCAATGTTATATTGTGTCAGTCCATTCAGATACCTGTGAGAACTTGTTTGATATATTTAAACTAACACATTTGGAATAAATGAGGAGTTTACAGATATGTCAGTTTGATTAGCTGTCCTGCAGCAGTGCTTACAAATCATAATGGGCTCTCATATTATCTCTATTGTTTTCTCAGCGGTGTTTCTTTAAAATTTAATGAGGCCCAGCTGGCGAGGCCACTCACTCTCAGCCAGGCAGTTATGACTGACAACCTTAACCGCTTTCTGAGAGAAGTGGCGATTTAAAAACCTGGAATCATTTGTTTGAAGGCAAGACAATCAAATGTGTTTTCATATCTGAACAAGGCTATCGTTTTTGCCTCTGTCTTTAACTTTCCAGATATGAAACTTGAAAAGACTTATTTCTACCTGTAGTGGAAAAACTAAATTACACAGTGCATACACAGCACATGTCCGATTTCATAACATAAATTAAACATTTCCCAATGCAACAAATGAATGAAAATATGCCTGGAAACAGATCTGGTTTTCAAATATTTTTTTAGCATTTATTTTGAGCACCAGATGAGTGGGGTTTACTACACCAGGACAATTCAGATAGTGTCAAGTAAAACTGTCTATCACAGAAAAAATATGCTTAATTGATTTTCCCCCAAAAATCCTATGATTGTCTAAACTTTCTATGACTCTTTGCATTGTCTGTGCTAAGCCCCACCCATCTGGTACTCCAGGCAGCATAAAACAAATGCTATGAAAACATTTGCTAATACTGTTTGATCTAGGTCTGCTTGGAAGTCAATAAACCAAAAGCAGCAAACTTGCACAGAAAAAGCCCTGGAGTGGAAAAAGGGGGGGATGCTGCTGTCTGTGATTATATAGCTAAAAGCCATCGACCCAAAAAACAACTCATCTAACATGCACATGTACACACGGACATACACAATCACACACACACAAGCTCAAACACACTGAAGCACATAGACATCAAAAAGTCTTGCCTATTAAATTCTCATTACTATGACAACACCAGCACCGACTGACCCTCAGTGGTGAATTGTGGGATAGAATTTGTTCTCCTGCAAGTCAAGAGCAGCACTCTGCTTACTCATCTGACCACCGCTCTCTGTCTCTCCCTTTCTCCTTGATGTCTCCTTCTCATCTTACTCTTACACTCTATATGTGTGTGTGTGTGTGTGTGTGTGCGTGTGTGTAAATCAGAGAGAAGTGTGTGTTGTGGACAGGTCGTCAATAGGTCCTCTGGTCCTTTGGGTGAGAACACAGACAGATTACTGAAGAGCTCAGAGCCGAGCCCACCCATCCATCGCGCTGAGTCACCATCTACATACACACTTATGGAAATGCTGTAGACGTACTGACAAACAAGGCCTACATATCGTACACACATATTGTTAAACAGGGGTAACTGGTACCTTGTGTGTGTGTGTGCTTGTGTGCATGCATGTGTGTCCGTCCTCTACATGTCACAGGCTGTATGTGCTAATCGGCATCACTCACAATGTCACAGCCAATCAGTTTTATGACTCCATGCATCCATAAATCTCTCCATTTATTACCCTCTTTCTTTTTCCCTCGCTCCTCTTCTGTCACCCTATTCTCTCACTCCAGACACATCCATTTATGACTGTCTGAATGGGAGAGCCGCAGAGACACAAAGAATAAATTCAGTGTGAACTGTCCTGGTCGAACACCAACCTAAGTGTTGTTTTGTATTGATTAACTGGTAAACCTGGGTAGACCAAAATTAGTCCATTTGGTCTAATTTGATGCAATTTGTGGAGTGATTTGTATAAAAGCTTTATTAAAAGTGATTATTGGGAGGCATATTAATAAACAACCTCAACAAAGATATAAGGCTTATAAAGATACCTACATGTCTAAAATAATCAATATACAACAATATATTTTATGCCCCATGGCCCACCAACAACCAATCCTATGTTTCAGCCCTTCTCCCTTCATGTTAAAAAGTTTGGGCACTCCTGTGGTAAACAACTGCCAGACTGCAGGGAAGCAAACATAGAAAGCATCTCACCTGGCAGTTGATACATGACTGTTATTATGACTGAGCTGCTATTAATTGCAAGGGATTTGTTAAAACCGTATATATGAAATATGTACTTTTTTAATATAATAAGTGCACAGACATAGACAGACAGACATACACACACACACACACTGCAGGACATTCAATATCGAGCAGATGTGGTTTCTAAGTATCTCAAATTTAATTTACTTTGAATTACTCCCCAATATTAAACCTGTAACACTGGAGGGCAAACACTCCTGTCTGCACCAGTGACATTTCAGCATTAGTTCAACACACATTCTTTTTCATACAAACAACAAATCATAGGGACTATAGTTTGAAATAAAGTGGCAGTCCTAATCAGATGTCACACCAAACCAGGTTTAATTTTTACCTTGGTATCAACCTTTAGGAAAGCCTCTCCTAAAGCCAACCATGGACTTCCTACAGACTGAGACAGATACTTCACTATATATTGGTATCTGTCCCTTTATAACTAAACCAGATACAATACAGCCATGCACAATATGCAAAATCAAACAAACATAGGCTACTTTACAATCAAATTCAAATTCAGGGGTAGACAAAATAACAGACAAACCACATGAAAAAGGACTTTAACTTTGAAGTAGCTTAATCACTATTACAAAAGCAGTTACACGGTAATATTCAGTTGAATGCAAACAGAGTTCCAAAGAGGCCAAATAGTCGGTGCCCAAATTGGTCATAAAAGCTGTTAAATTATTTAATGTGGCAAGGGAAA